>NC_081556.1:20623515-20963515 GCF_963082655.1 Stomoxys calcitrans
ATGAAGAAGTTTGCGGTAATAATCCCCAAAAATATAGAGTTTATTTTGCCGTTGAACCAATCGTCTAGAGTGTGTAAACAAATTTATGAACGAATTACTTGAATATAAAGTGGCAGAGGTTGCATGTATACTTCTAAAGTAAATGAAGAGTTGATGGAATGCCATGATTCAACAGTGACTAAATAATTATGTTTTAATCTACTTTTGAAGAACTCCCAAAGAAAGAATTTCAGTTTCATTTGTGTAAGAAGTGTTTTTTTAGGACCTCCAATGTCCTTGTTGAGAGTATTACCATGTGAAGTAATATGGCGACCACAAAATCGCAATACCCACAATAACTGCATCTACGGAATATCTTATCAATAACATTGTCTACGAGGGTATGATAGTGTACGCGATATACACTTTCCAGGCATTTAAATCAGTAGGATATTTTTGAAAATTTATCTAATGTTCTCGCCAGGATTCAAGCCCTGGCTTTCAGCGTCATTGGCGGACATGCTAATTTCTGCACTGCGGTGACCTATCCATATTTAAATATTGGGTTGCCCAAAAAGTAATTGCGGATTTTTTAAGAGAAAGTAAATGCATTTTTAATATAACTTAGAATGAACTTTAATCAAATATACATTTTTTTACTTTTTTTTCTAAAGCAAGCTAAAAGTTACAGCTGATAACTGATAGAAGAAAGAATGCAATTACAGAGTCACAAGCTGTGAAAAAATTTGTCAACGCCGACTATATGAAAAATCCGCAATTACTTTTTGGGCAACCCAATATTTATTTGTGTTTGTTTGTTGGTTATTTGTTGGCTCAAAATCGGCTGAACCGATTCCTTTGAAATTTTCACAGATTGTGTAAGTTGGTCTAGAAGGAGCAATAGGCTATAAAATTTTTTTATATTGGAAGGGGGGCGGACCCTTCCCCTTACCCCAAATGTATGACACAAAAATAAAAGTTGGCCGACAATATGGGACTCAAATGAAAGATATTCAAGAGTAGAGTATATTAGAGTAGAGAATTCAATATTAAAAATTGGGTCCAAGTAACTGGGGGGCCGCCCACGATCCCAAAATACGCTAAAATAGGCTTTTTGGACGATCATGAAAATATGGGACTCAAATGAAAGGTATTCGAGAGTATATTACGAATATGGTCAAGAAGGAGGGATAGACTTTATAATTTGTTGATAAAAAACATACCGATGGGGAATATATGGGTATCAATTGAAAGGTACTGGAGAGTAGAATACGAATATGGTATTAAAAATTGGAATCAAGTACACAAGGGGTCGCCCAACCCCAAAAAGACATATTGGACGTACAAATCAACAGGGAACTCAAATAAAAGGCATTCGGGAGTAGACTACGAATATATCATAAAAAATGAGGTCCAACCCATTTATGAGCAGATTACGAACATAACATCAAACTTTGTGTCCAATAATGGAGGTGGTGCTTTACTTCCAATAGGTTATTTGACGGATTAAAACAATGGGGGATCAAGTAATCGATATTTTTGAGTAGAGTGTGTTATTCAAATTTGTGCTCAAGTGCCAGATGGGATATGGCGCACAACCCTCAGAAAGACGCCCTCCACCCAACAGCTGTATACACCAATGATGGCAATATGAGGTTAAATAAAAGGTATAAGGTTGTGGATATGAATCGAATATCTTTATTCTGCTCAAATATCTAGCGGACCGCCTCAACCCAAAACAGTCGATTAATTATAATGACCTAACAGGACACTGTGCGATTTTATTCAAGTTTGGGGACACAAATAAATATAGGCCGCCATACCACCAAAATTATGACGTTTAGAGTGATAGATGTAGCTGCATACCTTAACGTTAAGATTGCAACCATTTTTAGCTCATCGAAAGCAAAGACCAAACGACGTGCTGCTGGCCAACACTTTTTTGTTCAAAAGTTGTACATGGCTTAATAGAAAGAACTGTAGCCACCGCACCAAATATATAGACAGACAAATTAGTTCTTTACCACAGAAAATCGTTTAATATGGCAACTTGATTTAATTAAAAAAAAATACTAAATGATGACTATTTAATAGGTAGTCATAAAGTCATTTATAGACAATTACCACATGAGGATCAATGTTATAGACGGTAAGCCATTGTAAGCAAGTAGCACTAACATTTAAATTAGCGCCATGTACTGGCTGTTTTCAATTGAATTTAGTTGATCCAACAGCAGGTAGGTGGAGCTAATTTAGAGAAGCCAATATGACAACCTATCGGTCCTTTGGATAAAGAAAAATAAAATATAGGAATTTCGTTGCGGTTGTTTGTGGTAGTATCTTTTAATTTTCCCACAAACCCCTTTCTATAATTTTCAAAAAAAACCATATCACGGAAATGGGTATGGCGATTTAAGCGAAATTTTGTTTGCACACTTACAGTAACCTAAAAACAAAAGTTTGGTATCAAAATCTGGGGTGGGGTGCCTAGGAGGGCCGCCCACCCCCAAAATCTTTCAAACGGATTTGTAGACTAATCACTATAATACAAATGCAAAATTTGCCCATGAACATTCCATTAAGGAACAGGGGCAAACTTCTCACATATCAATGAGTGCAGTCCGATTCAAGTTTTAAGCTCAATGATAAGGGGCCTCCTTTTTATAGCCGAGTCCGAACGGCATGCCGCAGTGCGACACCTCTTTCGAGAAAAGTTTTACATGGCATAGTACCTCACAAATGTTGCCAGCATTAGGAGGGGAAAACCACCGTTGAAAATTTTTTCTGATGGTCTCGCCAGGATTCGAACCCAGGCGTTCAGCGTCAAAGACGGACATGCTAACCTCTGCGCTACGGTGGCCTCACTACAATATGGGTATCAAATTAAAGGTATTTGAGATAAAAAAAACGAATCTGCTATCCCATTGTGCGACTAAGTGTTTCGTAGAAGACCCCACCCCCAAAAAAACTCCTTAAATCGGACATATTTACCGACCATGGCAGTATGGATCTAAAATGAAAGATCTTTGGGAGTAGAGCACGAAATTAACTTTGACTTTTGGAACCAAGTCAATCCCCCAAACAGGACTTTTACTCGTTTGGGATTCAAATAAGAGGTATTTGAGGGTAGAAAAATCCACAGGAATAAATTTTCAACTCAAATTAGGCAGAATTTCTAAATTTAGAGTACCTTTCCCCGACATAGCATTATCGGGAGCAGCAAAGCGGGCCGGGCTCAGCTAGTATATACATATTTATCACCTCGAAATATTGATCTAGGACGCCATAAAGTATGTATATTCTTGATTGTCTCAACATTCTGAGTCGATCCAGCCATGTCAGTCCGTCCGTCGAAATCCTGATAATGGTAGATCGAGTAATGCTAGCAGCATGAAATTTTTCACAGATACTTAATATTGATGTAGGTTGTTGCAAATGCGCCTTATCGATTAGACTTCTTGAGCCCCTGGAAGACGTAATTTTTGTCCGATATGGCTGAAATGCATGAATTGCATGAAGTATTCCGTTATGATTTCCAACAGTTGTGCTAAGTACGGAAAACCCGATTTGACTTCCTGGTCTCCTGGAAGCCGCAATTTTTGTTTGATTTGGCTGAAATTTTGCACATAGTGTTCCGTTATGACCTCCAAGAACTCTACCTAGAACGGTTCAAATCGGTCAAGAACCTGATATAGTTCTCATATAAACCGATCTCCCGATTTGACTTCCTGAGCTCCTGGAAGCCGCAATTTTTGTTTGATTTGGCTGAAATTTTGCACATAGTGTTCCGTTATGACCTCCAAGAACTCTACATAGAACGGTCTAAATCGGTCGAGAACCTGATATAGTTCTCATATTACCCGATCTCCCGATTTGACTTCCTGAGCTAATGGAAGCCGCAATTTTTGTTTGATTTGGCTGACATTTTGCATGTAGTGTTCTGTTGTGACTGTTGTGTGTTAAGTACGGTCTGAATCGGTTTATAACCTGATATGGCATCCACATAAACCGATCTCCCGAATTGACTTCTTTAGCCCCTGGAAGCCGCAATTTTTGTCCGATTCAGCTAAAATTTGTAACATAGTGTTCTGTTATGACTTCTTATTGTGCCAAGCAGTGTCAAATCAGTCAAAAAAAAATATAGCTCCCATACAAAACAATCTCCCGATTCGACTTCTAAAGCCTTTACAAGCCGCGACTTTTATCCGACTTAGCTGAAATTTTGCATATAGTGTTCTGTTATGACTCATAGCAAATGCGTCAGGTACTCTCCAAGTCGGTCTGTAACCATATATAGCTCCTATATTGTAGCAGAATCCATGGTGGAGGATTCCCAAGATTCGGCCTGGCCGAACTTAGCACACTTCTATTTGTTTTATTTATTTTATCTATATATATTTTATTTTACTTCGTTTTATTTTGTTCATTAAATTTTTCTGTTTAATTTTACTCAAATCCTAACAAACCCTTCGTAAATGGAGCAGCTGACATTTTCAGCAACTTTCAATTTTTGGCTGCCTACTGGTCTGAAATTGCAAATATTTTGGTCTGACAGCAGAACTTCTGCTGTAATGGCAGCAAAATTAACTACTTACAGCCAGCAGACAGTGTCTGCTATTATCAGCAGACTTTTTTCTATGACTATTATATTGATATGACTTTGAGCAACATTTTACCCACTGTACCCAATTCGAATCAATTACCATTTATTCCATCAAATATTTAGTAAAAGTGTTTTGTAATTATATGCCCTCAGTGTATGTATGTTCAATAAGTCCTTTCATGCCAGAACTTACTTATTGCCAATATCCTTTAGCTTACGTTTACATAGTACACATATCCTTTTCTTCATTTTGGCTTGAACTACTCGTATGCTGTTGCCCACTTCCTTTCGTTTCATTCATTATTATTACACAGAGCACAAACTAATATTTAAACAAGAAATTCTATTTGTTTTTAGCAATACAGTTTAATATTATAAGTTTGATTAGTTTTTAATTGAATCAAATATAGTTTCTTTTTTGCTCTCATATTGAGTAATAATGGTGGGTGGATGGTGTGTGCATATATCCTTCCACATGCGTGTGAGTGTTTATATGTTCCCTTTTCCATGTGTGTGTGTGTGTGTGTGCGGGTAAACATTTCTACTTCATTTCATTTATTAAGTTATAGTTGTACAACTAACTACCTCATTGTGTATGGCTATGCAATTATTGCATGTTATATGTACATGTATGAGTAAATGTGTGTGTGTTTTTATATGTACATATTATGCTATGCTCATGCATATGCTCAAACATAACTGTATATGTTAGTCCACACATAAGTTGATGAATAAGAATGCGTCTGTATGCCATATCAAAAAGTTTATCTTGCAGAGTTTGTAAAGTGGTTTCCTTTTTTTCAACAAAAAGAAAAAAAAAAACAACAACAAGACGAGAAATTAAGTGTAGGTGAAGTTTATGGTTATGAAGGGAAAACATGAAATCTATGCTTGTTTGTTTAGATATTAGGGAGGAAATAATAACTATCAAAAAAATAGATCGAGCTGCAAGATTTTAATGACAATATAGGAAGGCAGGAAATCCTACGGTCGAATATCATTTGTCTCTACAACGCCTCTACTAATGAAGCTAAGAATGCGACATACATAGCAACGCTCCAAGTGAAGTAGAGGTATCGGGGCTGAAGTGCTGTTTACGGGGAAAATCGCAAAAAAAATCTTATTTTTTGCATTAATGACCGCAGCAACTTGAATATTAAGTCCGTTTTTGGGGCAAGGACCTGAGGTCCTTCCCTCTCATCAAGCGAAATTACGCCGAACATAGGCAATATGGAACTCAAATTAAAGGAAATTTTGCGTAGTATACGAATATGAGAAAAGTTGATAAAAATGCCCCCACCATCGTGTGAGAAAGGTGGGGGTTTAGAAAATTGGAGCCCTATTTTGCCGTAAACAAGTAAAATGACGACGAATATGGGCAATATGGTACTCAAATTAAAGGAAATTTTGCATAGAGTACAAATATGACAACAAAAAGCAAAAAAAAGTGGCCCATCACCAGTTGGTGAAGGGAGCTTTTTAAACTTGGAACCATATTTTGAGAAGAAATGAAATGGAAAAAAACCCGAAATAAATTTGTTGGCTATTTTCCAGAAAAAAAATTTTGACCAGTAAGGAAAGGAATTTATGGGTGATTATTTGGCAAAATTCGACGAAATGCTAGGACCAAAACTTAAATCCTTTCGTCATATATTGGCAAATAGCCGGCAAATTACTTGATCCCTTAAATCATTTTCCACCAGTTGAGCAAGAATCGGGTTCAGATTCCGATTCGGTTTGAAGGATTCAAATTTGGAAAATATTAATACCATGAATGTTAGTTCTGGGTAAATTTTATAAATTTAGGGGACCCAATGAGAAGTTCTAACTCATACAAAAGTCGCCAGTTCAGTGAGATAAGAAGGTACTCATGATAATGAAAGTCTTAAAGGGGATTAAAATCTGACTATCACCTCCACGCGGTAATACCTGAGTTAAGCCAACCATAGCAGCAATTTTTTTTCACATCTGCAGATTTTTTTTTAATTTTTCAAAAAGAGTTTAAAATTTGCATGGCCCTGCGGTTTCGGGATTGACTTTTATAAATTTTTCCCCACACTCGTATTCTATTTAAAAATTTCTTTAATTTGAGTACCATATTGCCTATATTCCGTAGACTTTCACATGATGAGTGGGAAAGACCGTTTTGGGACTCTCCGATCCTAGCCCCATACACGGACTTCATATTCGTGTTCTTGGGTTCAATTTAGGCGTGTATTCAAAAATTTGGATTTTTGCCATTTTCCCGTAAACTGCACTTTTTTCCGGTATTGATAGAAAAGGAGAGAGGAGAAACGTATTCTCCGCAGTAAAAAGGGATTAATGGAAAGACGTCGGTATGAGCGATGAAGGTGCTTGTCAGTTGGAATTAGGTACTGAAATTCTACCAACGAATGGGTTGATGGGTGATGATGGGTTTAGTACAAGCACATCCACCTATAGAGACAATAAAGGAATTCCAGATGGTGTGCTAAGAGTATGAGAAGAGGATTTTCCCAGTTGCTGGTATACGATAGTGGCGGGAACGAAGGTGCAATGAATCAGTCCCAGATGTAGGTATAGAACGTATATCAGTGGCCCGACTGAAGAACAACAAGGCTGCAGGTGCCGATGCATTGCCTACAGATCTATTAAAGCACAGCAGAGACATGATGATAAAGGTAATCTCAGAAGGGTACAATACTTTGATTGAAAGACAAAGTGGAAAAAGAAATCTCGAAAGTAGGTTCAACACAATGGAAAAGCAATGCAGAAGATCGAGGCACTTGGAAATCTGTCTTGAGATCGGCCAATGAATCAAATGGTTTGTTATAGCCAAATCAGTAAGTATATCTAAACAAGGGCAGACTTACCCCATTTACAATTCTTACTGACCTTAACTGGCAAAAAGGATTTTGTGGACAATTTTCGAGCTCCTAGCATTGTACGTAGGAAAGAAAGTAGGCTCTCGACAGACCGAAGGCAAGGTTAGGTTAGGGTACAATACTTTGATTGAAAGACAAAGTGGAAAAAGACATCTCGAAAGTAGGTTCAACATAATGGAAAAGCAATGCAGAAGATCGAGGCACTTTGAAATCTGTCTTGAGATCGGCCAATGAATCAAATGGTTTGTTATAGCCAACTCAGTAAGTATATCTAAACAAGGGCAGACTTAACCCATTTACAATCCTTACTGACCTTAACTGGCAAAAAGGATTTTGTGGACAATTTTCGAGCTCCTAACATATTTCGTAGGAAAGCAAGTAGGCTCTCGACAGGCCGAAGGCAAGGTTAGGTGAGGTAAGAATGAGGCCAAGACATTAGTCGTCTTGACATCCACGTTGGCCAGATAAAGCTCCATTTTGAATCCTCATCTTCCCTCTTCTCTTTCCGATGAATTCACTTCACAAAGCAAACCGTTATTGATAGTACTTTCTGGAGCCACCTAGCTGAAAAAGCAAATGCCTTGATCCTCGGATGACGCATGTATACCTCTCAGTTTTTCTAGTACCTGAAAGAAGCGTTCTTCCCACAGAAGCTTTGCTTGTTCACATCCGGCTGTTGAATCCCAGCAATTTAATTACACTCATGGAAAAAAGTTTCCTATCTCCCGAATATTAGTTGTTAATTTTGTTGCCATTATAGCAGTAGTTCTACTATTACAGCAGTAGTTCTGCAATTTCAGAGCAGCACGCTATCTGTTGATTGCTGAAAAGTGTTAAGCGCGTTAAGTTCGGCCAGGCCAAATCTTGGGAACCCACCACGATGGATTCTGCTAAAATATGGGAGCTATATCAGGTTGTAGACCGATTCAGACCGTACTTGGCGCAGTTGTTGGAAGTCGTAACATAACACTATGTGCAAATTTTCAGCAAAATTGGACGAAAATTTAGGCTTCCAAGGACTTAGAAAGTCAAATCGGGAGATCGGTTTATATGGGAGCTATACCAGGTTATAGACCGATTTGGACCATACTTAACACAGTTGTTGGAAGTCATTACAGAACACCGCATGCAAGGTTTCAGACAAATCGAATGAAAATTGAGGCTTCCAGGGGCTCAAGAAGTCAAATCGGGAGATCGGTTTATATGGGAGCTATATCCAAATCTGAACCGATATGACCCATTTGCAATCCCCAAATGACCTACATCAATATTAAGTATCTGTGCAAAATTTCAAGCGGCTAGGTTTACGCGTTCCACCGTTCCATCGTCCGCCCGTCCTGACACATGGATGGACGGACGAACGTACAGAGAGATGGACGGACATGGCTAGTTCGACTCAGATTGTCGAGACGATCAAGAATATATATACTTTATGGTGTCCTTGATCATTATTTCGAGGTGTTACAAACGGAATGACTAGATTATAAAACCCCCATCCTATGGTGGTGGGTATAAAAATTCGAGCGATCTCATCCGCATGTCGAAATGTGGATGGATCAGGTAGCATTATGACAGTAATATTCCACAAATTAAAATAATCTCTTCCAACAAAATGTCTAAAAAATGTCTAAAGTAATCAAAACAAGCAACAGGCAAACATAAAAAATATAATAACTTTTATTTTCAGCAGATTTTTGTACTTAAAATAGCAGGTTTTGTTTGCACATTTAGCTGACCGAAATGGTTGCTAATACAGCAACCCTACGTTTGCTAAAACAGCAGTAATGTCTGCTTTTCCATTTTCAGAAGACAAAACTGCTGTTTTAGCAAACATTTTTGCTGTTTCGAATAACAAATTTGGTTGATTGTAGCCACATTTATGTGTATGTGGAGGTAGTGATTATCGTCAAGCTTCATAGGTAAGGAAGCTCATTCCGGTCAATAGGACCGATTGCAGCGGGAACGTTATAGCAATTGGTTATTTAAAGGTGCCAATAACTCACCTTGTCATATGGAGTATCATAAGCACTCAGTATTTAAGCAAGAGCCGGTGCCGACCTCTCACTGAGACTCTCCACTCGATGCCGCTGATTGTCTGCGACCGAAATTGCAGCTACTCCTTATACGAAGCATTCCACTATCCGCAACCTGTGGACGCGCCTGGTAGCTCCCAACTGAGCTTCTCGTAATGACGATGAACATCACACAAATCAGTGCCGGTGCCGCCCGGCCTCTCACTGAGACTCTCCACTCAATGCTGATTGTCTACGATCGAAATTGCAGTATACGAAGCATTCCCCTATCCTCAACTTGTGGACGCGACCGGTAGCTCGCAGCTGAGTTTCTCATAATGACGATGAACACCACACAAATCATAGTTTATAGTTCCAACCAGTGTGGTGCTCATAGTCATCCCGTATCGGATTGTATTCTTGCATTCTGTGAATTGTCTGGTGACTCCACTCCTCAGTTGCCAAAAATGTATAGAACAAAGATCAAAGCGTGATCTACACCGTCCTTAATAGTTGTTGGGTATGTAGAGCTCCTTAATCAATAGCACCTTAATAGCAATAGATATATGGCGTATTAGAAATCGCGATCCACTATGCCTGTCAAAAGTGTTTCTACAACAGCACACACTTATCGAACTCTTCGTAATTCTCTGCTGTTGTTTTGAATAGAAATCATTGAATTTAAATGATTTCGAGCTTAAATATGTTCGAAAAATCATTAAAGAGATCAGTTTGAATAAATTTTGCGATCTGCATTACCGCATTTTAATGAAATATGACCATATTATGTCGCTTAGCAGATTTTTGGGTAATGAATCATAAAGAGCTCGAACTCTAGCAGAGTGATATGTTTTATGGCGAGGTTTGTAAGATTTTTGGAAGTTCTGTTGGAGAACGAGAACTAATTTGTCCTAATTTTTTCTTAAGTGCAGATTGCACTTAGGCAGACGAATCTGAACGACTTATATTTTCCAAGGATAACGCTCAGCATTGTGCGTACTTAATATGAGAGTTGAAAGATATGTAATCGCCTGAATATTGAAATTTCATTTGATTACTGAGTACGATAAAAATCGGGATTTTGCGATATATTTTTTTTCAATACTTGGAAAACGGGATTGGCACAAAAAGTCGGGATAGTCCCGACCATCTTGCAAGCCTATCCTTAATGCAACCAAAAATAGACAACTCTCGATATCGGAGTAAAATAATGTTAATGTTACTGTAATTGTCTTATTTAATATTTGTGAATGAATACAGATGGGCAAATAAAAAAGCAGTATATACACATTTTGCAGCCCTCCGATCAATATTTCTAGGTCCATCCTAATATATTGCCCCAAACAAATGCTGTTGAAAAATGTATTGCTTCTTTGCTTCGATATTGAAGAAATTATTTTTTGATGACATAATATGGTTGCAGCAAAGTCATACAGTTTAATATTATGTCTATGAGTGTGCTTATGTAGAATAGGATATGGAAGTGTTCGTTTAAAAGCGTTGCAGTAAGTGTTGCCAGGATTAAAATATCCCAGAATATATGGAAACATTGGAAATTCAGCCATGAACTGCAGAGACCTCTCTTGCTCTGTCTAATTAATAATTTGTAGCTCAATTTTAGGGGACTTTGGTATTAAAGGCAAGTTTGACAAGTCTATGTAGAGGGGGAAAGAGAAGTAGTTTGAGGCCATACAAATGTCGCCAGCATTAGTAAGATGATATTCTGTTGTCTAGCCAATGTTCCAATTCAGGCTTTCAGCGTCATCAACGGAAATGCTAACCTATGTACCAAAGTGGCTTTCAAAACTTAAAATTTTTCCGTCAAATTCTCAAAAGTTGTTGAAAGAATAACCAACTATTAAGAAATCCTCTTCCATCCGTAGTATTTGGCCACAACCTTTTTGATGTTCCGCATGTGTACCCTGTAATATATAAATCTGAATTTCCACCTTCACATAACGCTTTTTATACCCTCCACCATAGAACTACTCGAAATATTCGTCTGAGAAAGTAAAATATATATATTCTTGATCGTCGTGACATTTTATGTCGATCTAGCCATGTCCGTCCGTCCGTCTGTCTGTCGAAAGCACGCAAACTTTCGAAGGAGTAAAGCTAGCCGCTTGAAACTTTCCACAAATACTTCTTCTTAGTGTAGGTCGGTTGGGATTGCAAAGAGGCCATATCGGCCCATGTTTTGATATAGCTGCCACATAAACCGATCTTGGGTCTTGACTTCTTGAGCCTATAGAGGGCGCAATTCTTATCCGATTGGAATGAAATTTTGCACGACGTGACTTGGCTTCTTGAGCTTCTAGTTCAAATCGGTCAATAACCTGATATAGCTGCCATATAAACCGATCTGGGGACTTGACTTCTTGAGCTTCTAGCGGACGCGATTCCTATCCGATTTGAATGAAATTTTGCACTACGTGTTTTGTTATGATATCTAACAACTGTGCCAAGTATGATTCAAATCGGTCCATAACCTGCCATATAAACCGATCTGGGGACTTGACTTCTTGAGCTACTAGAGGTCGCAATTCCTATCCGATTTGGCTGAAATTTTGCATAACGAATTTTATTATAACTTTCAACAACTGGTCCAAAAAAGGTTCAAATCGGTTTATAATCTGATATAGCTGCCCTATAAACCGATCTGGGATCTTGACTTCTTGAGCCTCTAATGGTCGCAATTATTATCCGATATGCCTGAAATTTTGTACGACGGATCCTCTCATGGCCATCAACAAACGTATTTATTATGGTCTGAATCGGTCTATAGCCCGATACAGATCCCATATAAATCGTTCTCTCTATTTTACTTCGTGAGCCCCAATGGGCCCAATTCTTATACGAATTGGCTGAAATTTTACCCAGGTCTCCAACATATAATGTAATTGTGATCCGAACCGGATCATATCTTGATATCGCTCTAATAGCAGAGCAAATCTTTTCTTTTACTCTTTTTTGCCTAAGAAGAGATGTGTGGAAAAGAACTCGACAAATGCGATCCATGGTGGAGGGTACATAAGATTCGGCGAACTTAGCACGCTCTTACTTGTTAGTTATCTTTTCTTATTTATAAAGATCAATCGATGTTTGTTTATCGGTTTGTTTGTGTGTTCCTTATAGCCTCAAAAACGGCTGAACCAATTTCCATGAAATTTTCACTGATGGTGCATAATGGTGAAAATAGGGTACTAAATTTTTTGATATGTGTTGGGGGGGCGGATTACCCTCCCCCTTACCTCAAATTTTCAGAAACGCCAGATCTCGGTGATGGGTCGTGCGATTTAAGCGAAATTTTGTGTGCTCTCTTATAGTACCCTAAAAATAATGGGGTATCTAGGGGGGCCGCCCCACCCTAAAACCTACCAAATATATATTTATACCAATCATGACAATATGGGACTCAAATGAAAGGTATTAAGGATAAGAAAACGTATCTGATATACAATTGTCGGACCAAGTGTTAGGGGAACCACCTCAACCCCCAAAACACCCCTAAATCGGACATATTTACCCACCATGGCAATATGGAACTTAGATAAAAGGTATTTGAGTGTTGAATACGAAACTGATATCCAAATGTGTGGCCAAGGGTATGGGGCTCAAATCTTTGGGAGTAAAGCAGGAATCTGATATCAATATTCGGGAAAAAATGTCTATGGGACCACCTAACCCCCATATAGGACGTATTTGCTGACCATTCCAATATGGGGCTGTAATAAGGGGCATTTCAGAGTAGAACACGAATCTGATATATATTTTCAGTGCCAAGTCTGTGAACGGCTGCCCCATCCCCCAAAACCCTCCCCACCCTGGTCATGTTTGCCGACTGTGGAAATATGGGGCTCAAATAAAAGGTATATGGGAGTAGACTACGAATCTGATATCAAAATTCGGGACCAACTGCCTATGGGACGTCCAACCCCCATAACATCCCCCCAATGGATTGGATTTGCTCACCATGACAATTTGGGTATTAAAGGGAGTCGATCTCAATATCGATAGTTTTTAGTGCCCATAGCCCAATCCGGACATATTTGTTCCCTTTTGCCATAAGGGGTTAAATGAAAGGTATTTGAGATAAGAAAACGCATTTGATATCCAATTTTGAGGTCAATGCCAATATGGGGTTCAAATAAATGATATTTGAGAGTAGAGAACAATGCTGATATATTTTCAGGGCTAAGTGTTTACCGTTTAAATAAAGGTATTTGAGAGTAGAAAATGAATCTGAAATCCATATTCTAAAATGGCAACACTGTTTTCCTTTTTGTCCATATTTGTGTTTACATTCCTGTCTCGTTTAGCATAAAATTGAATTGAAATGCATTTAATTGTGCAGATCAGCTCAAGTTTACGTATGTGGAAAATTGAATTCATTTGAACTTTCTGGGAGGCAATGAGAAAACAAATAAAAATACAAAATAATAATTGCAAAATGAAACTAAACGACAATGCCAGCTAAAGAAAAACAGAATAGCCATTCTAAGAGACATATCAATACAAGTACAGAAAAAATATGTGAAATTTTAATATTAAAGTGGTAGTAACACAGAATCCTTAGAATGACTTTACTTGGAATAGATTTTTTCAAATGCCATTAAACTTATTGTAGGTGTTAAACGATTAAACAAACTTGACTTAGGAAAGATGGTTTTAAATGTTTTTAAATTTGCCAATAGTCTCTGCATATACGCATTGGAGAGTTTAGTCATTTGTCTGGTCTAATCATTTGCTATCGAAGCTTGAGACTTTTTGAGTTTCGACAAAATTATATTGACATAGAAAAGTATGACCAACATGCAAAAATGCAAATGTTGCCCATGAACATAACAATGAGTGCAGTCTGATTCAAGTTTAAGATCAATGATAGGGCCCCCTTTTTATAGCCAAGTCCGAACGTCGTGCCGCAGTGCGACATCTCTTTGGAGAGAAGATTTACATGGCATAGTACCTCGAAAATGTTGACAGCTTTAGGAGGGGAAATCCACCGCTGAAAATTTTTTCTTATGGTCTCGCCAGGATTCGAACCCAGGCGTTCAGCGGACATGCTAATCACCTGCGCTACGGTGGCCTCCATGACCAAAATAATAAATTTAAATAAAATTTCGATTAACATGATCCCTTTTGAACTGATTGATTTTTGTGAAATTTGAAAATTGTTTGACAAAATTTGATTTTTTTTAGTACCCTCATCTGCATCCACGCCACATATGATCCATGTCGGCCCATATTTAGATATACCTAGGTGCTATATAGACAGTGCTCCAAATTTAACATAATAAATTTTAATCTGAGTGGGCTAAAATTGGATAAAGGAGTTTGATTTGACCTATCTACAACTATGGAAAATATGGTCCAGATCGATCCAACTTTAAATGAAGGTCCCATACAAAAGTACCCCTGATTTTTGGTATTTTTGCTATTAAACCCACATTTTTATTTCAATTTTTATACACACCACGGAAGGAGGGGGTATAAAAATCTAGTCATTCCGTTTGTAACACCTCGAAATATTCGTCTAAGACCCCATTAAGTATATATATTCTTGATCGTCTCGACGTTCCGAGTCCATCTAGCCATGTCCGAACGGTCGAACGCATAAATCTAGCCGCTTGAATTTTGAACAGATACTAAATATTGATGTAGGTCGTTGGGGATTGCGAATGGGCCATATCGGTTCATTATCGGTTTGATATAGCTCCCATATAAACCAATCTCCCGATTTGATTTCATGAGCCCTTACAAGCCGCAATTTTTGTCCGATTTGGCTGAAATTAAGCATGAGGTGTTTGGTTATGACTTCCAACATCTGTGCCGAGTACGGTTTAAATCGGTCTATAACTTGATAAAGCTCCCATAAAAACCGATCTCCCGATTTGACTTCTTGAGCCCTTACAAGCCGTAATTTTTATCCGATTTGGCTGAAATTTTGCATGTAATGTTCTGTTATGACTTCGAACAACTGAGTCAAGTACGGTCAAAATCGGTCTATAACCTGGTATAGCTCCCATATAAGACGGTCTCTCCATTATCCTTGCTCGGTTCCTAGAAGCTCTAATTTTTACTGGTTTGACAGAAGTTTGTGGAATAAAATTATGCCCTTCAACAAAATTTATTTTGCCTAGGCCTTTGGACTTCCCCGGCAAACCGAAACACTCTTTAAGAGGTTGGAAGAATAGTAGACGCATCGCTCTTAGGTTTATTGAGAGGCTTGGTGCGAATGACCCTAGACTCTCATTGAGACTCCCTAAATTGGGTTCGGGGATTCGCTGCACCGGCTACCCCAAAAGTCTATACGCCTACAGATCCTGAATTCATACTTGGATGACTTAGGGAATATATTGGGTTGCCCAAAAAGTAATTGCGGATTTTTCATATATTCGGCGTTGACAATTTTTTTTACAGCTTGTGACTCTGTAATTGCATTCTTTCTTCTGTCAGTTATCAGCTATAACTTTTAGCTTGCTTTAGAAAAAAAGTGTAAAAAAGTATATTTGATTAAAGTTCATTCTAAGTTTTATTAAAAATGCATTTATTTTCTTTTAAAAAATCAGCAATTACTTTTTGGGCAACCCAATAATTCCAATCTTTCAACCACCGACTGGAAGATTGGTAGATTGCATGAGGCTGATGGTGAACGGAGACATGCAGTATTCGTACTAAACTCCGGCTGTCCTCAACAACAAACCTCAACAAGTCTCCAAGTCCAAGTTGTATCCTACGGATACAAGAAGGTGGGAAGAGGGAGTCGGGGGAGAGGGGGAGGAGACGACGCAGCTGTTGTTGCTAAATACTTCCCTGAGGATCTTTCGACCACATCGCCAAAATCTGGCGGATAGTAGGAGACTGAACTCCCTGCCACGATTGAAACAACAAAGGAAGGCATTGAAACGGGACCCAATAAGCCCTGTGTGGGTGGTTGGGTAAAAGTTGCTAAAAGTTAGGGGTTTAGACCCCGCGTCTTGTACTGGGTGTCAGACCTATAATGCTATATAGTTGTTGTTGTTGTAGCAGTGTGCTATACACTGATAGAACCGATTGGAACTACGAAATCCCTGGTAATAGAAGTTATATAGAATTCTATGTGGATGGTTCCAAACTAGACGACATGATGGACATTGGGGTGTACTGGGGTGAAGAAATAGAACTAGTCATATCGATAAGGTTACCCGATCACTACGGAGATCCTTGAAATTAAAGAAGTGGGGGAATGGCTAAAATAGAATGTAATAACGATAACTGGCATAGATATCTTCTCAGACAGCCAGGCAGCAATTAAATCCCTGGAGAACTTATTCCTGAATACAAAAACCGCCCTCGACTGTCGCAGATCTCTCAACGAAATGGCTGAACGGTTCAAAATTCACATGTTCTGGGTGCCGGGCCACAGAGATATCCCACGGAATTGTAAAGCGGGGTAGCTTGCGAGACTAGGAACTACCCTATACATTCCAGGGAAACTAGAATCCTTGGGTATGCCTCCAGCGACATGTAAGGTAAGTTTTCAGGACCAGGCCCGAAAGACAACGAATAATAGATGGTCACAAAGAGGTGGCTGTAAACATTCCAAAACTATGAAGCCTAATCTAGACTCAAAGAGGTCTACCGCTTTGCTGTCATTGGCTAGAACAGAGTTCTCAGCCATTGTGTCCGTCATGACAGGTCACTCTCTAATCGGAAAACATGCTGACAAACTTAAGGTTGCCAGTAACGACTTTTGCCGAAGCTGTGAAGACGTCGAGGAAGAAGATAGTATAGAATATCTGAGGTGTGTGTATCCCGCACTGGCAGTCAGAAGGAGTTCCAGGTTGGGTTTGTGAACCTGTCTGATTTAGTGAATGTGAACGATGGCAAGTTATTGGGCTTTTTTAAAGCGATCTGGATGGTTCATTTTTCTCTTCCTGTGGTATCACAATGGACCAAAACGTCTAAGTGAGTCTGATGGCAGACTGCCACTTAAACCTAACCTTATCTAAAGGATTCTTGACTCAGACAATTTAGACAAACAGACAAACACGTTGACCATGGGTGAAAAATTTTAATCCATAAAAAGAACTCGACCATAAAAGCCGCATAGATTAGATTAGCATGTTCCCCCATGACACTGAAAGGTTGAGTTTGAATCTCGAATATATTTTTTAGATATTGTAAACCACATTTAAACGAAATTCATAAAAATTCACATACACGTTGAAATACCAGCTTTTTATGCTTTCTTACTTGAAGGATTTACTAAAGTTAACTTAAGTCTTATATTATTAAGCCATATTCACCACTACATATACTCATAAATATATGAATGAAAGCTGAAACCTTGTTTCCTTTTTCTATGGCAACTACTATAATCCCAGCATACACCACACGGACCATATGTAGAAACGGAAACCTATTAGCCACTGGTAATCGGAAAATGTGTCTCAACAAAAAGTTTTCCCATATTTATTGCTTAAATGTAGTGCTGACTCTTAAAGTTACAGAAATGTATCCCACATATCCTCCATCCCCCTGCCCCCCTCAAATGCCCTTCTGCTCTTTGGTGAGCAACAATTGTTGTGCCCACATAGTTCACTTGAAAATGAACTCTCCAAATAGTGCTCATATTTCAATGGATTTTATGAACAAAACTAAAGAACAAGTTTTTCAACCAAATCGAATGATATTAAAAAAGTTATATCGATGAATAAGAGAACAAAACAAAAACAACATACGCAGGAAAATCATTGGAAAGGACATTCGATATGAATTGATTGTTAACGTTGTGTAGCCATCATAATCAGAGTCGTTGATGACGTTAGTGAGACGACAAGCGATAAGATCAACACAATTGCCAAAGTCCACTTGAATTGTGTAGTGAAAACTACTGCAACCTGCATCTATGACTGAAAAGAAGCAGAAAAGTGCAGCGCTAGCCAAATGTTTACACTATACGAGGGGGCCATGTATCAGTAAGAGTTAGTTTGGTTGGAATAATTTTTTTGGAAAGAATTTTTTTTTTTGAAAATTTACTTCCTATTTTTTTTTTTTGTTTTCCTTTCGAGACGAGCTCAATGATCGGAGATGCAAATGGAAAAGGAAAGCCAAAGATAGCAACACACACCAACCACTATGGGACGCGCTTCGTCTTTGGTTAGAAGACTTTTCAACCATATTAGGTGTGATGGCTTCAAGGGCAGTGCGTTGGTATGTTGCATTTGAATCGTATTAATAGCGAAAACGCATCTATGATACATTTACCACATTAACCAAGCTCGACAACCCTGCTTATTAGCTGTACTTTTCCCAATGCATGTATTTTTGCGTAATGACAGACATTCTGTCTGTGGCAAATTACAGTTCTTCCGTACTACACATGATTTTGTTCATCTGTTGGAAGTTGTATTGATGGCTTCGAATGCTAAGACAACGGCAATGGCTTTCGCTGTTGCTCCGTTTGCCCAGGTTCGAATCCTGGTCGGGCTCTGCCGAACTTCTCATTTTTTCAGATTTTTGGCCTGTTAGGGTGAGATCATTAAATTTTACAATTTTTGTTTGTTTCTCTTTCGAGACGAGCTCAATGTTGGGAGACGCACATGGAAAAGGAAAGCCAAATTACTTCCACTAAAAAGAGAAAGGCAGATCAGTATATTTTTAGGTACTTATTGAGCAGGCCTATACCTAATAGACCAAGAATGGTAAAGCAACTCTTGGCTCTTGATTGTACGCACCACCATAGGATAGGGGTCCGTCCGTCTGTCGAAATCACGATAGAGGTCGAACGCGTAAAGCTATCCCCTTGAAATTTTGCACAGATACTTAATATCGATGTGGGTCGTTGGGGATTGTAAAATGGGCCATATTGGTTCAGAATTAGATATAGCTCCCAAATAAACCGATCTCCCGATTTGACTTCCTGAATCGGATTTTATATCCGATTTGGCTGAAATTTTGCATGTTATGTTCTGTTATAACTTCCAATAATTGTGCCAAGTCCGGTTCAAATCGGTCAAGAACCTGATATAGCTCGCATATGTTCCAACAACTGTGCTATGTACAGTTCAAATCGGTCTTTAACCTGATATAGCTCCCATATAAACCGATCTCCCGATTTGACTTCTTGAGCCCCTGGAAGCCGAAATTGTTGCCCGATTTGGCTTAAATTTTGCATGCGGTGTTCTGCTACGAATTCCAACAACTGTGACAAGTACGGTCCAAAACGGTCTATAACTCCCATATAAACCGATCTCCCGATTTGACTTCTTGTGCCCCTGGAAGCCGAAATTGTTGTCCGATTTGGCTTAAATTTTGCATGCGGTGTTCTGCTACGAATTCCAACAACTGTGAAAAGTACGGTCCAAAACGGTCTATAACCTGATATAGCTCCAATATAAACCGATCTCCCAATTTGACTTCTTGAGCCCCTGGAAGCCGAAGTTGTTGCCCGATTTGGCTTAAATTTTGCATGCGGCGTTCTGCTACGAATTCCAACAACTGTGACAAGTACGATCCAAAACGGTCTAACCGAACCGGGCCCTCTCCACTGCGCCTTCTTTTACATTATATGGAACAAAATTTTCCTTTCAATATTAATTTCAATTTCATGCTTTTCACCCAATTACCATTTATTTGAGCCCCATATTGGCATCGTCGGTTAACATGTATGTTTGATTTAGGTGTGCTTTTGGGGTTTAAGTGGTCCCCCAGACACTTAGCCCTGAAAAATTATAATCATGATGGGCTACTTTTAAATACCACGTATTTAAACCCCATATTGCCATTGGTTTATAGGATGGGTGTCCCTCAAACACTTGGTCCTACATTTGGTTATTGGTTTTATTTGACACCCATACTGCCATGACCACTAAATAAGTCCCCCAAGGAATTTCGTGTACTATTCCCCAATACCTTTCATTTGAGTCCCTATATTGCCATGGTCGGTAAATATGTACAATTTAGGGTTGTTGTGGGGAGTGGAGTATTCCCCCAAACACTAAGCCCAGAAAAAATATTAGCATCGTGTTCTACTCTCATATATAATTTGTTTAAACCCATATTGCCATTGGTTTAATGGGAGTATATGGGATGAGGCCTCCCCCAATCACTGGGCCCCAAAAAACGAAATCAAATTTGTTTTCTAATCTCAAATACCTTTCATTTGAGGCCCTTATTGCAATCATCAGAAAATATGACTGGTATACATATGCACCCACCACAAAGGGCCCTAAAAACTACCAACATCGAGCTCCACTTTCTTTGTATCCCAAATAGTCATGATGAGCAAATATATCCTATTTTGGGGTTGTTATGAGGGTGGAACGTCCTCTAGACAGTTAGTCCCGTTCGCTGATTTCACATTCGTACTCTACTCCCTAATACCTTTGAGCCGCATATTTCCGTAGTCGGCGAACATGTCGGGTTTAGAAGGTGTTTTTGGTGTTGGCGAGGCTATTCGGAATCTTGGTACTGAAAATATATACAAAATTCGTCTTGTACTCTTAAATATTTTTTTATTTGAGCCCCATATTGCTATGTTCGGTAAATTTTTCCTCTTTGGAGGTGCTTTGGGGACGGGGCGGCCCTATAGACACTTTTAACCGAATGCTGGTATCAGATTCGTGCTCTTCTCCCAAAGATCTTCCATTTGAGCCACATATTGCTAAGGGCGGTAAATTTGTCTTCTTTGGCTGTTGTGTTGGGTTAGGGGCGCCCCCCCCCCCCAAACACTTGGTTCCACTTTTGCTCATCAGATTCGTATTCTACTCTCAAATACCTTCTATTGGAGCCCCATATTGCCAGAGTCAGTAAATAAGTCCTGTTTGGGGGTCATTTTCGGAGAAGGGGAGAATCCACAGAAACTTGGTCCCGAAAGTGGATATCAATTTCGTGCTCTACTCCAAAATACATTTTAAAAAAGCCCCATAATGGCAAGGTCAGTAAATGTCCGATTTACGGGTGTTTTGGGGATGGGGCGGCCCCCTTAAAAATTGACTCCATGTTTGAGTACCAGATTCGTTTTCCACTCTCAAATACCTTTCCATTGAATCCCACATTGTCGTAATTGGTCCATAAATATATTTGGTGGGTTGTAGGGGTAGGGCGGCCCCCTAGATACCCCAATCGTAATTTGGATATCAAATTTTTGGTTTTAGGTTACTAAAAGCAAGCACACAAACTTTCGCTTAAATCGCACCACCTATCTCCGAGATCTGGCGTTTCTGAAAATTAGGGTTAAGGGGAGGGTCCGCCCCCCTTCAGATATCACAAAATGTAGTACCCTATTTTCAACACGGGACTATTATACACCATCTTTGAAAATTTCTAGCAAATCGGTTTAGCCGTTTTTGAGTCTATACGGAACAGACAAACAAACACAAATTGAATCGTACATCACTCCCAAATGGATTACAATAAAACCCCGTATTGTACAGATCAGTTTCTATGCTTCTTTTTCTATGATTTCCCAAACGCCAGCTATTATCTCTATTACTAAAGCTTCTCCAACTACCCTCGTATGCCTGCTGTAAACTGTAAGAAATGCGAAACTTCTATGCCAAAGATAAACAACAACAGTTTAAAATCAGGAAACATAGGTCAGGGTTAAGATAAATATTAAGTTCAGTTTAGCAAAGATCATGATGACCAAAACTAGAAAAAAAGAGGGATAATCAAAGTTGAGCCCCCCAGGATCAAGTTGATTCAATTCTCAAGGAAGTACAAGTTTGAGATTCGATGCAGTTACACAGACATTTGATATCAGTTTTAAACTATTTGCTGTGATACTTAGAGCAAACTTTGGCAAGCTGCTGTTTGGGATAGTACGTAGTAGCAGAACAGAAGTGCGTCCAGTAGGCATGTGAGTTAAGTCAGGGTAAACATGTCGTTACAACCATCTAGCCCAGCCCCAAATTCTGCCTGCCGACTAACCAACCAACAAACTTTTCTCGAGTAAACAGGCCGGGAAAGATTTTTAACTGTCACTACTGCTTGTCCTTATATTTTTTTTTTGTTCTCATGCTGGCTATTTGGATAAGTCAGCCATTGCTAGAAGCAGGAGTTTATTATTTAAACTTTATCTAGGAAAGCTGAATGGATTTGGGCTTTTTTTCCTGTCCAACAAAGTCAAAGATGTGATGCAAAAAGTTAAAGTTTCATCAGAGAAAAAAAAAAGAAGAATAGAATGACTAAGCGAGGCAATAGTAACCGAAAGCAGCAGTTCCAAAAACAAATGCAAACACCACTTTGGCTGAAAACACTCATTCACTCATTTCGAAAAGGAAATTTCTAGGCAGGCATTTTGAAAATGAAACTTTTCAGTGTGAGAGCTGTTTGAGCTCCTTTTCGCCTCCCCCTCTCTATTCATGTCCCACAAATACGAACTATCGCTGGGGACTTTTGGATGAACTACACTCTGATTTCATGGCAATAGCTTTAGTCGTTTGTAATATTTTCAAATAGCGTCATCGTCCTTTTTAAGCCTTTGCTGGCTATACCAAAAAGAATGGAGAAAGTTAGCGAATGCAAGACAAGATTATCCTTGTGATTTTGCATAAAATATTGAAATTCCATGTTAAGTGGCACTTAATGCAAATACATAGAATCAAAGAAGTTAAACAATGTGATATATTCAACCCAGCAAGGCAGGAACGTGGAGACACGCAAAGGTCAGAGGGGAACAAATGTAAGGTTAAAAGATAGCTATGCCAAAAGTATATGAGAAAACAAATGAAATAGACAAAATATTGATATTCTTTGGCAGGGCCGTGTGCCATAGCACTGTTTGGGTTTAGCTGGACTACTTGTTGACTGGATTACGGTAGGTTAGGGTGCTGAAGGCGGCCTGGTAGCCGAATTGGTAGCGTGCTCATATTATCAATGCGGGGTTCGTGTGTTTGATTCTCACTACAGGTTTTGGTCTGGCGATACTGTGGTATCACAATAGACTTCAAATTGTCAAAGTGAGTCTGTAAAGAACTTCTACTCTTACCTTACCTGACCTAGGGTGGTTTTCTTCCCGAAGAAGCGGGGAAAACCACGCCACTCCCTGCCCAAGAACTGCAGAATAATCAGTGGTAACATTCTCCGCCCTTCTTTTGTATGCAAAAATCAGTTTTCACTAAAGGTGGATCGGACGGATCGGTGGATTAAGGAAGTAAAGTTGGATTCTATGCATGATCATCTAGTGGACAGGATAATCCCCTCTCTCCTGATGAATTGGTAAGATACGATGTTGGAAGCCAGATTTATCAACGTATCACTAGCGTGGGGCTCGATTAAGAAGATTGTTGTTAAAGGAACTCCATAAGGAGAGGTGGCGTTAATGAGAAAGCTGTCAAAATGGGCAAAGACAAATAGATTCGAATTAACCCCAAAAAAACAGAGCTGCTGGAAAGAAAAGCTGAACATTTCAGTAGGTCAGCCCTAGATGGGTCACTGTAGCCACTCTTCCAACGGCTAACCTATGGTGGTTTTCTTCCCCAAAAAGTGGGGAAATCACGCCACTCCCTGCCAAAGAACTACAGAATAATCAGTGGTAACATTCTCCGCCCTACATTTGTATGCAAAAATCAGTTTTCACTAAAGGTGGATCGGACGGATCGGTGGATTAAGGAAGTAAAGTTGGATTCTATGCATGACCATCTAGTGGACAGGATAATCCCCTCTCTCCTGATGAATTGGTAAGATACGATGTTGAAAGTCAGATTTATCAACGTATCACTAGCGTGGGGCTCGATTAAGAAGATAGTTGTTAAAAGAACTCCATAAGGAGAGGTGGCGTTAATGAGAAAGCTGTCAAAATGGGCAAAGACCAATAGATTCGAATTAACCCCAAAAAACAGAACTGCTGGAAAGGAAAGCTGAACATTTCAGTAGGCCAGCCACTCTTCCAACGGCTAACCTAGGGTGGTTTTCTTCCTCAAAAAGTGGGGAAATCACGCCACTCCCTGCCCAAGGAATACAGTCGTAACTATCTCGGCCCTTCATTTGTATGCAACAATCTGTATTCACTAAGGATCGATCGAAGCGAATTTTAAGGATGCGAAGTTCAGTCTTGGCATGACCATCTAGTGGACAATATGGTCCCCTCCTTCTCTCCTGGAGAATTGGGTAGATACGACGCAGAAAGGCAGGTTTATCAAAGCATCACTAGCGTAGGGCTCAATTAAGAAGATTGTTGTTAGTCGTCCAGGGGCGTAAAGGAGAAAGCTGTACAGAATGGGCAAACACCAATAGACTTGGCATTAACCCCAAAAAACAGAGCTGGTACTTTCTAGCAGGAAAGGAAAGCTGGACATTTCAGTGGAACTACCTCGGATAGGTCAAAGTTGCTACTCTCACCAGAGGCCAAGTACTTGGGCGTATTTCAAGACCAGAAACTGAATTGGGGAAGGCGGAGGACAGTACACTGGATGTCTTCGACAGTGGTTCAGCCGACTCCCACCTTTGCACTCATGGTATTGCACCAAGCTCTGGACAACTGTGTCTTCCGCCGGATGATCAAGACGATACAGGGAACAGCAACTGATTTCTGCACCAAAAATCTGTCGATTTTATGCCTTTGCATCTTTATATTGAGTATATAGCAAAACGGATGGCCCCTGGACTGAGTGAGTCGGAAACTTGGTGTTCCTCACAGCATGGTCATACTTTTGTTCTGGTGGGGATGTTGTTGTTGTAATAACACTATATTTTCATGTGAATGTAGTAATCCTCCTCAAGTTTCCATAGGTGAGCAAGGTCATTCCGGTCCTTAGAAATGATTGCAGTGGTAAGTTATTGACGCCTCAATGAATGAACCTCATTATTAAAGCGCCAATAACTCACATTGTCATATCGAGCATCATAGGCGTTAAAAAGCCAAGCCGAGTGAATGGGTGCTGTCAATAAGGGGTGATTGCAGATGACTAAATCCCAGGGAGACTGAGCTGGTACTTTTCACCACGTTACGAAAGCGAAAGCTAGGCGTTTTAAGAGGACCCGTCTTGAAGGAGGTAAAGGTGCCGCTAAGGACCTCCGAGTGCTTGCAAATTAACTGCGCGTTATTCTTCATCGGAAACCTAACACGAGAAAGAAAGGGTCGATAAATGGGTCAGAAGATAGTGAATGCGCTCTACTCCAGTCGAAATTCAATATGAAGGAGTTGGGGCTTAGGACGAGGACAGTAAACTAAAAGTTCACGGCGGTGGTTGAACCTATTGTGGTATAGCATCAGGCTCTGGACATCTGTGCTTCCTCAGAAAGATCAAGAAGGTCCATGGCACCGGGGCATTGGCAACCTGGCGTTCTTCGTACTTTGGGAATTTTTAGTTTTGATGGAGGCTGACAGAGCGATGTGGTTATTGTTCAGCCGATTCTCACCCATGAATGTCCGGTATGGACACAGGCCACAGATGATGAAGGAGATACTGGGTACCACAGCAGTGCAGAACTCTATAGCAAAGGGGAGTGACCCGAAAGAGACACTGAATGCAATGGTTATTCTTGCTCGGTAACGTAAAACTAGAAAGAAAGGGTCGATAAATGGGTCAGAAACTGTTGAATGAACTCTACTCCAGTCGAAATTCAATAGGAAGGAGTTGGATGCAATGCCCCATATCATACCTTTACACCTTTATGTTGGGTGTGCGACGGTTAACATCGCCCTTAGATTAGGAGAGTTGGGAACTTGGTGTTAGAGATGTGGACGTGAGTAAATTTTTACTATAAAATATTTCGTTTGGGAAGGGGCACAGATATCTCTTTGGTTAGTGCTCAGGTGTTATCGAAATCTTGTGTAAAATTTCAAGGCCCTAGGTAGTCCGGGCGCCTCCTGGAAGGTTCCTAAAGTTGGCCACCTCGGCATTTCGAAAAATTGTTCAAGCTGCCAGATCTTCATTTATTTTATTATACAGTTTGGATGCCAAAAAAAGTGAAGAAGGTGTATTTTTTCCATTTTTTGTACAAAAAAAGTATTCCTACTGATTATTTCTCATTGAAAAACTTGCTTCAATACCTTAATTTTTTCTTTTTTTCTTATGAAGAGGACATATTGTAGATGTTTTTTAAGTGCAATTTGAACAAGATATGTCAACTTAAACGAGTGCTATATGTACTTCCAAATAGGTCGATTTTTATTAAAAAAAAAATTGGAAAAATTCTCGAGTTCAAAAATTCCAAATCCCAGATTCCCCAATTGGGCTCATGTTTTTTGTACTCCATATGTCCCCTTAATGCATGCAAAAAAAAAATTTGCACCTAGCAATATTTGTAGCCTCTACAGCAAATTTACTTAAAAATGCCGATTTTGAAACCATATTTGGGCGAAAGGGGTATTTTAAGGATTTTTATAAAAAAAATTCGGGCAGAATTTTTTTTTGGTCTTTCAAGGGCACTTTTATCTGCAAAATTCGAAAAGAATTACTAAGATAACTGTATTTGTTTTTTTTCTTTGGATTGTGTTTTGCACAAAATTGCACACGATCTCGCTGGCACCTCAGCTCTTACCATTCCACATTTTTTCACACGACCCCCATTCTCACCCGACACATTTTTACTAGGTTATTTCGACTTTCTCCCACCGTGCAATGTGATGGTGGTTCGGCCAATTCTCACCAATGAATGGAGGAACTGGGTACCGCGGTAGTGAACATCTTTGTAGCAAAGAGGAGTGCCGCGGTGAATGTCATGCTTCATCCTATTCTTTTGCACCTCTATGTTGGGTATGCGGCGGCAGAGATCGCATTATGTATCAGGGAAGTTTTTGCTAGTTGACGGGTTGGAGGGAAAGCGCCTTTCACACGACTTCCTGTATACACAGCAAGGTCATTATAAAGTGCAACTACCGGGACAGGAGTGTACATTGAGTTTCTTGCAAATTAAGAGTCATAGAGATTCCCGGACTGGACTTCTGGGATCAGGATCAGGCACCGAATGTGCTCCCCCTCCCTGTGCGAGCTCTTGTTAGGATGAACCCTATTTACGACAACCTCGCGAATGGGGCGTGAGCTTACGCCGTGGATTGCAGGGTGACCAAGGCCACCAGTGCAGCAATCTTCACTGAGTTCCCTGGAGTAAGGGAGTTATATAGACTCTTGGACGGGTATCACATCTTAGCTGTCCTGAAGGCCCGCACTGTCAGGTGGCGATGTCTCGTGTCGGGCAATGTAAGGTCGAGGCTGGTTAGGAGATTGAATTCCTTGAAATAATGACTCCCATATTCCAAGGACATCTGCTCAAACGGAGGAGTTCAAGATGCTGGAGGCATTAGAGACCATATCGAAGCTTGAGCGGCTAACCAATAAGACTGTAATGAGAAAAACTTTTTTCGAACTAAGGAAATGCCGTCAGGGTTTATCTGCAGAGTTTATCTGGGATACAAAGGAGTAGAGGGGAACGAGAAGGCCTAGGGACAAGCCAGAAATCAATCGCTGATGAATGCCTACGTGATAGCTGATGTACTCCGATAGTGCCACTGATTCATTAAACCCTCCTATGCGCCAGCTTCTTGAAAAGATCTCAGCATTCTAAAAACCTAGCGAATGAGGTGTGGCCTTACGCATTGGGTTGCGTTGGTGGCAAAGACTTACTCTGAGGAAGCATGGCCTCGGACTGCTGATAGTAAATCCTCGTCATTGCAACATCAGATCTTCGACATCGCGCGGGACGCAGGGAGTGTCGGATTTCTGCAAGGTTTGTAATGATGAGGATCGGTTGGGACGCTCGAGCAACTTTGGTGTCATATTCAAACAATTGTGAAAGGGAGATACAGAATTATGGACGAATAACTCATTTCATGCCTGGATTCCCTCTAGGCACTTAGCCTACTCACCATTCGGGGCAACTGTAATAGCCTGTAGTAGCCAATTGACATTATAATGGGATAAAATCACAAAGGACTATGGACGCATTTACGTAGAACAGGTGGAGGAAGATGATGAGAAGTTCAAGCATTTCCTATGCCATTGCCAAACTTTCGATGATAACAGATATCGACATGTAGGCATTGTTACAATACCTGACTTAACCGTCTTGGGCACTTAGTTGGGGACACAATACCAGACATGAGCCAACTTAGGGGAGTGGCATGGAAAACAATTAAGGATTTTGTAAGCACGGAATTCCTAACTTAGATTTTCTTATTCGAGGTTACTTTTTTAGTATTTAGAGCGCACAGCAAGCCGATTACTGGCTTAGGTGTATGTCCATATTATTCCATGGGGCGGAATAATATCCGCACCCTCATTTCAACCTAACCTAACCTATATGGGTACAATAGAGTTCCTCATATAAATTTTTTCGACGTTACTATTCAAGACTTAAATCGAGCAAGAAGCCGATAAATTTCTCGCGCTTTTACAACCTAACCTAGCCTAAATCAAAAAGGGTACAAGCTGAATATCATCAACAAACTAATTCCAATCATTGGCTTCATATGCCAGCTTCATCAACGGCGATCTTTAAATTCCTTCCAATATCCCAACATCACCGCTCAAATGAATCAATCAAAATCTCTGCTGCAATACAGAAATGGATTTTCTTGTGTTCGCCCCATTTCCGAGAGTTTGGCATTTATCACTTTCACTTTAATCCTCAGTCAAGTGATGCGATGCCTGGTTTCTTGGCAACGACCAACTACGTCCTTGGCTTATTGTTGCAAGAGCCGAGTTATACACAAAGTACAATTTGATAAAGTAGTGACAAGGGTTAAGTTGTCTAGAGTTAAGGAAATGCGAGAATATTCAAAATACCTACTGCTACTACCAATGCGAACTAACTGACTGGCTGAAAACCAATGTTTGAAATAATGCTACGTTGCTTTCGTTTCCCATTTTGCAGTCAAACCAAAGGGCAGAATTGTAAGATAGGGAAATGATGATAAGACTCCACCAATACATATAGTTGTGTGTGTGTGTGTGGGGGAAGTACGAGTTGGAGAAAGCAGTTCTAAAAGTAGAATGGAAAGGGTGGGGAAGTGGAAGATGTATTACCTCGCAGAAGCCATACGTCCTAAAACCTTCAACTGACACTAGATATTTGAGTCAAAAACGAAATTTTAAGATAAAAATCTATTCTCTATGTGTTCCTCTACCTTATTTTACCCAATTTTTGTTATATAGAAAAACCATAAAACCATCAAAGGGTTATCATGTGAGCTATATAAAAATGTTTGTGAAAATAGAAAAGGAAATAGAATTTTTCACAAAGAGTTTTGGGAGCACTGCACTATACCCAATTGAGCCAATACCTCACTGGACGGCAAGGTGGTCTTTGGGGCATACTCTAAAGAATTGGTAAAGGTTATATCCAGAGCGTTGCACGATCACTAAGGTGTGGCGTTAATCAAAAACCCTTGCAATAAAAAATACTAGTGACTAAGATACAGGGTGATCAGGTAGTCATTAAATCTCTGTAGTAAGAGTACCTGGGCTCCAAATGCCAAGAATCAGTCGAGTAGATTTTGTCATTGCTTCTCTTCCCCATGTTTCCTGGTGAAGAGAACCTTTCCGAACGTCCTCCACACCACAAATTAAACCCTTTCTATTGATTTTCCTCACTTTAGCCAAAATCTAGCCAACTTAATTTAAAGACCCTTTAAAACTGGGAAACATCATCAGAAAGAGAGAAAACAAAAAATTGTTTAAACTTTATATTTGGATGCTATAAAGTTTTGTCGCTTAAGTGTGAGTAACTTGCCATCTAGGTTGGTTGAATGGATCTGATGGTTGGTTGGTTAGTTGACTAGCTGGTTGGTTAGATGGATGGATGGATGGTTGAATGAATGGCTAGATGTATGGTTGGCATACAGTTCCTTTTTGAGTACATGAATGGCTTTCCCAAGGTTGTTGCAAAAATTTTGCTTTTGCTGCTGCGGCTTATGTTGTTGTTGTTGTTGCTGATGCTGATGCTGCTCCGTAGTTGTTAAGGGTTTTTGTGTGTTTTACAGTGATTTGATGTCTGTAAAAGCGATTGAATTGTAATGAAATCTGTTGTGGCATAAAATACCAGCATCAATATTGGCATCTCTCTACATAAACATGTCTCTCTAGTCAAAGCAGACACACACAGGCAAACTTACACATTTGCTAGTACATACATACGTACACCATATAGATGGTGTAAGTGTAAAATAAACTCACAACAAACCCAATCGCAGACTTATGGCTAAGGCTATAGATTTATATGTACTGTTGATATCTCTACATTTCATCCTTGATTTCCTTTACTCTTTTTTCCCGATTCTTTTTGGGTTGGTCACATGACACCCGTACTGAGCGTTGCTTCATTTATAAGCGACATGTTGATATTTTAGCTTGATTCTTGTTTCATTCAAGCGTTGTTAGTTTTGGAGGTTTGAGGGCCAAAATGCTGTTAGTATTGGTGGGAACAGTATTTCCGGTTTAGTGGCGGATGCTTGAAGCATTACTTAACTTAACTTCTTCCACTGCTCCCCAAAAATACTTGGAACTCAAAGGGTGTACTTTTCACATCTCCTCGTCTCCAAAAGGAGTATCTCCAGCTCCAACAGTTGCTGTTGCGTTTTTATCGTAAACTTTTGTTATTGTTTGGATTGCGGCCAGGATTGTATAAATTTTGTGGTTTTCCCAGACTTTGTGTTACACCAAGTGTTGTCTGCTATGACTGCTGCTGTTACTGCCTTTGGTATGGCAGACCATGCGATGAAACCAATGTTAAAAAAATCGAAATATTTAATGACAAATACCGAAATTGACGCTGATTGTTGGCAAATATGGCACAGAATTTCAGAGAAAAGAAACGATCAAAGTAAATGGGCTTTTGTGAATGGAAATTCATACGGGGGATTCAGAAGAAATATTTAAGAGTGGATCTATCACCAAACAGGTAGATTTGAAAATAAACTTATCTACCTTATCAAAAGTGATTAAACATTGTACGAAACAAAAACATGGAAAAGTTTTCTTATGTTATGAGAATTTCAAAATTTTATAGAAAAAATAAAAAAAAGATGATTGGCTGGGTAATTTGTCGAAGAATACCGCTGATAAAGGGATGGAATCCCATAAAACTGCAGTCTGGTTAACCATTCGACCAAATTTTTGAAAACATTTTGATTTAAAATCAATTGAAGATTTTCTTGATAAATAAGTTAAATCACCCACGGTTGTCAACTAATAAATAAGTTGGGCAACCATTGGTTTAGTAGTTTTTCCTGCGGTAAATGCCAACCAAAAACACATGATATTGAACTATGAAAATTAAAAACCTTTAAATATTTTTTTAATAATTTTTAGCGATGTTTTCAAACCTTATTTATAAAAATCAATTCATGTCTGTTTATATGATTGCTTGGTTGTGCGTTCCGTATAGACCCAAAAACGGCTGAACCGAATTTTGTTTGCGCTCTACTACCACTAGTAAATATTCCTTAAACATTTAGGAACAGAAATACTGCTCTCATATCAATCATAAAGGGTCTCCTTTTTATAGGCGTGTCCGAAAGGAGAGCAGCAGTGCGATACCTCTTTGTGGAGACGTTTTTACATGGCTGCCATACCAAATGGTACAGTACCTCCCAAATGTCGCCAGTTTAGGAGGACATAACCTCCGCTGTAAATGTTCATAATGTTCTCGCCAGGATTCAAACCCAGGCGTTCAGTGTCATAGGCGGATAGGCGGACATGCTAACCTCTGCGCTACGGTGGCCTCCGATATATATGGGAGCTAAAATTTTGGCAAGTTTGGTCAATAAATGCGCTGGCAGTGGCTCTAAAAGTGGAAATCGGACGATATACATATATGGCAGCTGTACCTAAATCTCAAGGGTATCGGTTTACAAAGGAGCACTTTATTGCAAAATTTCTCAAAATCGGACGAATATATGTATAGGAAGTATATTTAAACCTTATCGGCTTACTATTGTAGCCGTTGAGTGGAGGAGATGTGTTTTTATTTCGCCCCTCAAAGAAAGAAAAAAAAATATATCCGTATCTCGGAAAAGGTATTAGGTTAGAAATGGACTCCAAAGTCTCAACATCTGCGGTGGTGGCGTCAGACCGTAGCGTGTTGTCCTCCCCTCCTATAGATTTGGGTGCCTTGGCACCTGTAGTCGAGAGTAATGCTTAAAGCGCACAACCAGTCGTCAGACTAATTAATGAGAAAGAGACGGATAAAACAGAGGGATGGACAGTTAGTCCCCAGCCTTTAAGTAAAGGTGGTGTTTCTGACTCGTGACTGTGTCAATGAAACAGTCATGGCAGCCGAATTGAGAGATGAGGGAATCGGGATGACGGCAGAAGTGAGCGATGGCTTTGCCAAGCTCACAAGCAAACCGAGAAAGCGATCCGGTGCACGGCGAAGGAGGCAGAGGAGTATGTGCCGGCTCCGTAATCGGGCGAAAATGCAAGACTTCCACGGAAGCTGGAAAAAGAATCAGATCTCCCGAAGAGCATAACACTGCCAAAATGATGAAGAAGAAAAAGAGCATCCCGCTTTCAAGTACTCTGGGAAAACCAAGCCAGCCATCCCGCAATGGACACTCCAGACAGTGTCCTGCGTAGGTAGACAAAGTCGGAACAGGAACGAAGGAAACGCGCACGGCCCCTGAGTCTTCATGGAGGACTGTGACTTCCAATAGAAGGCCACAGCCATCACGGAAGGGAAAGATGGTCGCTGTGAATGGTAAGGAGCCGCCCTCTTACGCCAGAGTGGCAAGGAAGCACAACAGAGATGAGCTGACCTATGTAGTCATCAATATCGGCTGTACATCCGGTAGGATTCCACCAGATCATTGGTCCCAAGTGGAGGATCTGGTTAACGATCAGTTTTTTGAACATGTGTGGAACTCTGTAGAGGGTCCACCCATACAAATTATGAGCTGCGAGTTTAGAGGGGACATCTTTTCGCTGCGTTTTGCGTTGGCGAAATATATTGATACCGTCAAACAGCTCGTCAGGGGTATTCACGCTCCCTGGGAGGACGCAAAGCTCGACCTGGTGAAAAAGATGGATATCCCCCAGCTCACAAAGACTACGGTCTTCATCAAGGGATGGGGCAGTAAATTTGCGAAGGAATGCATGTTAGGATTCTAGGGCAAGCAAAACCAAGGTTTGGTCGCAGAGAAGTGGAAGGTCTTCCACAGGGAGGAGAAGGAGGAAGGAACTCTCCTTGTGATTGGCATTGATCAAGTCTCCGTGACAAGTTTGGCTAAGACTAACGGCTTGGCGCACTACGAGAGCAAAGCTGTCTTTTTCGAGATTGGGAAGACTTGGATAGGCAGAAGTTTTTATTTTGCGACATCAGGCCGTGCAGTTGCAGGTGACTCAACACCGCCCAACAAACAGGGGGCCGACAACGAGACAATCACGGCACCTCTCAATACTGGAAAAATTAGGATATCAGGCAGTGCAGTGGCGAGAGACCCAACACAGCCTTACAAAAAGGAACCCGACAACAGACCCATCACCGACTTAAAGATTCGGAATACTGGGATAGGTAAATATCCTAATATTGAAACATTAGGCAGCACAGCGACAGGAGTCTCAATGCAACCCAACGAACAGAGAGCCGATGATGGTACCATCACCTACTCCCAAGAAGCCCATTTACTTAAGATTTGGAAGGCTAAGATAGGCAAAGATCCTAGTATTAAAACATCAGGCAGTACAGGGAATGGCAACCCAATACAGCTTAACGAACAGGGACCCGATAATGGAACCTTTACCGACTTTATAAAGAGTCAGAAGGCTAGACTAGGCAAAGAACCTAAAACTATGACATCAGGCAGTGCAGCGACAGGAAAGGCAACGCCGTCTAAAGAACAGGGAGCAGACGATGAGATCATCACCTACTCACAAGATGCTCATTTACTGGAGGACCAATGATTGAAGTAAACCAGATAAACATCTACCGGAGCGCGACTGCTACACACGCTCTGATAGAGAAAATCAGCAAGGGCAAGATTCATATTGCCTTAATTCAGGAGCCATGGCCGACGCGGAAAAAAGTGTCTGGAATGAACCATATCAACTACCAATTATTCTATGCTAACACTGGTACTCGGCCGAGGACCTGCGTTATTTGTCATAAAAATTTGAATTACATATTGTCCTCAGTGTTGTTAACGTCAGATACAACAGAAAGTGATTCTAAGTCGATCGGTTTAAAGGTTAGGTTGAAAAGAGGATCCGCCCACTATAGACATACACCTAAGCCAATAATCGGCTTCTTGTCCGATCTAAAAAGTAACCTCGAAAAAGAAAATTTAAGTTAGAAATTTCGTGCTACCTTCAAAATCCTTTTCTATACCACTTAAGAACCGGTGTCTGTTAGCCGCGAAAGCCGCCAAATGACATAGGAAATGCTCCAACGTCTCATCATCTTCCCCATATACCTTACACATGCTATCACTTGCCGCACTGATTTTTCATAGGTGCGCTCGTAGTCCTATGTGTCCCATTATAACACCAAAAGCTATACTGACCTTCTTCTTATTTCCTTTCAGTAATAGCCTCGTTCTCTCACGAGCCTTGTGCGCTGTTCCACAGTGTTACATGCGCGTTCATCGTGTTCATCGTCTCAGGTATCCGATGGGTTTCCTATCGTCGCCGCGATAGTATAAGGTGCTCCCATCCTCAATTCTCCCATCGCCTTAAGTCTCATAGCCGTAGTGGCTGCCTCACATTTAATCTGTATGCCAATGAGTCGGATAGATGTCTGAACTTGTTGTATTGCATTAGCATTGCACATTCAGCGGTGGTTACCTCCTCCTAATGATTGCGACATTTGTGAGGTACTGTGCCATTTGGTATGGCAGCCATGTAAAAATTTCTCAATATCAATAAGAAGTATCTGTGCCAAATGTTATGTGGATATCTTTATTCGTTCGAGCGCTATCATTATTTCGACAGATGGGCGGACGGACAGATAGACAAACGGACGGACATCGCTAGGCTCTGAATGTATAGAGGATCAAGAATATATATACCTTAAGGGTCCCAGATCAATATTTCGAGGTGTTATAAACGGAATGATTGGATTAGTATACCCTGCTTCCTATGGTGGTGGGTATAAAAAAAGGTTAACTTCTCGCCTTTCCTCTATTTCTTTTAATTCAATTAAAGCTGCTTTCAGCATTTACAAACATTGCGAATAGACATGCTCTTTCTTTTAAACATTTCCAATGGGCAAATAAAAATTAACTTTTAACTTAAATTCAATAAAAGGTCAACTTTAAATGCCCAACAAGAAAAACTACTAAGAAAAAACAGCAACAGCAATGGAAGAACATGAAAGAAGAAATTCACATGCACACAGCTGTTGTAAAATGAAATTAATTACATTCCTTAACCTTAAGCTCAATGGACTAAATAAGCTGCATTAAAAGGACGTAAATGAAAATTCGTAAGAGAAAAAAACCAGCACACTCCTCCTAACATCCACAAATCACATACACACAAACATAAAATAGCAACAGAACATCAAGGAATAAAACCGAAAATAGATAACAAGGGGCAAAATATCGCAAAAACTAAAACACTGAATAAAAAAACGGGAAAAACAAGCACACAAGAATACTAGCAATTTTTTAAAGGACCTCCCCTCACCCCAGAATTGTAAAATAGTATTTGAAACACACACCACTATATACCTCTGTATGCCGTAGCAGACACCCATTTTCCAAAAAACATAGAGGTCACAATTCTACTTGCAAAAATTTTACTTGGATATTTTTTTCTTTTCTAAACTTGGCTAAAATCGAATAACATGGCGTAAGGCATAGGCAGCCTCCATGAATGTTTGCTTAAAAAATATTTATATTATTAAAAATAATACGTAATACGTAAAGAAAGCAACATTTTGAAAGTTATAGTGCTTAAATGTACGAGTTTAAAAAAAGACCTCTACTCGGCCGAGATATACTGTCATAGTGTAACTGTATCGCAATTTTGAGATCGTTAGCTCAATTTTAGTACAAAATGTACGAATATAAAAAAAAAAATTCTTTTAGTCATCCGGTACATACTGCCAAGATTTACCTGTATACCAAATTTCAGAGCTGTAGCTCAGTCTGTTAAGAAAGTACCATTTTGTACGTTTTAGTACCAAAATGTAAGATTATCAGAAAAATCTTATAGTCTCCCAATGTATACTGTCAAGGTTTAACTGTATTCCAAATTTCATAGGTCAGCTCAATCCGAAAAGAACGTACCATTTTGTACGTTTTAGTCCCTTAATTGACGAATTTCAAAAAATTTTCTAGTTGCACAATATATATTCCAAAATCAACCTGTAGCCTTAATTTCAGACCTTTACGCCAATCTGTAAAAAAGTATAATTTTGCACGTATTAGAACCTAAACGTAAAAATTTCAAAAAAAATCTTCTATGCCTCCGGTATACACTGCAAAGATGTACATACCTATATCCCAAATTTCAGAGCTGTAGCTCAGTCTATCTATAAAGTACCATTTTGTAGGATTTAGTACCAAAATGTACGAATATCAAACAAATCTTCTAATCTCCCGGTATATACTGCCAAGACGAACCTGTATCCCAAATTTCGGAGCTGTAGCTCAGTCTATATAGAAAGTACCGTTTTAAAGGATTTAGTACCAAAAAGTACCAAACAGAACCAATTACTTAAGTACGTTTTCTTCCACTCCTGGTACGATTTCAGCATTTCGTATTTGGTACAGCTTATCGTATTTTTGTCAAGACTACGATCATTTTAACCAAATTATTTAATTTTACCCATCTCCATTCACTGTGATAGTAAATAAACTATTTCGTACTTTTTGGTACCAAAATTTACGATTTGTGAAAAAAATTACTTATTCAGCCAACATATATTTCATAGTTGAACCTACATGTTAAATTTCAGAGCTTTAGTTCAACCAGTGAATAAAGCATGAATTTGTACCAAAAACGGTACTAAACATACGTTTTCCCGTTTCCAGTACTATTTTTCATATTTTTCTATCTACCGACTTTATTCCGTAACAATAATCATTTGAGCCAAATTTCAAAGTTCTAGCTCTACCCGTTCGCCCTGTCCAAAGATTACCTTTTTTGGTACATTTTGGCACCAAATGTCCAAAGGTCCAAAAACTTATTTATCCTCCCAATTTAGGTTGCCCTAGCGTACCTATATACCAAAATTAAAAAAAAAGTAACCAAATAACAAAACAATTACCCAATCCAATTACGGTACTATTTTTCCCACTTCCCGTACTATTTTGAGACCGACGAACAGACAGACGGACATAGCTTAATCTAATCAGAAAGTAATGCTGAGTCGATCGGTCTATCTCTCTTCCTTTCCTGTACCACCAGTGGTGGTGTAGCGTATAAATAATAGCTTTTAGGAAAAACTAGGTTTGCTCGATTTAATCAAAAATACCTATTAAATGTCAAGCTGGAACTTTGTTGTTTGATGTTTACAAGAAATTAATAGGATTTAAATCATAAAAAATTAAACAATTTCACATTACCATTTTCCTATTGTAACAGGGTGACGAAATTTCTATTAATTTTTATACCCACCACCACAGGATGAGGGGTATACAATCTAGTCATTCCGTTTGTAAAACTTTCGAAATATTCGTCTAAGACCCCATAAAGTGTATATATTCTTGATCCTCTAGACTTTTTGAGTCGATCTAGCCATGTCCGTCTGTCGAAATCACGATAGCGGTCGAACGCGTAAAGTTAGCCGCTTGAAATTTTGCACAGATACTTCCTATTGATGTAGGTCGTTGGGGATTGTAAATTGGCCATATCGGTTCAGATTTAGATACAGCTTCCATAAAAACCGATCTCCCGATTTGACTTCTTGAGCCTCCGGAAGCCGCAATTTTCATTCGATTTGGCTGAAATTTTGCGTGTAGTCTGTTATTACTTCCAACAGCGGTGCTAAGTACGGTCTAAATCGGTCAATAACTTGATATAACTCCCATATAAACCCATCGCCCGATTTGACCTCTTGTGCCAATGGCAGCCACAATTTTTGTCCAATTTAGCTAAAAAATTTCATGCAGTTTTCTGTTAAGACTTCCAACAGCTGTGCCAAGTACGTTCCGAATGGGACTATAACCTGATATAGCTCCCACATAAACCGATCTCCCGATTTGATTTCTTGAGCCCTTACAAGCCGCAATTTTTTTTCCAATTTAGCTGAAATTTTGCATGTAGTGCTTTGTTATGACTTCCAACAACTGTGCCAAATACGGTGCAAATCAGTCTATATCCTGATTTAGCTCACATGTAAACCGGTCTCCCGATCATACTTGTTCGGTTCCTAGAAGCTTTGGTTTTTGCTGGTTTGATAGAAGTAGAATACATTTATGCCCTTCAACTAAATTTATTTTGTATATGTACATTTTTAGCAGAACCAACGTTGGTAGGTTCCCAAGATTCGGCCCCGCCGAACTTAGCACTCTCTTACTTGTTTCCTTTAAAAAAAGTTTTGCTAATGCAATAGGGTGCGCTAAACTCATATATATTTTTTTGGTGAAGTACTTGACTAAGCGATGCTTAAAACCTTATTCACCTTGGTCAAACAATAAAAAAACAACAACAAAACGAATTTGACAATATGACATTCTTACCTCTACTCTCTCATCTTTATGGATAGAAGCTCAGTTAATGGATATTCACTCCTTCTTCGTCTCGTACTAACAACAAAACACCTTTAAAACCGTTGAGCATGAAATTTTCGCTGCCGCTCTCTCACTCTCTTTGCAATAACAACAAACGAACACTGTTAGTGGATACACACACGGCGAACGACAAACGCGTATATCGAAACCGCAACCCCACGTAAAAAGCCTTTTGCCAATTTTTTATTTTGCAAATTAAAGGTAATTGGAATGAATTTTCATATAAACCAATTAAGAATATGCATTGCACTTCACTTTTCTTTTAATTCTTCACATTTTTGAATAGTTTTCTTTGGTTGTGATCACTTCTTAACTAAATCTTTTAGGCGAGCATAAGATTGTGTGCGACCGATTGAAGAATATTGACGAAACTGAAAAGACAGAGCAACAAGTGGTAACTGGAGTAGAAAGGAAAGAGGCAAGTGCCAAAATAATTATGTTGGCATCGTGTTGTCACTGAAATTGAGAAAGCTTTAGTTGTTTTTGTATTAAGCATACGGTTTAGGGTTTTGAGTCATTGAAGGCATATTTTTGTGTGCTCCTAGGGCAAGTAACATTTCTCAAAGAGGACCGAAAATAGGTATAAAGTTTTTTTTTAACAAGGGTATGGTTTTTATATTTTTAGGTTTTTTATTTCATATATTACTGATTAATTTATAAAGTGAACATAGGTATTTGTGTATTTAAAAATTAATTTGGAGTTAAATTAGAACTAAAAAGAATTAGAAACGCAAATTTAAAAAATTCATCGATTTTAATGTGGACGATGTGGTGATTCGATAAAAAAACCTCGCGCACCAAATGATTTAAAAATATCACAAAAGATTTAATTTGTAATCGCGCGCATTTGTGATCCCGAAAGACCCCTTCATTCGATCAAAAGTTAGCCTGCTTCCAACCTAAATGTGGTATCTCCACGAAGTGGTACGGGAAATGGAGATAGATGTCTCTTCAACGAAAGGAGTCCACGATGGCGGCCCAGGATGAACCCGGGAAAATCAGCTGGTCCTCTTCACTCTGAGATATAAGATACCGGATTTTAGACTCCCGTCTTTGGATCACACTGCAGTTGTTAAAGGAAGGATTCGAAACTATGCTGGAGAAGGGATACGAAGGAAAGAAGCCAAAAAGCGCTGTGTGCCTTCTACTTCAACAGAAGGATGTTCGGTCGGAAGATGATTTTTAGCACGACATTGCGCTGACTTGGGTTCTCAGCACGATGGCATTCCGGTAAACGGGAACGCAGAGCTCTGGGATTGAATTAGTCGCCGGACTTGTGAATGTGCCACTTGTGGAACTGTTGAATATAGTAGTGGAGGTGGCCAGTGCGGAGGCGGAGACGAGGTAATCGTCTGTTTATGGTTGCCGAAATAACATAGAACACTGTCCTACCGTCGACACGAGGAGGAGTGCTATTTCAGGAGTTACAACCGAGCACTTATCGTACTTTTGAATATAGTAGAGGAGGTGGCCAGTGCGGAGACGGAGGTGAGGTGGTCGTCTGTTTATGGTTGCCGAAACACCAGAGAACACTCTGTCCTACCGTCGACAGGAGGAGGAGTAATATTTCAGGAGTTACAACCGGGCACTTGTCGAACTACTGAATATAGTACAGGAGGTGGGAGTCTCTTTTTGTTTGCCGAACTTCCAAAACACTCTGACACTCTACTTTTTCAGAAGTTGTAACCAGGCACGGTACGATAGGCCGTATGGCCGCGCACATTTAATCCCGCTTAACGATTGTTGGGGAAGCTGTCACGATGAGAATGGGAAAATAGAACATTTGCTCTGTCTATGTCTGAGGGACCAGCTTTCCATCTTAGGAAGGAAGTTTTTCTCAAATATCGGCGGTCTTACAGATGTTTCTCTGGGAAGACTTCTGAAGTAAGTGGATAAGACGGGATGCTTTGGACGGGGAACAAAATGAAATCCTTCACCGGCACTGGTACTCAAAGAGTAGACACCCAGATAAGAGCGGACCGATACTCAAGATATGCAGGTGTGTGAGAACTTGGCGGATAGGCGTTTGCCCCGAGCTCTCTTCATATGATTTCTTTTTCTATTTTCACATATTTCTCAATTTTTCTTTACCTTTTGGACTCACATTTCCTTTTGTATTCTCCGCCATGGGATGGGTGCTAGGATAATGACTATACAACCTCTTTTCCCTGTAACATATTTAAACAAATAAAAACATGTTAAATTCCGCCGTTCCGATCTTTGTTATCCCACCACAATGGATAAATTCACCATCCTCTTTTATGGCAACTTCACTACCACATCCATATTAATATGCAAATGGGAGCTGGTCATACTTGATTCAGGTTCCGAGAACTCTTACACAAGTCACAGTTTCAGCGAAATCGGGAAACAAATCCGCTTTTTACGAGAATAAGACCCTAAATTGGAAGATCTATATGGCAGCTATATCTAAATATAGTTTGATTTAGACCATATGCTGGTCGGATGACGGGAGGCTTAATGCAAGTCACTGTGTCAAATTCCAGCGTAATCGGGCAATAAATCCAGTTTTATGGGCTTAAGAGCCTTAATCGGCAGATCAGTCTATATGACAGCTACATCGGAGTACAAACCGATCTGAACCATCGTAGAGTCGGAAATTTCAGTGAAATCAGATAATAAATGCAGCTTTTAAGGACTTCAGACCCTTAATCGGCAGATCGTTCTTTATCGGAGTTATATCTAAATATCTGAATCATATTTGAGTCTGACTCATATTTGAGTCGGATGTCGGGAGACTTAAAACAACTCTCTATTTAAAATTTTATCGAAATCGGAAAATTATTACGGGCTTAAGACCCTCAATCGGCAGATTTTAAAATTATACAAATATAAGGGATGCAACACTAAGTGTAACCTTTAAGAAGCATTGCGCCTATAGAGGGCCCAATTTTCATACGATTAGGCCAACATTTTGTACAATGATTTCTCTCATAACTTCCAATTGACTTTAATAATCTTGGTTTTATTTGTTGTGTGCATTGATACTGCTTCTATACAAATCGATCACTTGATTTTTAGTTCTCATTTTCGTTTCAAATATAGAAGATGGGAAAATAACGATAGTATCGATACTATCGATATTTATTAACAAAACTATCGAAAATATCGAATTATGTGATTATCGATCTTATCTTTAAGTTCTCAATATCAATATCATACAGATAAAAATAATTTTGAAAAACAACAACTTTGGTCGAAAAACGACTATTCCTGCAACAATTTATTTTGAATCTCAACGACCCAAAGTCGAAATTTGTTATTGAAAGGCACTCTTTGCAAGTTAACATATACATAACAACAACAACAATATATCCTTAAGCAAGACAAAAATGCCATCTTACCACCCCAACGCACGTGCTTTGCCTAGGGTGTTGTGTATTTGTTTTCTTTGTTCGGCTCGCGCTGCTTTGTCTCGTTCGTTTTACTACTGTTTTCGGGTTTTCCTCTGTCACTGTCTACTATTACCCTTAAAAACAAATTTCAATTATTTTGGTGCCACAGAGTATTGGGAACTTCTCTAGCCTACCGACATCATCTTCTTTATGATGAAATAAATCAATAAGTACTTCTGCACAGTAATAAGTGTCTCAATTAATTAAATTTAAAAAAAAGGTAAAGACCAATCTAAAAAATTTTTTTCTGAATACGAAATTCAGTCATGAATGGCATGGCAGTTTTTTGCTCTACATGGTAGCACGCCTATTTTAACAACTACCTCAACTAAAGAATTTGTTGAAAGTCAACAAAATTTTAATAATTTCAACAAATAATGTCTTCGATTCAATGCTAAAATTTGTGGAGAATATAAAGTTTCACATACAAATTTGCTAGTCTTAGAGTTATTTTTTCTGTGCAATATGTTTAACCCGAAATATTTTTCCCACAAAACTTAAGCCTTAATGGGTATGTAATATTCATCTCTAGTTCATATACAGGCGTTTGCATTAGCTTTAGTCAGACTATTGGACAACAACGATATTATGCCATGTTGGTGGCAGATATACATACTTCGTTTGAAGTGTCAGTTGGGTAAATGCAGGAAGGTGTAAGAGGAAAAAAAACCTTTCTCCCTCTCTACTTTAGCTACATGAAACTAAACAAGATTAATTATACCTGAAACATTAGTCAGTTATTGTTGAGCTTTGTGACTCGACTTGACTTCACACCAATACAATGAGGCAACAAGAAATGAAACTCCATCGTCCTTCGAGCTTAACACTGCATGAGTGAAACTTAGACTAGAACAACAATGGCTTGGCTTCCACTGAGTTCCAGCAGTGTTTCTAATTTAGCACAAGCATAATGGGAAGAATGAAGATGATGATGATGATGATGATGATGACGATGACGTCGACGATGTTGCCAGCAAGTCAAGTGGCTGCTGGCCTTCTAACCACTCCACCACAGCACTCCCTCTCATGCTCACTGTTGCTGTTTGATTTTTGCAGTATTGAATTTTCACACAATATTTCCGGTGTATCTATTTTCTTTCGAGTTTCGTGTTTACTACTTACCTACTTCACATTTGTCTGCCCTGCCCTGCGCTGCCCCACACACAAGGCTCCCCCTGTGGATAGGAGAACATGAAGCACTGCTGCTATTGCGAAAATGACACATGAAGAGAAAGTCAAGCAAAGCTTTTGTTGCTTCTTAAGGTAGAACAGCTCCAATCACACAGATGGAAGATTAATGAGATGTTGTATCATTTAGTGGAAGTGTTGTTTCAGCTAAGTGTCCTTGATTTTTGTATGCTCTACCATCGTTGTATATCCCCTGTGTCCATGTGTTAGTAAACGAGTGCTGTATAAATTCATTAAAGATTTGTAAATGGGGGAAGAAAAAAAATCGAACGAAAAAGATTTGTTTGTAATGATTGTGATTTATTTTGCTGCACAGAACGTCAAAGGGGTGTAACAACACTTTGCAGCATCACACAAATCACTTGGCCATCAAATGACCCCAATTCTGCAGAAAATTAACTGTTCACAGACGATTTAGAAATAATTCACAAATTTGTCATCGACAGTGTGGTGCTATACGTTGGTTGGCTGAAGAAGGGATATTGGATAGCCATCATTATTGACACAAATTTAATGAACCATTGGAAAACGAAGTATACCTGTAGCGAAAGGTAACTGAGAAAATCAGGAAGTTAACTTCATTAGAAAATAGCGAATGATTTAAATTCTATTCATTTGGGACTTGTCCCTTCAGATTTCGTTCTCAAAGAAGGCCTGACGTTACGTCGACAACTAATCATCTCATATATAAAGTTATAAACATTTAATCAACAATATCCCTATAGCCTAATAATGGCCTCGCCTTTTCGGCCGAACAACTGTCAAAACGCATTATAAACAAGTAAAAAGGCGTCAAGTTCGACCGGGCCGAACTTTGGAAACTCACCACCTCTGGCATATACATATGTAAACCACCTTTCGCCATAATCCGGTGAATAATAGCAGCTATATCGAAATATGGTCCGATGGACCAGATTTGACACGGATACTGAGTGGTCCAATAAGTATAAGTGATTGTTCAATTTTGTAGAACAAAATATTGGTCTTTTTGGTAGCCATATCCAAATATAGACCGATCTGAACCATATACAACACGGATGTCGAAATTTCAGCGATATTGGAATATAAATGTGCCTTTTATGGGACCAAGACTTTAAATTGGGAGATCGGTCTATAAGGCAGCTATATTCAAATTTGAAACGATCTGGGCCAAATTGAAGACGTATGCCAAAGGGCATAACGTAACTCACTGTCAATAAAATTTCGGCGAAACCAAACAAAAAATGAACCTTTTATGGGCTCAAAACCTTAAATCGAGAGATTGGTCTATATGACAACTACATATATCCAAATCTGGGGCAAATAAAAGAGGGATGTCGAAGAGCCTAACGCAACTCACTGTCCCAAATTTCGGCTAAATCGGACAGTTAATGCGCCTTTTATGGGTCTAAAACTTTAAATCGGGAAATCGATCTATATGCCAGCTATATCCAAATCTGGACCAATCGGGGCCAAATTGAAGAAGGATGTCGACTGTTTCAAATTTCAGCAAAATCGGATAATAAATGTGGCTTTTATGGGCCTAAGACTCTAAATCGGCGAATCGGTCTATATGGGGGCTATATAAAGATATCGTTCGATATAGCCCATCTTCGAACTTAACTTCGAACTTAACTGAACAATATCTCTATTTTTAAAGAATGAAGCGTGATTTACACAGACAGATTGATGGACATGGCTAGATCGTCTTAGATTTTTACGCTGATCAAGAAAATATATACTTTATATAGGGTCGGAAATGGATATTTCGATGTATTGCAAACGGAATGACAAAATGAATATACCGCCATCCTTTGGTGGTGCGTATAAACGCTGTCAAAAACGTCACTGTTGACAAATAAAAGGTGCATAAATCAAAGTGGAAACGGGGTTTGGAGATTATCTCAAATCAAGTGGATTTGGGCTCTAGTGAAAACATGGATTAATTTACGAAATTTATACTGCAATGAAACACATGAATGAGTGGTAAACATTTGTTTTTCTGTCCTTTTGAATGCTAAGTTACAAAAAGAAGACAATTCATAACTACTTACATATGTACAATGATTTGATAAGTGTCTCTTAATTTTTTCCAGGCGAATTTCCTAAAAAATCATCATAACGAGCATCCATGAATTATATGAGATTTAATATCAAATTTAAGTTCACTGTTTAATGCCCAACATGTCTACGAATATTCATGTTCAGCCTAATACAGAAGTAATAATGTTTTATTACTCTTTATGTGCAATATTATTCTAAGTAACCGTTGTCCCTATTATTTTTTTCCACCACTGTATGTGATCGCATATTGAATGACCATATTTTCACTCTTAGTCATTCATTTAATTCCCAATGCTGATAAGTAAGGCACCAAATAAACCCTCAACACAATACTAAAGCAGAAACCAATCTGTTTTGTTGTTGTTGTTTGTTCAACGTCATTCTGGTGCTGAAAATAAAACCCGCTACCTAACCATCAACCTTCTCCTAGCACACTACTCTACTCAGCACTGGTATGTGTTGTTTGTTTGTTGGCTTAGCACCCCCCATAGCAACTCACTTAGCTATACAATATATTCCATTGCTGTTATTATTGGGTTCACTGGTATTGTGTTTGGCTTCCATATAAATTTGTTATTTAGCGTTTATTTTGTGTTGCAAACTAAAGCTGATATTGAAAAGAATTCTCATATGGTTGTGGATAGCTAGAGTATGAAAGATCTGGTTTGAGCGGAGAAAAGCATACTTACCTGGCGTAGAGGTTAACCGTGATCAAGAAGGCGGTTCCTCCAGGGCGAGACTTAGTCATTGCACTTTGGATTGAGTTGACCCCTGCGATTATTCCTAATGTGAATAACTCGTGCGTGAAATTTTTGATAGCCGGGAATGGCGTTCGCGCCGTCCCGACCTTATACAATACATTTCAATTGCTTAAATCTTAAGAGATAGAAGCAGAGAGGGGACAACTGGAAAGAGAATGAAAGATAACTCTCAATTGTGTTTGAGAACGTTTTAATGCGTTTACGTGTTGGGGAGATTAGCAGGTACCAACTCTTTTTCACCATCTTTGTTACTGATATGCAAGGCACTAAATGACTCATCTCATCACAAGTATAATCAAAAACCTAGTTGTTTTGTTTACAAGTATGTGTAGTTTAGTTTGTTCAACGTTATTGCTGGAGAAAGGAGAAGTGTTGTCATTGGAGCGAAATTCGGGATGACCAGTGACAAAAGCTAAAGACACAACATGTTTGAATTGCTTAAGATATTTTGTTTTTCCATTTATTCCAACTGCAAAGAAACAAAGCAAAATACGAAAAAAATGTTTGAACCAATGCCCGAATTAAAACAACAAGTAAAAGCGTGCTAAGTTCGGCCAGGCCTAACCTGGGAAACCCATCATCATTAATTCTGCTAAAAATTTATACAAAATAAATTTAGTTGTAAGGTTATCCTACTTACCAAACTGCTGTCAAACCAGCAAAAACTAAAGCTTCTAGGCAGACCGGTTTAGACGGGAGCTATATCAGCTTATAGACTATAGCTTGGAAGTCGTAATAACACATCGCATGTACAATTTAAGCCAAATCGGACAAAGATTGCACCGATTTCTCGACTTGACTCAAGAAGTCAAATCGGGAGATGGGTTTATGTGGTAGCTATATCAGGGTAAAGACCGATTTGGATCGAACTTCGCACAGTAGTTGGAAGTCTTAACAAAACACTACATGCAAAATTTCAACGAAATCGGACAAAAATTGCGACATCCAGGGGCTCAAGAAGTCGAATCGGGAGATCGGTTTATATGGGAGCTTTATCAGGTTATGAACCGATTCGAAGCGTACATGGCACAGTTGTTGGAAGTTATAACGGAACACCACATAAAAAATTTCAGCCAAATCGGACAAAAATTGCGGCTTGTAAGGGCTCAAGAAGTCAAATCGGGAGATCGGTCTATATGGGAGCTATATCAGACTGTAAACGTTTAGGCCATTCTTGGCACAGTTATTGGAAGTCTTCACAGAACACTGCATGAAAAATTTCAACCACATCGGACAAAAATTGCGGCTTCCACAGGCTCAAGAAGTCAAATCGGGAGATCGGTTTATATGGGAGCTTTATCGATTGTGAACCGATTTAGGCCATACTTGGCACAGTTATTGGAAGCAAAATTTCAACCAAATCGGACAAAAATTGCGACATCCAGGGGCTCAAGAAGTCGAATCGGGAGATCGGTTTATATGGGAGCTTTATCAGGTTATGAACCGATTCGAAGCGTACATGGCACAGTTGTTGGAAGTCATAACGGAACTCCACATAAAAAATTTCAGCCAAATCGGACAAAAATTGCGGCTTGTAAGGGCTCAAGAAGTCAAATCGGGAGGTCGGTCTATACGGGAGCTATATCAGATTGGGCCATACTTGGCACAGTTATTGGAAGCAAAATTCCAACCAAATCGAACAAAAATTGCTGTTTCCAGGGGCTCTAGATGTCAAATCCGGAGGTCGGTTTATATAGGAGCTATATCAAGTTCTTGACCGATTTAGACCGTACTTTACACAGTCGTTAGAAGTCATACAGAACACTACATGCAAAATATCAGCCAAATCGGACAAATAATGCGGCTTCCAGGGGCTCAAGAAGTCAAATCGAGAGGTCGGTTTATACAGAAGCTGTGTGAAGTTCTTGACCGATTTAGTACGTACTTAGCACAGTTGTTAGAAGTTATAACGGAATTGTATAAAAATTGCGACTTCCCGGACCTCAAAAAGACAAATCGGGAGATCGGTTTATATGGCAGCTATATCTAAATCTGAACCCATATGGCCCATTTGCAGTCCCCAACGATCTACATCGATACTAAATATCTGTGCAAAATTTCAAGCGGCTAGCTTTACGCGTTCGACCTCTATTTCGATTTCGACGGACGGACGGGCAGAACGTCGAGACGATCAAGTATATATATATATTTTATGGGGTCTTAGACTAATATTAGGAGGTGCTAAAAACGGAATGACTAGACCCATGCTATGGCGGTGGATATAAAAACCCAAAAATGTTGCAACCCTCAATGTGAATCCAATTGGAATTCATCGAACAGATTGTGTCTTAAACGCGAGTTTTTTTAAGGTTTTGGGAAGACTAAGCAGAAACCCACACTTCTTCTTTTTCATCCTCTTTGTTTCTCACAGCACCCTACTCAGTACTGAAGTGTGTTGTTTGTTTGCTGGCTTAGCACCCCCCATAGCAACTCATTCAGGCATACAATATTTTTCATTTCTGTTGCTATTGGGTTCTTAGGTATTGTGTTCAGCTTCCATATCAATTTGTTATTTAGCGTTTATTTTGTGTTGCAAACTAAAGCTGACATTGAAAAGAATTCTCATACAGTTGTGGATAGCTAGAGTATGAAAGGTCTGGTTTGTGCGGAGAAAAGCATACTTACCTGGCGTAGAGGTTAACCGTGATCAAGAAGGCGGTTCCTCCAGGGCGAGACTTAATCATTGCACTTTGGATTGAGTTGACCCCTGCGATTATTCCTAATGTGAATAACTCGTGCGTGAAATTTTTGATAGCCGGGAATGGCGTTCGCGCCGTCCCGACCTTATACAATACATTTCAATTGATAATATGATAAAGAAATGGGAGATGGTGACAGAGAGGAAACTGGGATAGTCAAGAAGAAGATAATCAAGAATTACTTATTTCAGCAAAAAAAAGTGTGTGGGGATGAATGAAAACTGTGGACATTTGACCGAACACATATCTCGAAAATACCATTTTGCATACCACATTTTTTTTACGTATGAGGTAAAGCCAAATGTGAACAGCTACTAAAATAAAGAATATTTGCTTCTTTTACACAGCACTTGTTTCTAATTCCAGCACTTGTATTTTTGTCAAATTTATTTTAAGCAAAAAAATGGAAATCAGTGCATACCAGGGATGGAAAAGTCTGTATTTTTTTCACCCGAAGAGTACCATGGTACCCCTGTGACCGATTTAGTACAATTTGATGCATCAAGTATTTTTATACCCACCACGTTAAGATAGGGGGTATATTCATTTAGTTTGCAACACAGCGAAATATAGATTTCCGACCCTACAAAGTCAAAAAAAGTATTCATCATTCAATGTTTTTTTTTTAAGAAGTCTACAAAAGACAATTGGTATAAAAACATATTAAACTAATGATGCAGTAGTGCTTGTGTGATATATATGTACACAATTTCATTGTTTTTAAAGAAAAAAATAGTATTTATTGGAACAAAAAGGGCCATTTTACAGCTGAACACAAAAAATTAAACAAAAAAAGTATTCATCATTGCAAAAAAACAAAAAAATAAATAACATAATTTAAAAAAATTAATACTTTGTTATTCGACCACCGCGTCTTATAACTTCTTTTAAACGGTTTGACATCGATTGGACTAATTTAGCGGTTATATTTTGGTCTATATTGGTCCATTCCTCCATTATCACCTGTTGCATTTGACTCTTGCTCGAAAAATTGCGCGTTCTCAATTTGCGTTCGAGATGTTCCCAAAGATGTTCAATTGGGTTCAAGTCGGGACTTTGAGGAGGAGTTTTAATGACTTTGGGGCAGTTATACAGCATCCACATCTTGGTATTTAAAGCAGAATGTTTGGGGTCATTATCTTGATAATATTGAAAGTTATTACCAAGCCCAAGTTTTACAGCACTATCTTTTAAATTCCTCTTTAAAATGTCAATGTAATACTTATGATCCATTACTCCATTAATAATTTCAAGATTTCCCGCTCCTGAAGCCGCCATACACCCCCAAACCATTAAACCACCTCCACCATGTTTTACAGTAGCAACTGTGTTTCGTTCTTCAAGCTCTGTATTTGGTTTTCTGTACACTATGACCTTTCCATCGCACCCAAAAAGATTAAACTTGCTCTCGTCTGCAAAAATGACTGTTTCCAAAATGATTCGGGCTGTTTTACATACATTTTTGCGAAGTTTAGCCTTTTCACTCGGTTTATTTTATTTATAAAGGGCTTCTTACGTGCAGTTCTTCCTCTGTAACTATGCCTTTTGAGTGTATTTTGAATTGTTTGTGTAGTAACTTCCTTCCCTAAATATTCCATAGTGTTTTTACGAAGAATGGTCGCATTTGTCTTCGGAGTTTTCTGAACTTGCCGCACTAGCCAACGCACATCTCCAACTGAAAGTGCTTTTGGTCGACCAGATCTTGGTTTATTGTCAACAGTTTTCGTTTCTGTCCACTTTCTGATGATGGATTGTATAGTAGATCGTGGTCTATTTAATATTTCACTGATAGTTTTTTGAGTTAAACCATTCCTGTGGTGTTTTATTATCAAAACTTTTACCTCATCAGAAACCTCGTTTTGCTTACGACCCATTTTGACAAAAACTATATTTTCAATGAAATTAAATATTTGCTGTCAAGGGCAAAGCCTCCTTTACTAAATAAAACAGAAAAGGGGGATTCCCAAATAATATTTGAATTTGACTTTGATGATAGCACATCAATGATGAATACTTTTTTTGTTCTGTTTTTGGTGTTATTATATAAAATTGCATTTTTTGCGCTAATTAAATTTATTTTTTAAATTTATTTTAAAACATATTACGAAAAATAAACTATTGCATAAAACTGCATTATTTGTTTACTTTAAATTTTCTTCAATTACCCAAAATAAGTGAATTTATTATCAATTTTGCTAATGATGAATACTTTTTTTGACCGCTGTATGTATTTCGGATCGTCTTAAAATTCTTAGACGATGTCCGTGTGTCTGTCCGTCTATCCGTCACATATGCAAATGTTCGTGATTATTGGATATTAAATGCGATCTCTACCCTAATTGCATAAAACGGCAGAATGACTACCAAAACAAGGGTTACCTTGCACGTTTTTACGGACATTGGCTTCATAATTTCGTATTCAGTACTGCCAACGTTCTTCGTTATTGAACACAAGATATATTCCTTTAGAGGTAGTTACAGTTGCCCAGCAACAAAATATTGAATACACTTTCTGTCAAAATCAGTGATACGTGCAACTCTGATTTTGTGTACGTAACTAGTTCGGGCCATTTTTCTTTGTTTGTGTGTGTTATGGTTCTTAGCTATAATACAATACATACACACAACCAAAACTCGTTGACAGATAGTGCATTTCGCGAGAAAAAATTTTACTCAGCTGTTTACTTTTAAAAAGAGAATGTCCTTTAATTTGATGTATGAGGGATATGGATCGCCGAAGTCCCCAAATCATCAATTTTTCCCCTTTGAGATAAAACCACCCTAATGTATATCTCCCTATACCAATACATTTATCAAGTGATCTTCTCGAAATTGTGTACAACGATTTCCTCTATGATATCTACAAATGTGTGCGGATTTTGATCGAAATTCTTCATATCAAATATAAGCAAAATTGAATTTGAATGACTAAGCCTGCATACCCAATACTTGTAGCCTATATAAATAACGGCTTTGTCCGATATTAGTCCATTCTTACCTGTTATTTGAATTGAAACCCCAAATTAGACAAATGAAAAAAAAAAAACAAGTAAAAGCGGCTAAGTTCGCCCGGGCCGAATCTTATATACCCTCCACCATGGATCGCATTTGTCGAGTTCTTTAACGGTATCTCTTTTTAGATAAACAAAGGATAAAAGAAAAGAATTGCTTTGCTAATTGAACTGAATGTTGGAGACCACAGTAGAAGTATATGTGTAAAATTTCAGCCAAATCGAATAAGAATTGGACCTTTTAGGGGCTCAAGAAGTAAAATAGGGAGATCGGTATATAGGGGAGCTGTATCAGGCTAAAGACCGATTAAGACCATATTTGACACGTATGTTGGATGTCATGGAAGTCGTTGTACAAAATTTCAGCCCAATCGGATAATAATTAGGCCTTCTTCAGGCTCAGTAAGTCAAAATCCCAGATCGGTTTATATGGCAGCTATATCAGGTTATAGACCGATATGACCCATATTTGGCACAGTTTTTGGAAGTCATAACATAACAACTCATCCAAAATGTTAGCCAAATCGGATAGGAATTGCACCATCTAAAGGCTCAAGAAGTCAAGACCCCAGATCGGTTTATATGACAGCTATATCAGGTTATGGACCGATTTCAACCATACTCAACACAGTTGTTGGAAATCATAACAGCTATATCAGGTTATAGACCGATATGAGCCATATTTGGCACAGTTTTTGGAAGTCATAACATAACACCTCATGCAAAATTTCAGCCAAATCGGATATAAATTGCACCCTCTAGAGGCCCAAGAAGTCAAGACCCCAGATCAGTTTATATGACAGCTATATCAGGTTATGGACCAATTTGAACCATACTCAAATTTCAGCCAAATTGGATGAGAATTGCGTCCTCTAGCGGCTCAGGAAGTCAAGATCCTAGATCGGTTTATATGGCAGCTATATCAAAACATGGACCGATATGGCCCATTTACAATTCCAACTGACCTACACTAATAAGAAGTCTTTGTGCAAAATTTCAAGCGGATAGCTTTACTCCTTTGAAAGTTAGCGTGATTTCGACAGACAGACGGACGGACGGTCGGACATGGCTAGATCGACTTAAAATGTCATGACGATCAAGATTATATATACTTTATGGGGTCTTAGACGAATATTTCGAGGAGTTACAAACAGAATGACGAAATTAGTATACCCCCATCCTATGGTGGAGGGTATAAAAAAAAATACAAAATTGGTTTGCTTTGTGCCAATTTTCTACCAAACGGGATAAGAAATGTGTTCTGACCAATCATATCAAAAGGTTTATTCTCTATAGGTGCTATTCACTTAATAAGTCGTGATAATCACAGAAACAAAAAGACTTTAAAGGGTCTCTGAACAATTTTTCAAGGTTTTTTAAAAGAAAAAAACAAACAAATGAAAGCTACTTATATGATGGAGGGTATAAAAAAATCATATGTATATCTCCCCGACGGGGAATTGAACCCCGGTCTCCCGCGTGACAGGCGGGGATACTAACCACTATACTATCGAGGATGCTGTGGTTCTAGTAATCTTCAAGCAATAAGATTACGTTTATTGCGAACGGAAATGTCATGCTTCTAGCACAGTAGAGGTAATAAGATTGTCACGAGCTACTTATTCTTTAAGAAATATGAATCATATGAAAACAATGTTGTCCATTGGTCGTGCAATGACTTGTGTGTGGCGAATTTGAAATTGTTTTGACTTGATGACACCATTTCCAAATGAAAGACCGAAATGACATTAATTTAAATTTCTTATGAAAATCATCACACACAAATTACAAAATATGTTTATTCCAATATTATTGCAAAAAGCATAATTGGTAGACAACATGTCTGTTGATTAGGCAAATTCTTTCAATTAAAAGCTTTAGAATAAATCTTTAAATTTAAGCGAAAAAATACAAATTGCGATAAAAAAAAACCCCGATAGAAACCTTCCCTTAACTAAAACGTGGTGTTTATATATTGGGTTGCCCAAAAAGTAATTGCGGATTTTTCATATAGTCGGCGTTGACAAATTTTTTCACAGCTTGTGACTCTGTAATTGCATTCTTTCTTCTGTCAGTTATCAGATGTTACTTTTAGCTTGCTTTAGAAGAAAGTATAAAAAAACATATTCGATTAAAGTTCATTCTAAGTTTTATAAAAAATGCATTTACTTTCTTTTAAAAAATCCGCAGTTACTTTTTGGGCAACCCAACAACATTTTAGATTAAGGAATGTTTCATGAAATTCTAGGTTTAATTACAAAACATCAGATTACTAGAAATGGTGTAATAGAGTGCCCTTTGTCGTCTGCTAAGATGCTTACATAAACATTAAAGTAAGAATAAACAAAAAACACTTGCGATCTCCCCGACGGGGAATTGAACCCCGGGAGACCGGGGTTCAATTCCCCGTCGGGGATACTAACCACTGACAGGCGGGGATACTAACCACTATACTATCGAGGATATTGCAAATAAAAGCTGTCAACTGGTTACTGACTTACTTAGTAGACTATTACAGAACGTTTGTCAACTGTTGGATTTACTATTGGGTTGCCCAAAAAGTAATTGCGGATTTTTTAAAAGAAAGTACATAAATGCATTTTTTATAAAACTTAGAATGAACTTTAATCAAATATATTTTTTTTACACTTTTTTCTAAAGCAAGCTAAAAGTAACAGCTGATAACTGACAGAAGAAATATGCAATTACAGAGTCACAAGCTGTGAAAAAATTTGTCAACGCCGACTATATGAAAAATCCGCAATTACTTTTTGGGCAACCCAATAAAATCCAAACTAGCCAACGTTACCATTAAGAAATTTAGTAAAAGGTGCAGAAATTTTAGAAACAAAAGAGAGAAAGAAAAAAAGAGAAACAAAATTGGAATTTTCTAAAAAAAAATTTAACAACAAAAAAAAAAAAAAATATACCAGTAAGGAAAGGCCAAAGTCGGGCGGCGCCGCTATATAATACCCTACAACTAATTTACATATATAAATCGGGATATATGTATATGAGAGCTACATCTAAATCTGAACAGAATTTTTTCGAACAGATCGTTTTGTTATATATGCGAGCTATATTCAAATCTGAACCGATATCGATGAAATCTTGCAGATATATTAAGATCGGTAACAAAACAATCCGTGCCAAATTTTTGAAAATTGTAGTGACTACGGCCATTATAGTCAAATCGGGCCATACATATATATGGGAGCTATATCTAAATCTAAACCGGTTTTGATAAAATCTGGCAGATATGTTAAGATCAGTAACAAAACAATCCATGCCAATTTTTGTGCAGATCGGTTGAAAATTTTATTTACTACAGCCATTAAAGTGCAAATCGGGCCATACATACATATATATGGGAGCTATATCTAAATCTGAACCGATTTTGATGAAATCTTGCAAATATGTTAAGATCAGTAACAAAACAATCCATGCCAATTTTTGTGCAGATCGGTTGAAAGTTTTAGTTAGTACAGCCATTAAAGTGCAAATCGGGCGACACATATATATGGGAGCAATACATATCTAAACCGATTTTGATGAAATCATGCAAATATGTTAAGATCAGTAACAGAACAATCCGTGTCAATTTTTGTGCACATCGGTTGAAAAGTGTAGTCACTACAGCCATTATAGTGCAAATCGGGCGACACATATATATGGGAGCAATATCTAAATCTGAACCGATTTTGATGAAATCATGCAGATATATTAAGATCAGTAACAAAACAATCCGTGCCAAATTTTGTCCAGATCGGTGGAAAGTTTTAGTTACTACATCCAATAAAGTGCAAATTGGGTGATGTATGTATATATACATAGGAGCTATGTCTAAATCTGAACCGATTTTGATGAAATCTTGCAGATATCTTAACAATCCGTGCCAAATCTCGTGCAGATCGGTTGAAAATTTTAGTTACTACAGCCATTTAAGTGAGGCGATACATATATATATATATGGGAGCTATATCTAAATCTGAACCGATTTTGATGAAATCGATAGCGTTCGTCCTTGTGCCAAAAAGTTACATGTACAAAACTTCGTGACCATTACGACCTGTACCTTGATTACAAGAATACATTGACTCCAAGACGGACATGGCTAAATCGGATCAGAAAGTGATTCTGAGTCGATCGGTATACTTATCAATGGGTCTTGCTCTTCTCCTTCTTTGCGTTGCAAACAAATGCAAAAACTTATACTGTAACTTATACTGTATATACTGTAACTTATACTATATATATATATATATATATATATATATATACTTATATATATGCTTATATACCCTGTACCACAGTGGTGGTGCAGGGTTAATAAATACGAGGAATTGCTACAACTTAAACATTAACCGCTTTCGTGTATTAGGTTAGGTTACGTGGAAAAAAGGGAAGGGCGGATATTAATCCGGCCCATGCCACTATAGACATACACCTAAGCCAGTAATCGGCTTGTTGTGCGCTCTAAAACTAACCTCGAAAAGAGAATTTTAAGTTGGAAAATCCGTACTACTTACAAAATCTTTGTTTTCCGTAACACTCCCCTAAGTTGGTTCATGTCTGGTATTGTATCCACACCTAAGTGCCGGTATCAGTAAGACGCGAAAGCCGGGCAATGACATAGGAAATGCGCTAACGGCTCATCATCGAGTATTAAAAAATTTAAATGTTGGAAAATATTTGTTGACAACATGTTTTTTTGAGAAAAAACCTTTTTGTCTGTTTTCGCTCTTTTATTTTGATCTTTAAAATTTTTTCGTAATTTTGAAAACATCTTCCAGCTCGAGATCATATTCAATGCTTTCTATTCAAAGAATAGCATAGCAATGAACTTATAAAAGTAAAGTAGAGCAAGTGTGTATTATTACTCAAAACACTTTGACTGGCTTGGTGGATCATGATTTCTGATACGCCATGTATCTTCATCAACACCTTTGTCAAATCTATTAAGGTGTCCTACATACCCAAACACTATTGAGCACGGTGTAGAGCATGCTTTTGTTTCCAAGTAGTTAGCGCAGTAAGAGAGAGAAAAGCCTTACTTTCCACCATTCCGATACCAACTAATCATCAATGCCAAGAATAACAAACACAAACTGGAGTCTACACCGTACTCAATAGTCTTTGGGTATACGTACACACCTTAATCAATTTGCATATGTGTTGATGAAGATACACGGCGTATCAGAAATCATGATCCACCAATCCAGTCAAAGTTTTTTGAAAAATAACACACACTTGCTCTAGTTCTAAGTTCTTTGCTATGCTATTCTTTGAATAGAAAGCATTGAATATGATCTCGAGCTGGAAGATGTTCTCAAAATCAAGAAGAAATAACATTTTGATAAAAATTTTACTTTAGAAAAATAGTTTGCGACAAAAGGCGCATTTTCACTACATTTTCCACAAAAAAATAAAGTAAATAAAAGCATTTTACAGACAACACTTCAAGGCGGAATTAAAAAGGTGGTCTCACACAAACAGCTGTTAACAGCCGGCCAGGTTTGACGGATCTAAGATGTCAGATTTTTGTTTGCATTCTCTTCGTTGTTATCTTGTCTCTCGCATGTTCTTTGCTCATGTACGCACACGTATACACACATACATACACAAATTTCTTTATGTGAGTTGGAAAATGTCAATTGACAAATTTACGACCATATCAATATGGGGCTGAAATGAAAAGTTTTTGGCAGTAAAGCATGATTCTGATACCAATACAACACCGCCCAAATAGGACGTATTTGCTGACCATTGCAATATGGGGATCAAATAAGAGGTATTTTCGAGTAGAACACGAATCTGATATATATATATTTTCAGGGCCTAGTAACTGAGCGGTCACCCCATCCCCCATAACACTCCCAAACCGCACATATTTGCCGACTATGGAAATATGGGGCTTAAATAAAAGGTATTTGGGAAGGTAGAGCACGAATCCGATATCAACATTCAGGAGGTCCCCATAACTACCCCCAATTAGGACGTATTTGCTTACCATGACAATTTGGATCTTAAAGAGAGTAGGGCTCGATATTGATAGTTTCTAGGGCTCATACACCAAACCGGACATATTGGCTAGCTTTGCAATAAGGAATTTAAATGAAAGGGTTTTGAGATTAGAAAACGAATTTGTTATCCAATTTTAAGGCCGATGGCAATATGGGATTCAAATAAATGGTATTTGAGAATAGAGCACTGTGCTGATTTATTTTCAGGGCTTAGTGGATGCAGGACCACCCTACTCCCCAAAAGACCCCTAAATCGGGCATATTTACCGACCTTGTCAACAAATGAAAGGTATTGGGGAGTAGAACATGAAATTGATACCCACTTTCGGGAATAATTTTCTGAGGGTCTACCCCTTTCCCAAAATAGACCAAAAACAGCAATTATTTACTGACCATCGCAATGAGGCTCAAATAAAGGTATTTGGTAGTAGAATAAGAATCTGATATCCAAATGTGGGACCATGTATTTGGGCCACCGCCCTTTCCCAAAACATTCCCTAAGAGTAAAAAGTGGGTAAATTTTTACTCTTTGGGGGGTGTTTTGGGAATATTTTTGGCAATATGTAGCTAAAATGAATGATATTTGAGATTAGAAAACGAATTTGATAACCAATTTTGGGGCCAAGTGTGTGGGGGACGTTTCATTCCATAAACTTCCCTTAAACTATTGGCAATATGGGGTTTAAATGAAGGGTATTTGAGAGTAGAGCGCGATGCTGATATTTTTTTTTCGGGCTAAATGTTTGGGGGACCACCTCATACTCGAAAACAGCCCCAAAAAGGACTTGCATTTCATATTTACCGTATGGGACTCAGATGAAAGGTAGAACACTTAATTCATACCCTCTTCGGAACCACATCTCTGCGACTCCACATTACCCTCCAAACCCATCAACCACCAACTTGGGCTCTTCCCCCACCTTCCTCCCCAAAAAAAAAGTCCCCATGAGAAGATCGGTCTCCAACAAAGTCTCTTAAGAATGTAGTACATCTAACATCCAAACTTAAAAGACCTTAAATTTTCGTAGAATGGAAATGCTAATTTGCCCCTGAACATTTCATTAAGGAACTGAGGCAAACTTCTCACAAATCAATGAGTGCTGAATTCAATTTTAAGATCAATGATAAGGGACCTCCTATTTATAGCAGAGTCTGAATGGCGTACCGCAGAGCGGCACCTGTTTGGGAAGATGTTTTTACATGGCAAAGTACCTCACAAATGTCGCCAGAATAAGGTGGGGATAACCGCAGCTGAAAAATTGTCTGATGTTCCTGCTAGGATTCGAACTCAGGCGTTCAGCGTCGTGCTAACCTATGCGCGGACATGCTAATCTCTGCGCGGACATGCTAACCTCTGCGCGGACATGCTAACCTCTGCGCGGACATGCTAACCTCTGCGCGGACATGATAACCTCTGCGCGGACATGCTAATCTCTGCGCTACGGTGGCCTCCGTAGTATTTCACTAAAAGCCCTTTAATTGTCGAAAATAAATATTCAAAGGATAATTTTACTCCATATATTGTAAGAGAAGGCGCAGCGGCACGGGCAAGGTTCAGCTAATAACTGTATATAGTTTACTCTTAAGCAACACAGTTTTTCATAGCCATCAAATATCAAAGCCATAACACAAAACTTTACTCATCCGTAATTAATTTTCTACCCTCAGAAGCCAGAGCTCATCCTTCAGTTAATTATAAACAGAAGGTAAAGGCAAAAAAAAAAAACAAACCAACAGCAAAACGGCAAAACAGATGCAGCAGCACAAAACGTGGAATAGTGAAAATAAAGTTTCTTATTATCGCAACGGATAATGGCGATGGGGCGAACTGAGACAAAGTCAAAGGAGCTAAGAGTCGAGAACAACATGATATCAGTGGATTAACTTTGAACATTTAATCACTATAATTCCACTCCAATCTCAATTAAAAGTAGTTTGCAACGTAAACAATAATTGCTTAGTAATTGAATCAAATTTTCATTTAGTTGCAGTTTGAAATCGATATTGGATAGCAACACAAACTGACACAACATAATATGGCAAAATGGAAGAGAGTTGCCATTGAAAAGGAATTTGAAACTAGAAGAAAAAAATTCTTCCATATCATTTATATTTATTATAAATTAATTAAAATTAATTTTTGCTATCAAATTGACTAAAATTTCAATTGAAGAAAAAAAAACAACAGTTTTTCAAATTTCTAATACAAATTATTAAACTAGAAATATGTATGAAGCAGATTTACCATCAAGAAAACGCTGCCTAGAATGTCGCTGGCAGCCCCAGCACTAGGTACCGATCCATCTAAAAATCACGAATACAGAAACATCAACAAGAAATAATAGAACTCCCGGATGACGACCTATGGATTCAGAACACTGTTTATGACTGGAACATGGAACGTCGGAACTCTCTCAGAAGCATCGAGATATTACCAAGTCCGTAATGAGATATCAAACTACAACCTAGATATTCTTGGTTTAAGTGAAGTATTGTACGATGGCCGAAATCCGGAACTATCGATCTTCAAGGTGTATACCACTTAATTTTTTCAGGTAATAAAATCCACCGAATAAATGGGCTCGGTATTTTACTGTCGCCGAAAGCAAAGCGAGCTCTTCTATCATACAATGTTATATCTGAACGCATCATGACGGCAAGATTAAGTTCAATATTCCGCAAAATATCTATTGTACAAATCTAAGTTTTTATAAATCGCTGCTTGCGACAAATACTTCGAATTTTCTGGCCAAATCGTATTTCAAATGAGAAATTGCAAATGAGAACAAACACTTCCCCTGGCGATGTAAAAATCCGGAAGCGAAAATGGACTTGGTTGGGTCATATCCTACCCTGACCGCGCGTTGAAATAGCGACAAATATCCTACTGGACTGGAACTCGCAAGGACAGCGAAGGAGGGGACGCACGAAAACAGAGTTGGAATCGATCCATACATATTTTGGAATCAGGCCAAGGCTTTGGCCAACGAAAGAGCTAGATGGAGAGAGCTGCACGAAAACAGAGTTGGAATTGATCCATATATATTTTGGAATCAGGCCAAGGCTTTGCCCAACGAAAGAGCTAGATGGAGAGAGCTTGTTGATGCCCTATGTTCAACCTATATTAAATATACTTCATTTGTCCATTCTATCTATAGAAAATCGGCAACTTTTAACCGGATTAGAGTATGAAACATAAACGTGGAACTCTTCATTAACCTTACCACTGTTTTATTTTTTGCTTCTGTAGGATTTAAAACCATTCATTGGTTAATACAAATACAAGAGAAGAACGAATACCAACAGATAAGATAACAAAGGCACAAACACAGACAAACGGCAGTAAAATGGACATAAAACATAATGGGAAAACTAGCGAAGGATTCCATGTTTTTTTTTTTTTTTTTTTGAATGAACTGCATGAGTGGATGGAAAAGAAAAGTAAAGCATGCATCCATAGTTCACAATGGATATTGAAAAATCGAAAATCTCAACGACCCGCAATCACTGATACTGTTTCTCTTACATGTAGTAAAGGACAATGGTTGAACCATAGCCAATGGTCAACGAGGACTTAGACAACAACACTCACATACATACACACATACACTCAGCTACAAAGGCATACAAAAATCCTTTGGATTGATTGGCATAGAGGATTCTCTTGTTATTGCTGCTCACTGCACATTGCATTTGATCAACAATAACAATAACAACAGCAACCTAATCCTTCAATGAGTTACAGTTTATCAACATCGCAGCAAATACACAGACTAGTTAATATGGGAAAAATAATGAAACTATGGTGAAGGCGAAAAAATGGTATAAATACTTTTTGTTAACTTTAATCGTTTATTGTATTGTAATTAGATGGGTCTAATCTAATCAGGTTATATCTATCGCCATAGAATGAGGGGTGCACTGATTTTGTTATTCTATTTGCACCACATATGAGAATTTTCATATCTGTCCCGATGATAAAGCTGCGAAATGGCTAACCATTGTGTACTCCAATGTGTCAAGCAAAGAAGAGGTATCATGAGAAACGTCTTTTGCGCCAGAAGAAGCAAAAAATGAGTGTGGCAAATCTAAATTTCCAGGGGCCAGAATAAACGTTGAAAATTTGACCAAAGATATGAAATGTAGAATTAAATACAGATAGTGCGCTTGGGATATGGAAAAAGCCTTTCCGACAGCTGTTGGTATTCCATAGTAGCGGCGACGAGAATACTATAGAACCTTTACCAGAGGGTATAACAATAAAAAACCTGATGGCGTATAAGGTACACCGCCTAGAAGAACAACAGGACAGCAAGAGCCGAATAGACGACGAAATCATTTGAGACTGGAGGCGATACGCTGATTGGGCGTATGAATAGTACAGCTGGTAAAATATCGATGGCACTATCGATATGAATAGTAGAGCTGGCTAAATATCGATGGCACTATCGATATTTAATTTTTTGACTGAATATCGACTGATATTTTTCCGATGGATACTATCGCAAAAGTTTAATTTTTTGCAAAAATAAGCAATCCGACACTGAATGTATTCTTTAGGATATATTGCGCATATAGAGGGCGCAATTTTCATCCGATTAGACAAACATTTTGTACAATGATTTCTCTCATAACTTCCAAATGACTTTATTTACATTGGTTTCAATTGGTATGTGGATTGATATTGATATCCTAATTTTTACTTCTCATTTTTGTTTGAAATATAGGTGATGGGAAATTAACGATAGTATCGATATTTACTATTAAAACTATCGAAAATATCGAATGTTGCTATTATCGATAGTTTGCCAGCTCTTTTGAATAAAGCCGGCGAACTATCGATAATCGCAACTTTCGATATTTTCAAATATAAATATCGATAGTATCGTTTATTTCCCATCACCTATATTTCAAACGAAAACTAGTAAAAGCGTGCTAAGTTCTATCGGGCCGAATCTTGGGAACCCACCACCATGGATTGTGCTAAAAATTTATGCAAAATAAATTTAGTTGAAGGATTATAGATCATTTGGACCGTAATTGGCATAACTATTGGAAGTCATAACAGAACACTACGTGCAAAATTTCAGCCAAATCGGACAAAAATTGCGGCTTGTAAGGGGCAAGAAGTCAAATCGGGTGATCAGTTTATACGGGAGCTATATCAGGTTACAAACCGATTCGGATCGTACTTAGCACAGATGTTGGTAATCACAACGGATAAAAATAAATCGGACAAAAATTGCGGCTTGTAAGGGTTCAAGAAATCAAATCGGGAGATCGGTTTATGTGAAAGCTATATCACGTTGTACGCCGCTTTGGACCGTCCTTGGCATAGTTGTTGGAAGTCATAACAGAACACTACATGCAAATTTTCAGCTAAATCGGACAAAAAATGGGGCTTGTGAGGGGCCAAGAAGTCAAATCGGGTGATCGGTTTATATGGGAGCTATACCACGTTGTAAATCGATTTGGACCGCACTTGGCACAGTTATTGGAACTCATAACAGAATACTACATGCAAGATTTTTGCCAAATCGGACGAAAATTGCGGCTTGTAAGGACAGAAGAAGTCAAATCGCGAGATCGGTTTATATGGGAGCTATATCAGATTATAGTCCCATTCGGACCGTACTTGGCACAGTTGTTGGAAGTCCTTACAGAATACTACGTGCAAAATTTCAGCCTAATCGGTAAAAAATTGCAGCTAGTAAGGGCTCAAGAAATCAAATCGGAGTTTGGCTTATGTGGGAGCTTTATCTAAATCTCAACCGATGGGTCATTAGCAATCCACATCGACCTAGCCTTGCACCTTCGACCGCTATCGTGATTTCGACAGACCGACGGATGTGGCTAGATCGACTCAGAATGTCGAGACGATCAAGAATATAACGAGTGATTTTTTAGCTATTATCTTTTTGGCAACACTTCACTTCAACAGCTCGTGCGTGTTTCGTGCACGTTTGATCCATAATTTAACCATCGTTGTTCGTTTGTAAGACGATTCTTACACGCTTGCAAATTTATGAATTTTTATATCAAACTGTAAGAAAGTTCATCGCGCGCTTCTTCCATTGAGCGACGACGATAATTTTTCGCTCAATGGGTACGTAAATAAGCAGAATTGCCGATTTTGGAGTGAAGATTAGCCAGAAGCATTGCAAGAGCTACCAATGCATCCAGAAAAAGTCACAGTTTGGCGCGGTTTATGGGCTGGTAACATCATTGGACCGTGCTTCTTCAAAGATAATGCGAATCATAACGTAACTGTGAATGGTGAGCGACCAAAATGCAAGAGGTTGACTTGCATGACATGTGATTTCAAGAAGACGGTGGCATATGCCGTGAGATACCGGCCGAATATATGCCAAAAAAACTAAGAGGATGGACCATTTGAGGCGCAGTCACGATCAACATTTGCATAAAATAATCGCCAAACATTAAACAATATGAACCGTACTATTGATTCAAATAAAGATTTCATAAATTTTTCTGAATTTTACGTGTTTTTTTTTTAATATTTCCTATAGCTCTTAAAAAATCACCCTCTGTTAGCCAATCATGGAAATATGCGACTCAAATTAAAGGTATTTAGGAGCAGAAATAGAATATGATATCCAAATATGGAACCAAGCGTTTGAGGGTCCGCTCATCGCAAATCGGATATATTTATTGGCAATGACATTTAGAAGTAAGCAAGGACTTGTTATCCACTTTCGGGGTCCAAACTATAACCCAAACTATAATTTCAGCAAAATTTTCTCTAAGGACAAAATTTCGATGAAGATTTCTTTAAAGATAAAAATTTTAACAAAATTTTCTCAAGAAAGAAAATTAAACAAAATTTCGATGAAGTTTTCTTTAAAGACACAAATTTTAACAAAATTTTCTCAAGAAAGAAAATTAGGTGAATTTTCCCCATCAAGAAATTTTCTAAAATTAAATTATAACGAAATTTTCCCCACAAGAAATTTTCTAGAATACAATTATAGCGAAATTTTCTCTAAACTAAAAATTCAATTAAAATTTTTTTCAGTAATCCCTTCCCAAAAACACGCTGTATTCCTTTGCCTGTAAAACAGACTAAAAAACATAGACAAAAATAAAAAAAAAACTACTTCCAGCGTAAAATGTTGAATTGTATGACAGTAAATATTTTCGTGATGTTTTTGGTTTAGAAATGTTTCCAGATCCTGAAAAGCCATTGGAGTTTTTGTGGCAATATTTTGTTGCCAATGCCACTGATGTTGTGAACGGAGTTAAGTGAAGTTGTATGCTGGCATACCGACAGCCAGCCAACCATTCACTCTGTATTTCATTTACTTAGTTCAGAGAATACCTAGAATTGCTGATTCTACTTTGCTGCTGATGTTTGCATCACTTTTCAAACTGCTGCCGGCTTTATTGATGTGAGAATAAAAGTTGAAAGAAATTTTGGCAACACCAGCTTTGTAGTCCATTATTTGGGTTTTGGTTCTTATCTCTAGTATTTGCTCTGAACCTTACATGTGGGCTATCACTTGTGCTTACATCTGCATAGGTTATGTCACCACTAGAATTTTTTTTCTTTTTGTGACTGACTTGGTGGAAGGTGTACGAGTATTTGCTTATTACAATCTGTGGGAACAGTATTAGGTCTTCAAGGAAGTTGGAACGTGGTGAACAAAATTCAAAAAAAAAACAATTGTAAGCCCGACAGGAACTATTACTTTAACGAGGCCAATTTTTAACTATACCCAGAATTTGTAGGTTCCTTATCTCCAAAATAATGGATCACACCCCATTTTCCTTCCTCTTTCCCATTAAACTATTGGGACAACATTAGACTCAAATGAAATATTTTAGAATACGAAACTCTCAGGGTACCATTCCAACCAGAAAATCCACCAAAACTATTTTTGGGGATGGAATACAAATTAGATATAAAAAATTGTTGCCAACATTGAAGAGGACCGTCCTTCCCGGCCCAAAAAAAAAAAAAACAGAAATAGATAAGTACACCGACAGGATTGACATGGGCCTCAATGAAAGTATTGTATATAAGAATCTCAAAAGACTGCCAAACAAAAAAAGTAGTCTAGTTGGAGCAATATGGGACTCAATTGACAAGTAAACAAGTGTAGAGTTAAAATTTGACTTGCGAATTCGAGACCAACCGTGGGGGTCGCCCTCAAATAACCCCAAAAGAACACGAAGGGCAAAAGAGATCACATGGAACTCAAAATGAAGGTCATTGGAAGTAGAAAGCCGCCTGATCCAGAAAAATCCGGCTTTTTATACCACTCATATAATAGTTCTTTGAAAATGTTGAACGAATCTGACAGTAACATTAGGAACTAAGAATTTGAGGGCCACCAAACATTCCTCAAAGTGACATGTAGACCGATTGTGACAATATGGGACATAAATGAAGGGATTTTGATAGAGTAACGAATAAAGTAAGGAGGCCACCGTGGCGCAAAAGATAGCAAATCCGCCAAATCCGCCAGAGACGCCGAACGCCTGGGCTCAAATTCTGGCGTGAACATCAGAAAAAGAAATTTCTGCGGAGGTTATCCCCCTTACTAATGCTGGCAGGATTTGTGGGTTATCCTGTCATGTTGAAACTTCTCTGGTGTCGCTATGCGGCACTCTGTTTGAATCGGTATAAATAAGGTCCCTTATCATGGAGCTTAATCATTAATCGGACTGCCCTCATTGATATGAGAGAAGTATCCGCTGTATTTTAAAAGCATTCGATATAGCCCAGTCGTATGCCATCTCCAAGACCATTTCGGCCTTTCTACATAGCTGATTAGGATATCTTCTTCTTAGAAGTATTACAACATCGTCTACGTAGCAGACAGGTACAAATTCCTCCTGTCATTCTCCGTGTCATGGCCGGTGTTACCTTTTCCCTAATATTTATGTCATGGGACCCACAATTTATCAATCTGTTCTTTAGCATATGGTTTATCGAGCCTCTAAGGTCCCGGGTCCTTTCGGTACTGGTGCATGGATTGGATCTGTGTAACAGCACATTGTTAAAATCCCCCTTGATTTCAATGCATACCGACAGTGTGAACGTCTTTGTATCGACGAATTCTTCTTTATGTAAACCTCGCCAGGGTAGCATCCAACGACCTTCCCTTGACATAGGCATGCTGTTTGTTCCTTGAGCAGTTCGATGGATGTCCTACTCATTATCATGGTGTCCACAATACGTTCCATGGTTTTGAGTAGAAAGGTCGTAGGGCTTAAAGGTCTTTTGGCCTTTGGTGTCACAAAACTTGCAGGACTTGGGTGTAAATACCACCCTTGCCTCTTTCCGGGCTTTCAGTGTATATGCAAGTCCGAATCTATATACACTTCACAATGGCTCGCATTTGTCAGGTTCTAGTTATAGGCAAACAAAGAATAATGGATAAGAATTCTAATGCCATTTGAGCTATACCAAGTTGTCAACCAATTGGGGCCAAACTTGGTTTGGCTGTTGGAGAACAAAATGGAGTTTATAGTGCATAATTTTAGCCAAATCGTATAAGAATTGCGCCCTCTTCTGGCTCAAGAATTATAATCGGGAGATCGGTTTATATGGGAGCTATATCAGGTTGTGAACTGATTTTTAATCATACTTGGCACAGTTACTGAAGGTCAAACCGAAACACTTCACGCGATATTTCAGCGAAATTGGATAATAATTGCGCCCCCTAGCGGCTCAAGAAGTGAAGATCCGAGATCGGATTTTATGGGGGATTTATCAGATATGAACCGATTTTGACCAAATTTGACACTGTTATTGGAAGTCAAAGTAAAACACTTGGTGCAAAATTTCGCCCAAAATCGGATAAGAATTACGCCCTCCAGAGGCCCAAGAACTCAAGATCCGGGATCGGTTTATACGGCAGCTATATCAAAACATGGATCCATATAGCCCATTTATAATCCTAACCGACTCATGCTAAAAAAAAGTATTCGTGCGAAATTTCAAACGTGCTTGTGTGCTTTCGACAGACGGGCAGGGCTAAATCGGACAGGACACACAAAATTCAGAAATATTCATGAAATCTTTGAGTCGATAGTACGGTCAATATAATTTAATGTTTGAAGATTATTTCATGCAAGTGTTGACCGTGGCTGCGCCTCAATTGATCCATTCGCTTAGTCCAATTTTGGCATACTCTTTTCAACATTTTGGCCGGTATCTCACGCATAAATGCTTCAATATTGTCTTCCAAAGCCTTAATTGAAGCAGGCTTGGCTGTATAGACATGAGCTTTAACATAGACCCTCAAAAAATAGTCTAAAGGGGTTAATGCTGACGATCAAGGAGGTCAATTGACCGGCCCCGAACATGAAATAAAATGTTCACCGAACTCGCCTGTGGCATGTGCCACCGTCTTGTTCATGCCACATGCCATGTAAGTCAAGCTCTTGCATTTTGGGCAAAAAAAAGTTGGATATCATCTCACGGTAGCGCTCACCAATCATAGTTACATTATGATTCACATCATCTTTGAAGAAGTACAGTCCAATGATGCCACCAGCCCATAAACCGCATCAAACTGTGAGTTTGTGCTTCTGGCTGATCTTCACACCAAAATCGACAATTCTGCTTAGTTATATACAAATTGAGCCAAAAATGAGCTTCGTCGATGGAATGGAAGAAGCGCGCGATGAACTTTCTTAACAAAGAACGCATTTTGATAATAAAATTCAATAATTTGCAAGCGTTTTTCGTTTGTAAGACGATTCATGGTTAAATTATAGAGCAAACTGAAGATATTTGACAGTGAATTAAAACACGAAACATGCTTGAGCTGTTGAAACCAATGTTGCCAAAAAGAAAATAGCTAAAAAATCACCCTTTATAATGTCAACGACAACTGGCATAAATATCTTCTTAGGCAGCCAGTAAACCCCTGGAGGAGGTATTCCTGAATTCAAAAACAGCCCTCAACGGAACAGTTCAATACTCACCTGTTCTGGGAGCCGGGCCAGAGAGATATCCCAGGGAATTGTAAAGCGGAACAGATTGCGAGACAAAGAACTACCTAACAAATCATGGGGGAACTGGAATCTGTGGGTATGCATCTAGTGGCATGTAAGCTACGTCTTCAGGATCAGGCGAGAAGCATTCCAAATTTATGTAGCCTGTTGTAGACTTGAAGAGTTTTATCGTTTTGCTATCGCTGGCGAGAACAGACGTCTCAGTCATTGTGTCCGTCTTTACAGGTCACCGTCTGATTGGTAAACATGGTGACAGGCTGAAGGTTGCCAGCAACGACTTTTGCCGAAGCTGTGAGGACGTCGAGGAAGAAGAGATTATAGAACGCTTGCTGTGTGTGTGTCCTGCACTGGCAGTCAGTAGGAGTTCCTCTTTAGGTTCTCATTTATTTGAGAACTTGTCTGATTTAGTGGATGTGAACATTAAAGGGATCTGGATAGTTCAACGGTAGGAGCTACAAGGCATCTTCTTTCTTCCTTTATTACAATGGACGAAAACGTCTTAGTTAGTCTGATAGCTGACGATCACGGAATGCGTGAAGTGGTGTGGTGCTAACGCGAAGACGTTGAGTGTGAACATCTTTACGGACAGTAAAATTGGCATAAGGGCAATAACAACCAAGACGGTAAGGTCACGAACAGTCTTGCAGTGTAAGAAAGAGATTAACGCCTTCTCTGAGGATGGCAAAATCCGCATCGTTTGGGTGCCGGGCCATAACGGAGTGAAGGGAAGTGAAATGGCAGACGATTTGGCGGTGAAGGCAAGAGGACTGCAGTCAATAAACTTGGTTAACCAGAAGCCTTTCGGGTCGACGCAGTCCGTGTTAAGGGAGTGGGCGACAAATGCGCATGCAACATTGTGGAACAGCGAAACGATCGGTAGGAGGGCGAAAATCCTATGGGGGGATCCAGATCGTGAGAAGACGAGGCTATTACTGAAAGGAAGCAAGAAGGAGGTCAGTATAGCTATTGGTATCATAACGGGACACATAGGACTTCGAACTCATTTATGTAAAATCGGTGCGGCAAGTGATAGCATGTGTAGGGCATGCGGGGAAGATGATGAGAAGTTGGAGCATTTCCTTTTGCGTCTAATAGATACCGGCACTTAGATGGAGACACAATACCAGACAAAAACCAACTTAGGAGAGTGGTATGGAAAACAATTAAGGATTTTGTAAGTAACAAGGAATTCCTAACTTAAAATTTTCCTTTTAGAGGTGACTTTATAGTTGTTAGAGCTCACAACAAGCCGATTTTTGGCTTAGGTGTATGTCCATAGTGGCATGGGGCGGATTAATATCTGCACCCTCTTTTCAACCTAACCTACAGTTCTCCATATACGGATATACTATGAAATATATGGCACATTTCTTCAGACATTGTCAACTAAAGCAAAGAATTCTTAAAACTTGTCTCACTAGCATGCAAATTTTAAACCATTTTCTGTTTGAAGTTGGCTAACATTGAATGCAAGTATGTCAAAGGATTTTTCCTTCACCATTGAATAGACCAAATGATTTTTAAATGGGTAGGATTCTGTTTTTGATCCTTGTCATCTTTTGTTTCCTCTCGTTTACAGATGATTCAAATTTGTGTGTGTGTGTGTCTATTTTTTTAGTTTAGTGCATAATCCTGCAATCCTAACATTTTGCTTAAAATTGTTTTAAGGATTTTGTTTTATTTACTGTTGTAGTATGTCTTTGAGGTTCCTAGTCCCATTTAGTCATTCGTCTGCGAGTTTTTTTCCTCTTCATTTTGTTGGTCTGTCTCTTTTTGCTCTCTGTCGTTTATCCTTTTCTAATATCTCTGGGGGTCCTTGTCATTTGTGTATCCCAAAGCTTTCTGTTAAGTGTTTTTTTGCTCAATTAATACAATTAGACGAATAAAGAACCAGCAACAACACCAATTCAGTTCAATTTTCCTCGTTTTTCTTATGCTAATTTGTAAAATTAAATCTTCTTCAATTGAAAAACTTTCCACTTTTCCTTCAGGGCATGTGATGGGAAATTCCTATTTAAAGATTTTACAGTGTTCAGTGTTTTGTCGTTCTTTCTTTCTTCTATGACTCCGCTTCAATTACATTTAAAGTGCTTTTATTTATTTATGTGGTATGCAAAAGTGTCGATTTGTATATTCTGTTTTGGGCTGACACTTGTTGGCATTTCATTTTTTGAGATTAGAATAGAATGTCAGTGGATTTAGAAGATTATTTCATTAAGGCATTAGGAGACGTTTATATTGGTAGTTAAGATAATTAGCTGTCGCCTCTCAATAAGTCTATTGTTACGCGTACTGTGAAGAATGTGGCATCGTCTTGCTGAAACTACATGCAATGGAAGTCAAGCTCTTGCATTTTGGGCGAACAAAAGTTGGATATCATCTCATGATAGCGCTCACTATTTACAGTTACGTTACGATTCGCATCATCTTTGAAGAAGTACGGCCCAATGATTCCACCAGCCCATAAATTATAGACCAACCTGCTATGACTTCTTACATGCGTGCCAAATAGCGTCCGATTCGTTCTAAGACCTTATTTGGCCCCCAATAAACGAAGTTCTTATTCAGTTTAACTGGAATTAGAAGACACAAACATCCTACAACACAATATATCTGAAAAATTGATGGATCTTGCGATACCAAATCGGTAAATTTTTGTCTCTGACCCCAACCCAAAACATTTAAGAGTACATATGTAAATGCTTTGCCAGTCATAAGAACTTAATTTTCTTTTACTTTTTAAAGTTTGTTTGGACTCCAATAAAATTTCTTTCTAAATTTCAAGGGTTCCAATTTTTTTTCATCTGTTTTTTGTTCCATTCCTCCCTCCTCTTCTTGTCTGAAATTTGAATAAATCGCAAATTGTATCTGCCTGGCAAATAAACGTGCAGGTCTAACATAACTTTTGTTATCAATTGTCGCAGTCACAAAATTTTTGCCTTTTTTCGTGTCGCCAATTTTTTCGTTTTTGCAGCAACAGTAGGAGGGAAACAACCAACCGCCAACATCACCGGCAATATGCAAACAAAATAACGCAAATATCCTCACGTCACGAGAGTGCAAGTGTATGGGAATGTGCATATTGTGAGTGTGTGTAGTACAGGTTTACAACTACAGAGCGCAAATGCTTGGGAATAAGGAGCCAGGAACTAAAAAAGGCCTTTTTAAACAGAAGAGTTAATATTTTTAACAATTTTGAAGACCGTCACAATAGGGTTGGAGTGTAAAAATATCGGAGTATGTATACAAATACATCTAATTCCCTATATGGTAAGTTAATCTAAATGTCCGTTCATCTTAAAACCCACTATCCACCCAACAAATAGATTTTGCAATGAAGCTTCTTAAATGCTACTGAACCATATCGTTGTTACATTCTTTTTATACCCTCCACCATAGGATGGGGGTATACTAATTTCGTCATTCCGTTTGTAACACCTCGAAATATTCTTCTAAGAACCCATAAAGTATATATATTCTTGATTGTCATGGTATTTTAAGTCGTTCTAGCCATGTCCATCCGTCCGTCCGTCCGTCTGTCAAAGGTACTCTAACTTTCGAAAGAGTAAAGCTAGGCATTTGAAATTTTGCACAAATACTTCTTATCAATGTAGGTCAGTCGCGATTGTCAATGGGCCATATCGGTTCATCTTTTGGTATAGCTACTATATAAACCGATCTTGGATCTTGACTTCTCGAGCCACTAGATGACGCAACTCGTATCCGATTTTCTTAAAATTTGGCATTAGCTGTTATGTTCTGAATTCCAATAACTGTGTAAAGTATGGTTTAAATCGGTTCATAACCTGATCTAGCTGCCGTATAAACCGATCTTGCATCTTGACTTCTTAGGCTACTAGAGGGCGCAATTCTTATCCAATTTGGCTGAAATTTGGCATTAGCTGTTTTGTTATGACTTTCAAAAACTGTGCTAAGCATGGTTCAAATCGGTCCATAATCTGATATAGCTGCCATATAAACGGATCTCCCGATTATAATCCTTGAGCCACTAGAGTGCGGAGTTCTTATCCGATTTGGCTGAAATTTTGCATGAAGTGTGTTGTTATGACTTCAAACAACTATGCTAAGTGTGGTTCAAATCGGTACATAACCTGATATAGCTGTCATATATACCGATCTGGGATCTTGACTTCTTAAGCCTCTAGAGGGCGTAATTCTTATCCGATTTAGCTGAAATTTTGCACCAAGTGTTTTGTTATAACTTCCAAAAACTGTGCTAAGTATAGTTTAAATCGGTTGATAACCTGATATATCTGCCATATAAACCGATCTTGGATTTTGACTTCTTGAGCCACTAGAGGGCGCTATTCTTATCCGACTTGGCTGAAATTTATCATGAAGTGTTTTGCTATGACCTCCAATAACTTTGCTAAGTATGGTTCAAATCGGTAAATTACCTGATATAGCTGCCATATAAACCAATATGGGATTGTGATTTCTTAAGCCTCTAGAGGGCGCAATTCTCATCCGATGTGGTTGAAATTTTACACCAAGTGTTTTGTTATAACTTCCAAAAACTGTGCTAAGTATGGTTCAAATCGGTCGATAACCTGATACATCTGCCGTATAAACCCATCTGGGATCTTCACTTCTTGAGCCACTAGAGGGCGCAATTCGTATCCGATTTGGCAGAAATTTTGTACAACGGCTTCTCCCATGACTTTCAACATACTTGTTAAATATGGTCTGAATCGATCTATAGCCTGATACAGCTCCCATATAAACTTATCTCTCGATTAAGCTTCTTGAGCCCCTACAAGGCGCAATTGTTATCCGTGTGGATTGACTTCTACTAAGGTCTTCAACATTCAATTCATTTATGGTCCGCATCGGACTATAACTTGATTTAGCTCCAATAGCATAACAATTCTAATCCATTATTATACCACCACCGATGAATGGGGGTATATTCATTTTGTCATTCCGTTTGCAACACATCGAAATATAAATTTCCGACCCTATAAGGTATATATATATTCTTGACCAACGTCCGTCTGTTCGTCCGTCTGACCGTCCGTCTGTCCGTCCGTCTGTCCGTCCGTCTGTCCGTCTGTCCGTCTGTCCGTCTGTCCGTCCGTCTGTCCGTCCGTCTGTCCGTCCGTCTGTTCGTCCGTCTGTCCGTCTGTCCGTCCGTCTGTCCGTCCGTCTGTCCGTCCATCTGTCCGTCTGTCTGTTGGAATCATGCTACAGTCTTTAAACAGAGATATTGAGCTGAAACTTTGCACAGATTCCTTTTTTGTCCATAAGCAGGTTAAGTTCGAAAATGGGCTATGTCGGACTATATCTTGTTATAGCCCCCATATAGGTCGATCCGCCGATTTAGGGTCTTTTAGGCCCATAAAAGCTACATTTATTATCCGATATTGGTGAAATTTGAGATAGTGAGTTGTGTTAGGCCACTCAACATCCTTCATCAATTTGGCCCAGATCGGTGCAGATTTGGATATAGGTGCCATATAGACCGATTTCTCGATTTAAGGTCTTGCGCCCATAAAAGGCGCATGTATTGCCCGATTTTGCCGAAACTTCGGACAGTGAGTTGTGTTAGGCCCTTCAACATCCATCTTCAATTTGGTCCAGATCGGTCCAGATTTGGATATAGCTGCCATATAGACCGATTTAAGGTCTTGCGCCCATAAAAGGCGCATTTATTGTCCGATGTCGCTGAAATTTGGGACAGTAAGTTGTGTTAATTTTTTCCCAAAACATGACATTGTGTGATGGTAAAAAATTTTATTTATCTATTCGCATTGGTTCCATTTTATTTCAAATTGGAACGAATAAACCTTACATAACTTTTGCATGAACTTTTGTAAAAAAGCTCCATGTGTAGGTCGTCATCAAGACGTTTAGGTAAACTGGCCCCTCCATAACCGGCCTCTGGTGCTTGACTTTTGCAAAAAATTTGGTACGTAGTTATAAGGCTGACAACATACATGTACACTATGCTTGTCTATGTTACCAAGCGCAAGTTTCTGGTATCTGGAGTAGAGAAAGTTGATGTCAGAACAAGAGCTTAAGGCTTTTTCCCAGCGAAAAAACTAAAAATAACATTTTTAAGCAGCTTATGGTGATGATGATGATGATGACGACGACGAAAACAGCGACGATGAAGACAACTGCAATGGCAACAATGCTGCGCAGAACGACAATAGCCAAACAATAACACAAAATGGCAGCTAAACGAATTTGAGATACCCTGCTTGAAATGCAATATCATAGTAACTATTGGAAAAAAACTTTAAGTTGATGTATTGAAGTAAATACTTTAAGAAAAAAATATAACAAAATGTTATTGGAAGAAATAATAAAAAAGTATTCACTTACCAGATTCAATTAAGCTGCGAGACGAAAATAAGCAAGTAAGAGCGTGCTATGATCGGTCAGGGAAAATCGGGGAAAGCTGTATCAGGCTATAAATCGATTAAGACCATATTGGACATGTATGTTAAGGGTCATGGGAGAAGGCGTTGTTTAAAATTTCAGTAAAATCGAGTTAAAATTGCGACCTTTAGAGCCTTATGAAGTCAAGATCCCAGATAGGCAGCTACATCAGGTTACGAACCGGTTTAAACCATTCTTAGCACAGTTGTTGAAAGTCATAACAAACTTCGTGCTAAATTTCAGCCAAATCGGATAAGAATTGTGCCCTCTAGTGGCTCAATCAAGATCCAAGATCGATAAATATGGCAGCTATATCAGGTTATGAACCGATTTAAACCATACTTGGCACAGTTGTTGGAAGTCATAGCTAACAACTTCATGCAAAATTTCAGACAAATCGGATGAGAATTGCGCTCTCTAGTGCCTCAAGAAGTCAAGATCCAAGATCGGTATGTATGGCAGCTATATCAGGTTATGGACCGATTTAAACCATTCTAAGCACAGTTATTGGAAGTCATAACAAAACATTTCATGCAAAATTTCAGCTCAATCGGATGAGAAATGCACCCTCTAGTGGCGTAAGAAGTCATGATCCCAGATCGGTTAATATGGCATCTATATCAGGTTATGGATCGATTTAAACCATACTTAGCACAGTTATTGGAAATCATAACAAACAACTTTGTGCTAAATTTCAGCAAAATCGGATGAGAATTGCTCCCCATATTGGCTCAAAAAGTCAAGATCCCAGATCGGTGGTATATATGGCAGCTATGTCAGGTTAAGGACCGATTTAAACCATTAGCCATTAAACCTTAGCACAGTTGTTGGAAGTCATAACGAAACACTTCATGCAAAATTTCAGCCAAATCGGATGAGAATTGCGCCCTCTAGAAGTCTCAAGAAGTCAAGATCCACGATCGGTAAATATGGCAGCTATCTCAGGTTATGGACCGATTTCAACCATATTTAGTACAGTTGTTGGAAGTCATAGCGAAACTCTTCATGCAAAATTTCAGCAAAATCGGGTGAGACTTGCGCCCTCTAGTGGTTCAAGAATCAAGATCCCAGTTCGGTTTATTTGGCAGCTATCTCAGGTATCCGATGATGGATAGGATCCGATGATGGAACCATTACCGTACGCAAGACAAAGATAGGCATTGAACATAATACTGAAACATCAGGCAGTGCAGTGACAGGAAAGTCAATGCAGCCCAATGAGTAGAAAGAGTCTATTAGATCATCACCCAATCCCAAGAAACCCATTTAATGGAGGACGAATGATTGTGGTCGTCCAGAAAGACCTCCACCGAAACGAGACAGCTACAGATGCTCTGATGGAGAAAATTAGCTAGGGCAACATTCATATTGCCTTAATTCAGGAGCCATGGATGACCAAGACTGGAAAGTCAAGAAACCCATTTAATGGGGGACCAATGATTGGGGTCATTCAGAAAGACCTCCACCGGAGCGAGACAGCTACAGATGCTCTGATGGGGAAAATAAACAAGGGCAAGATTCATATGGCCTTAATTCAGAATCCAAGGACGACCAGGAACAACATTTTTGGACTGACCCGAAACAACATTTTTGGACTGAACCCTATACACTACCACTTATTCTATGCTAACTTCGATGCTCGGCCGAAGACCTGCGATATTTGTCAGAGTTGGCATACCTGGCATCACTTTATCTGCCTTTCGACTCTCCGACACCGCCACCCAAGTTGGAGCTGCAACGGTTGGAGAGGAAAGCAAAACAGACAAGACATGAGCTACTAATAGGGTGCGATGCGAACTCTCAGCACATTTCGTGGGGTATTAGTCGGAGTGGACTGAGATCTGTTTTGGACTGCCTGATAATAAAACGATTCAGCAGGCAGAGATCTGGTCGATTACGGAATGCGCGAGGTGGTGTGGTTTTCCCTCGAGGACGTCGATTGTGAACATCTTTACGGACTGTAAACTAGCCATCAGGGCAATAACTACCAGGACAGTATGGTCACGAACAGTCTTGGAGTGTAAGAGGGAGATAAATGCCTTCTCTGAGGATGGCACGATCCGTATCGTTTGGGTACCGGGCCATAATGGAGTAAGGGGAAATGAAAAGGCAGACGATTTGGCGGTGAAACCCATAGGAGTTAACCCGAAGCCTTTCGGGTCGACGCGGTCCAAGTTAAGGGAGTGGGGGTGCTGGGCCATAACGGAGTAAGGGGAAATGAAAAGGGACGATTTGGCGGTGAAGGCCAAAGGACTGCCGTCAATAAACTTGGTTAACTCGAAGCCTTTCGGGTCGACGCAGTCCAAGTTAAGGGAGTGGGCGACGAATGCGCATGCAACATTGTGGAACTGCGAAACGGTCGGTAGGACGGCGAAAATCCTATGGGGGGATCCAGATCGTGAGAAGGCGAGGTTATTACTGAAAGGAAGTAAGAACAGGTCAGAATAGCTATTGGTATCATAACGGGACACATAGAACTACGAGCTCACTTATGTAAAAGTGAGCATGTGTAGGGCATGAGGGGAAGATGATGAGACGTTGGAGCACTTCCTTTGTCATTGCCCGGCTTTTGCGTCTAACAGATACCGGCACTTAGGTGGAGAAATTATACCAGAGATGAACCAATTTAGGGGAATGGTATGGAAAACAAATAAAGATTTTGTAAGTAACACGGAATTCCTAATTTAGATTTTCATTTTCGAGATATGTTAAAGCTTTTTAGCGTGTTTTGAGTTTTTCCTAAAAAAATATTGGCTTTTTTTATCAATCATTGAATTTTAGTAAAAACTGCACCTGTTAGTGCAATAAATCTATCAATTCTCTATTTTTTTCATAAGGTCTCAAAAGAAGATGCTTTATCCACAAAATGTAGCAACTCCACTTACAGTAGCGGTAACAACAAATAGCTTAGACAGGCAACAATGAGTTAAAAGTAACATGCAACCAACCAGGACAATAAAAACGATAAAACAACCTAAAAACATTCGCAACACACACACAAACACATAGTCTCTTCATTGGCTACATACGAGCACACGTACATGGCATCGAAACGATGTTGTCCTTTCACTGACGTAGAAGTAAAACCGCCTTGAGTGTATGCGTTAAAATTTGTTTGTCACTTGCACAGGATACATGAAGGACAAAATGCGTGCATTTAAGCTGCTTCTGTTTTTCCATACAACCAAATTGTAGTGGTATATCTGTGATAGTTAAAAAATATTTTTGCACAGGACCGTTTGATGGGAGCCAATAGACAAGAAAGTCGCAATAACGCCAATGAACATTGAATGGTGGAGTACAACATTGACAGCATTATCAGCAACGCTAAGACACTGTAATTGGTTATGAGGAAGGTCTGCTCAAAAAAGTAACATGACATGGACCATGAAAGAGCTGCGTTACATTCCAGTTAATGATGGAACACTTATGTATTCATAAGACTGTCGCAGTTGATCTTGAAATGCTCCATGCTATCAACCCAAATATTCTGCACATTATTGTTTCCTCACCTGGACGAAATTTTGTGGGGAATTGGAGAGCACTAGCTCCCTGAGGAGGGAGGACGGGACTTACACTGGAAGTAGGCAGGAGATGGTGAAACTTTTGATGGAGGCTCATTTCCCAGGTGGCCAGGAAGAAGTCGGCGATCAAGACATTGCAATACCTACACATGTGGCCTTAACGGATGACTTCCTCAAGGACATCGTTGATGCGGAGAAGATAGCGTGGGCGGTCCGCACCTTCCGGCCATTTAAGTCGCCCGGACCTGACGGAATTATCCCTGCAATGTTGCAGAAGTCCCTTGGAGTCACCCTGCCCTGGCTAGACCGGATCTTTCGAGCGAGCCTGGCATGGTCCTACATACCGAGGGCATGGCGAGAAGTCAAGGTGGTCTTTATCCCCAAGGCGGGAAGAATAAACCACAGTAAGACGTTGGATTATAGGCCTATTAATCTGTCATTGTTTTTGTTGAAAATACTGGAATGTCTGATGACCTGAAAGTGAGAGGGGGACTGACGCCGGAAAGCTTTAGTAGGGCACAACACGCATACCTCAAAGGCAGGTCGATGGAGACGGCCCTTCACGAGTTGGTACAGGAGGTCGAGACGTCCCTCCTACAGAAGGAGTACACTTTGGCCGCCTTCTTGGACATTGTGGAGGCCTTCAATAGTGTGGAGGAACGCCCCAAGGAGGGGTGTTCTCGCCGATTCTATGGAACCTGGTGATTAATGAAATCCTGATAGATCTCGGAGGGGACGGCATGAGGATTATCGCATATGCGGACGACGTCGTGCTGCTGGTCCGAGGCAGGTTTCTGTCGACGATCAGCGAGATCATGGAAGGGTCACTGAAGAGGTTGTCGCGATGGGCTACTAGAAATGGGTTGAATACCAACCCAGGGAAGTCGGAGCTGGTACTCTTCACGCGTAGCTATAATATACCGGAGTTCAGACTCCCGTCCTTGGACGGGGTCACCCTGCGGCTATCGAAGCGAAGTACCTAGGCATAGTCCTCGATTCAAAACTGACCTGGAAGAGGAACACCGAGGAAAGAATACGTAAGGCACTGTGCGCTTTTCACTGCTGCAGGAGGATGTTCGGTAGAATGTGGGGGGGTAACTCCCAAGAAGGTTTATTGGATATATACGACCATCGTGAGATCAGTACTGGCCTATGGGGCACTGGTTTGGTGGAATGCCATAGGGAAGAGGACGAGAGCGAAGGAGTTCGAGAAGGTCCAGTGACTGGCCTGCGTCGGAATCACAGGGGCACTGAGATCCACACCGCAGGCAAGCCTGGAGGTGATGCTGGATATGCAGCCCATTGGGGCCTTTATTTGGAACTGCGCCGCAAGGGTCGCGTTGAGGCTGAGGGAGCTCGGCATTCTGAGGGAGGAGGGTTGCAGCCACAGATCGATTCTGGGTGCTATGGATGGCACCAGTGCCGACTGGAGTCAGGGCATTCGCGATTCGATTTCCTGAGAGGGACGAATAGTGGGCGAATAGTGTACTTGTGGAGAATGGGACCTCGATCTACACAGATGGCTCCAAGATGGAATCAGGGATATCTATGAGACTGCCGGACGAGTGCATGGTCTTTCAGGCAGAGGTCTGTACCATTGCGGTGGCCGCAAGTGAAAATCTGGTAAGGGACTTACCGCCCTCTATACCTGGAATTTATGTGGACAGTATGGCGCCGCTCACATAAATTCCGAGTATCGAGGGCGGTAAGTCCCTTACCAGAATTTCTCTTGCGGCCACCGCAATGGCGGCGCTCGGAGGCCACCTTAGCGCAGAGGTTAGCATGACGCACTATGATGCTGAACGCCTGGGCTCGAATCCTGGCGAGACTCTCAGAAAAAATTTTCAGCGGTGGTTTTTCCCTCCGAATGCTGGCAACATTTGTGAGGTACTATGCCATGTAAAACTTCTCTCCAAAGAGGTGTCGGACTCGGCTATAAAAAGGAGACCCCTTATCATTGATCTTAAACTTGAATCCGACTGCACTCATTGATATGTGAGAAGTTTGTCCCTGTTCCTTAGTGGAATGTTCATGGGCAAAATTTGTAATTTGTATGGCAGCGCTCAAGGCCTTAGGGTCGAGGATGGTGAGGTCGAGAATGTTGAAGTATTTGTGTTTAATCAATTAATATTTGTAATTCTATAAGTAGGCCTTGCATTTAAGTTTTTCTATTGTACATAAACTTTTTTTTGTTCTTTGTATTTTTACTTCAATAAAATTATTCAACTCAATAGGTTATGGGCCCTCCATGACATTTAAAAAGAAAAATAAGAAATTAAATTGAAAAATTGTGAAAAAAAAAAAAAAAAAAGAAAATTTTCAATTTGTGAATAGAATTTGAACGTCAGAATCATGGAGTTTTGCAAGACCATCAAGCCGTTAACAGGAGAATGCGATTGGGCAATTTGGAAGAGAAAAGTCAAAGATCTCCTAGATTTTTATGAAGGAGCTCTGGATGTGGTTTCAAGAAAAATTACAAAGCCAGAACCTTTAAAAGAGGGAGCAACTGAAGCTGTAGTGAAAGATTACAATACTCGGTCTGCGTTTTACAGGAAAACGAACGGTCTCGCCAAAACCCTTATTGCTAGTACCATATCTGATGAGATATATATGAAGGTAATGGACAAAGAATCGGCAGCAGATGTTTGGGAAACATTACACCAACAATTTGAAGCAACATCCAAGGACCAGCTGTTCAAGATGTGCACAGAACTTTTCTCATTTGAGTGGGTTGAAAATTTGGATGTTTCAACGCACATTTCGAAGCTTAAAAGTCTGTGGACAGAAATTAACGCGGGTTTGGAATTAAAAGGTAATCAGAAACTTCCAGAACTGCTTCTTATTTGCAAGATTCTGCATGTGCTACCATCATCGTTCAAAATGTTCAAATCGAGTTGGATGATGATAACTCGGGATGAGGATAAGTCTTTAGACGAACTTATTATGCAGCTTTGCCTATACGAACGCAACTTCAAGAAGCCTGGTGATGTTGGAGATCAAGAAGCTTTAGTCATCAATGAGAAGTACTCCAAAATCAAGAACGCTAGTTCTAAAAAGGACAGTATTTGCCATTACTGTAAGAAGAAAGGCCATTGGATAAAAGAATGTCGCAAGTGGATTGCAGATGGCAAGCCTTCCAAGTCACAACAAGTTAAGAATCATACACACGTGGCACTACATGCGATGTCAAATGAAGTAAACATCGCAGATTCAAGTTTGGAATGGTGGTTCGACAACGGTGCAACAAAACATGTTACCAATTCAGATAAGTATTTTGTGGAATACGAAGAATTTGAACAACCCAATTCAATACAGTCTGCAGGAAAAGAGTGTTTAAAAGCCATTGGGAAGGGAAAAATAGAGATGTTATCGAAAGTCAACAATAAGGAAAGAATTGTAACTCTAAACGATGTATGGTATGTTCCAACCATATCTCGAAACCTTTTTTCGATTTTAGCTGCACACGATAGAAATCCAAATAGCAAATTTACATCTACCACAAAAGAATGCAAAATGTACATCGATGGAGAACTTGTGGTACATGGTCAACGAGAAATCAATGGATCACTATACAAGCTTAATGTCCGTCCAAATTCACACACACAGATTACATCCCTGCTTGAAGAAAAGTCGGTGTTACAGTTATACCATGAACGCTGGGGACATCAGGACTATCGTCATGTTAAAATGAAGCTTCAAAAAGATATGGGAATTTCAGTGAAGAATACAAATGAACATTGTGAACCATGCATTTTTGGAAAGTCTTCTAGAAAACCTTTTGGAAGACGTGAGGCTGCTAGTGAACCTGGGGAAATAGTATCAACAGATGTATGTGGCCCTTTTCCACCTTCATTCAGAGGATACAGGTACCTTGTAGTATTTAAAGATCATTATACCAAATACCGATATGGGTATTTCTTAAAACAAAAATCAGAAGTGAAAGATTCGCTTAAAGAAATGTTGATTCACGCAAAATGTCAAGGCCACACTGTAAAAACGTTAATCAGCGACAACGGTGGTGAATTTGACAACGATGACGTCAGAAAAATTCTTGCTCAGCATGGAGTTACTTATAAGTTGACTGCACCATATACCCCGCAGCAAAATGGGTGTGCTGAAAGAGAGAATAGAACGATCGTAGAAATGGCAAGGACTTTCAAGTACGCAAATAAGGATATTGAATTTCCAGAATCACTATGGTGTGAATTTGTGAAATCAGCAATATATATTTTAAACAGAACAGGAAAGTCATCTGAAGCGGATATTAGCCCATTCGAAAAATGGTATGGTAAGAAACCTAGAATCCGACATTTGCGAATCATTGCGTCAACATGTTATATGCACATTCCAAGTCAAAAGCGAAAGAAAATGGACAAAAAGGCTGAAAAGGGATACCTGGTAGGATATGATGGAGACGAGCGATATCGTATTTATATACCAGAAAGGAAAGATGTTCGTGTTTCGAGAGATGTTAAATTTGTGGAGAAAACAAATAATAATCGCTTAGAAGAAAAAAGCCCAATAAAATCCAACGTAAATCCTGGTGCACAACGTATTGATTTGTCAAAGATTAGACGTTTCAATGATTTAATTCAAGATGGTGAAATTCAGAATGAAGAGCCGGATATAAACATTGAACCACAAGATGATCAATTAGCCAAAGATTCACCAAATTTAGAAGAACAAAATTATGATCCTACGAGCAACAATCCTGAAGGTAATTTAGAGAGAAATGCAAAATCTGACAGTGAGTTTGAAGATGCTTTATCAGGAAGCAATGATAGACAAGAATCTGAAGAAGAAAATTGCAATTACAGGAAATTAAGAAATAGGAAAGTAATAATTTCAAAAACAACTCATGACGAATTGGCTATGATTTCCCAAGAGTTTGTTAATAGCATTGAAACTCCAAATTCATATTCTGAAGCTACTAAAGGCGACCAAAGATCAGAGTGGTTAGCAGCCATGGAAAAGGAAATGAACTCGTTAATAGAAAACAAAACATGGGTACTTACCGAACTTCCGAAGGGTGCTAAAGCTCTCCCATCAAAATGGGTTTACAAAGTAAAAACCAAAGCGGATGGCAGTGTGGATACCTTCAAGGCGAGACTAGTCATTAAAGGGTATAATCAAACAAAAGGACTTGATTATGACCAAACTTTTAGTCCGGTAGCAAGGATGTCCACAATTCGGTCTCTCTTAAGTGTTGCAGTTACAGAAAATATACACTTAGCACAGTTCGATGTTTCGACTGCCTTCCTTTATGGAGAGTTGGACGAAACTATTTTCATGAAACAGCCAAAAGGATTTGATGACGGAACAAATCGAGTTTGTTCTCTAAAAAGAAGTCTGTATGGTCTTAAGCAAGCACCAAGGTGTTGGAATACTAGAATGCGAAATTTTTTAACCAAACTGGGATTTAAGACAAGCTCAGCTGATTGTTGTTTATACACAAGAGAAAAACATGGAAAGAAAGTAATTCTTGCTCTGTATGTAGATGACGGTTTAGTTGCTGCGTCGGATTTTAAAGACTTGAAGATATTTCTAGATGAACTTAAAGCCGAATTCAAAATTACACAAAAATATGCCGATTACTTTCTTGGTTTAGAAATTAAAAGGTCGGATGATTCTGTAAAGATAAGTCAAAAGTCATATGCTAAGAAAATTTTGGAGAAATTTAACTTCTCTGAATGTAGAGCAGTATCAACTCCGATGGAAAATATAGCTACCGTTGTAGAAGTTCAAAAATCAACAAATGATTTTCCATATCGTCAAGCAGTTGGAGCAATAATGTATTTAATGTTGGGAACTAGGCCAGATTTGGCATTTAGTGTTGGTGTTCTGTCAAGAGCTCTGGAATCCCCTACAAGTGAAGATGTACAAAGACTTAAGCGAGTTCTTCGTTACATTGCTGGCACCCTTGACTATGGAATAATTTACAAAACGAACGGTGAAAAGAAATTGGAATGCTACAGTGACGCAGATTATGGAGGCTGTACGAGCACAGGACGATCAACAACTGGAGTAGTGGCATGTTATGCAGGCAGTCCTATATCATGGATAAGTCAAAGACAGCCAACCGTATCTACCTCAACAACCGAAGCTGAAATCATAGCAGCGAGTGAGGCCGCTAAGGAATTGATGTGGTTGAAAAGCCTATTCAATGACTTAACTAATTATAATGAAGTACCAGTAATACACATTGATAACACTGCTGCTATCCGATTATCTCAAAATCCTGAGTTTCACAAGAGAACGAAGCATATTTCTTTAAAGCACTTCTTCATTCGTGAAAAGGTAATTGAAGGCGAAGTTTCGGTATCACAAATCTCAACTGAATATCAAATTGCAGACATGATGACCAAGCCGTTACCAAAGCTTCGATTGCATCACTTCATCAATCTTCTCAATATTAATTATTTAAACAAGGGGAAGTGTTGAAGTATTTGTGTTTAATCAATTAATATTTGTAATTCTATAAGTAGGCCTTGCATTTAAGTTTTTCTATTGTACATAAACTTTTTTTTGTTCTTTGTATTTTTACTTCAATAAAATTATTCAACTCAATAGAGAAGCGTGGCGGATTGTTTGCAGTCCTTGGATAGGCTCCGAGCCCACGATGTGACGCTGACATGGGTGACATGAGGGAATTCCAGGAAATGAGAGGGCGGACGATTGTGCCAGGATGGATTCGTCTGCGCTGGGAGGATCTGTCATCGGTCTTGCCTACGTGCCATTTGTCGTGCTACTGAACACAGTAGAGGGGATGACCAGGGCGGCGTCGGTGGCGAGGTGGTTGCCGGACATGCTAAGGCGCTATGGCCAGTCATCGACCAGAGGAGAACGAAGCTGTTGCTGGCGCTCGATAAGAGGTCGATGAGTATCTTGACAAGGGTCATAACCGGACACTGTGCCATAGGCCGCATGGCGGCGCGCATGGGTATACGGCACAATAACTTCTGTAGGAGTTGCCTCGATGAGGATGAGGAAGAGACTATTGAGTACTTGTCTGGGTCTGCAGAGACGTAGGCTTTCCTTTCTGGGGAGCCGTTTCTTCAGTGATCTGGGTGAATTTGCGATTGTGCCTCTTATATGTCTCCTGAGGTTTGTTGAAGGAACAGGATGGTTCCAACGGGGGGTGCCATAAGCTCCGGCGTAGTTACATCCGTGCTTGCGTGGGGACGGGCGTTTCTTCACCCCCCGCTCGGGTTCTCCATTCCTCCTGTCTTTCTTTTATTAGTGTATAACCTCTAGTCCGAGGACACACTTCTTCATTCTCTTCCCTTTCTCTCTCTCTAGGGTACAAAAATGGGTCAAACTGGCCTGCGAGTGAACTCACCTTTGGTGGGCAACCCATTCAACCTAACCTAACCTTGTCTCCTCAATTTTATGTTTCAAGTCATTAACCGTCACTAAACGTCTCTATCATGGCTTTGTGCAAAACATCTTGTTCAATGGGCTCAAATCGCGGCCATGAGACGGTAAGGACAGGTACATCCCTGTTTTTGCAACCAGCTTAAACTCGGCATGTGATGTTCTGCTATGACTTTCAACATCCTCAGCCAGTATGGTTGAAATCGGTCGAAAATTTGAATCTTTCAATTTCCAAACCGAATAGGGTGATCTTTTAATCAGTTCCCTTTTTTTTGTTTGACTAAACTTTTTTTAGAATTATTGTGTACGGCAAACATTATGAGTTTTCCCCTATGAAGTGTTAACAAAATTTCCATAAACACACATTTTTACTTATATTGAAACTTGCAACTTATTTTTCTGATATTTTTATATGCTGAGGCGACAACAATTTTTATTTCATGTTGATAAAATAAAGGGAAGACACGACGACACAACTTATAGAATTCCCCCAAGTTTATTTTTTATTTGGCTACACTTGCATGCATGCATGCAGCTGAGACCTTAAGAATGTTTATTTTTTCTAACAAATTTTATTTTGTAGATTTTCTTTGAACGTTTTGTCGTTTTCCATGAGAGCTGTTTCTTATGAAGATGCTGCGCCTGGTCGTTTGTGTGCGTCTTGTCGCGCTGTTGAATTCCAAAAAACAAAAACCAAAAGAAACAGCATCTGTAGCAGCAAGTGAGGCAAATAAAAATTATGCTGCACATGTTGTCACATGATAAGTTTTGAATGAAACAAGGACATGTCGTCCTTTATACTTTTTAGCTGTATGCAAGTGTTCTCCCTTCTGAGAGATATCGTTTGTTTGGCATGTTGTTAGTGTTTTGGCCCCTGAAGTAAGCATCCAGCCTCTGCTTTTCATTTGTTATCTTGCTAAGGTTAAGTGAACAGAAATTATGACGCTCACAAAAAAACACTGAATAAGGCTTTGAGCTATAGAGGTGGGGGAACCACATAATAAAGGTGTGTGCCCGCAGACATTTTTAACCCATTAAAGACAAATGGGTTCTTAAATACCCACAAATAGAGATGTCTTAGAAAAATGTTTGCTCAAGTTGGGCAAGAGGTACCACAAGTCAATTTTGTATTGGAATTAAATGAAAGAATGAAGCTTCACGAATTTTATTATTAAAAAAAAAAAATAAAACAAAATTCAAGCAACAATTTTTGGAGCTAAATTTCTGGAATTTATTCTGAACGTCCGTATCGAATATGGCTCAGATCGGCCTATATCTTGGCATAGCCCTCATATAAACCGATCTGCCAATATAAACACTAAGGCCCATTAACCGTTTTTGCTGAACTTTGGCACAGTCGGTTGTTTTATGAGCCTAGACGTGGTATCCAATATGGTCTAAATCGGACTATATCTTCATATAGACCCTATAGAAAATAATCTTCCAATTGAAGAGCCATATATTCCGCATTCATCCGATTTTTCTGAAATTTAGTGCTATGAGTTGTATTAGACCCCACACATCCTTCCCCAATACATTAGTGATCGGATCATATTTGGATATAGCTGCCATATACATCCATCAACCGATTTAGGTCCTTCACCCATTAATGGCGTATTTATTGCCTGATTTCGCTGAATTTCGAACAGTGAGCTGCGTTATAAACTCTGCGCTGGGTTTAGTCTAGTTTTGTACGTACGATGCGTATTCTTAGGTCGGGTACGTAATCCCATGGCAGCCGGATGTACGCACCGGATTGACCCGATAGAATCCCAATCGGCAAGGGCTGTCGCCTCAGCGTATTCTTAGGCCGGGTATGTAATCCCATGGCAGCCGGTTGTACGCACCGGATTGACCCGATAGAATCCCAATCGGCAAGGCCTGCCACCTCAGCGTATTCTTAGGTCGGGTATGTAATCCCATGGCAGCCGGTTGTACGCACCGGATTGACCCGATAGAATCCCAATCGGCAAGGGCTGCCGCCTCAGCGTACGTGTTCGTGTGGAGAGAGCACATCCCGAAGTGCCTTCTCCGCACGCTTCTGGTACGTGACGGGATTGAATCCCATGGTAGCCGGTTGTACGCACCGGATTGACCCGATAGAATCCTAATCGGCAAGGGATGGCGCCTCAGCATAGGTGTGGAGAGGCACATCCCGGAGTGCCTTCTCCGCACGCTTCTGGTCCGTGCCGGGATTGAAGAAGAGTCGGTTTGCCAGAACCGCCTCCGACATCGGTCGAGGTCAGTGAGGTGTAACAGGTGCAGGAAGTGGGTACATTTTCGGTCTTGTTCTGGCCTTACGTCACTACTGGAATATAGTCATAATGATCATGTTGCAACGTGGTGTGCGAACCTAGACAGCAGTGGGTCAGAAGCATAGATATCGTCGCCTTCGGCATCCTCGTTGTCGGACTATGTGACTCACCCGACCTCTTCCGTGCGGCAATATATGCAACAGCATCTTCCCAGCGCCAATATTGCCATGCATGTTTGAATTCCAATGGTCTGAGAAGCAAGATTGACGACGTTGTCTATTTTTTGAGTTGGTAGAACATATTGGTTGCGGCGATCCATGAGACAAAGCTGAACAACACCTCTAGCTTGCACAGTTGTCACGGATACAATGTGCTACATAAGACCCGCTTAAGGAATGGAGGTGGGGGATTGGTCTTCGTCATACACCTTTCAGTGCAGTATAGACCTATCTCACCTGCGTATGGCAGTAGTGACTCCAACATGTAGAGGGTACAGCCGAAATAGAGCTATACAACTTGTACCCAGTTAATGGCCAAGCTTATAAGCCCGACATAAGTGGGCTACTGTCTGGCCCTAATCGTCAGGTTTAAGAAGACTTGAATGCGCATCACATTTCATGGCATTTTCCCCTAGGTAACGACCAGCGGGGCATAGCTTAGACAGATTGAAGGCTCCACGTTTTGCACGATGTATCCCCTGATCTCCTAAGTCTCGTTATGTGGCGAGCCGTCAAGTCTTTGAGATCAGACCACCTCCCCATAACTCTCACCATCGACCGACCACCCGACTTCATAACCTCTCGGCGCCTAGCGTTTATCAATCAAGAGAAGGCCGATTCGGTCGGCTCCAGAGAGTACATCAATCGCCGCTTCAGTGAACTGACATCCCCCTCAAATGTGCTAGTTGCCGCGTTACCAGTCGGTCGAATACCCTAGGCGGTCCGTAAGGCCCAATTTCCCGGCACAGGTAGTGGCACTCGCAGACGAGCGTGATGGGATTCGTTGCACGGACCCCACTAACCCCAGAATCAGCGAGCTAAATCTGGAAATTCCCAGGGTAATCAACAAACATAAGCGGAATTTGTGGTTGGAACACTTGAAGCAATGTTACTTTGGTACCGGTTTTGTTGTGGTCTACTGTTAAGTCACTCTCGAACCCCGGTAGATGGGATAACAGGACCTCGGTCACTTTCGGCGATGTAACTGTGAATGTTCCGAAAAGATATGCCATGTTGTTCAAGCATCAATTTATTGTGCATCCCTAGAGTGACAGGGCTAGGAGGAGAGCCATTCGTCGTATCCGTGGTCTCCGAGCCGATGGACAGCCATCACAATTTACCGTGGGCGAAGTTACAAATGTCACCCGAGGCTTCAAATCATCCAAGGCGTTAGGTCCCGATGGAATATCTACACTGATGCTGATGAATCTGGATCTATCTGTAGTTGAGTACCTTACAACTGTCCTCAACCTGATTTTGAGCGTTCTTATAGTTCGCGATATCTGGATCCCGCTTCTAAAGCCTGGAAAGTATCCGAGTAAGGGGGTGTCTGGAAGATAGGCAGAGTGAACCCGCTTCTGGAGCCTGGAAAGGATGCGAGTAAGGGGAACTCGTACAGACTGATTTCCCTTCTCTCACCAGCAGCCAAGACGCTTGAGGCACTACTCCTCTAAAGCCTGGTTGCAGAATTTCTATTCGCCGGCTTCACAATGGATTTTAAAGACTGCATAGCACAACGACCGCTTTGCATTCTATCAACGCACATATTTGCAGTGGCTTCAATCAGTCCAGGCCATGTGGATAGCCATGCCAAACTATTTGGGGACATCGCCAATACGTCTCTCCAGCCAGGCCTGAAACACTGGGTCGCAAATTATCTGTATGGTCGCCAGTCATTTCTGACATTCTAAGTCGCTTTAGCCATGTCCGTCCAAATGGAAGAAAGCTAGGCACTTGAAATTTGAAATTTTTGACCCATAGGTGTAGGTCAGTTGGGATTATACAATAAATGGGCTATATCGGTCCTTGTTTTGATAAAGTTGCAATACAAACCGACCCTGGATCTTGTCTTCTTGAGCCTCTAGAGGGCGCAATTCTTATCCAATTTATCTGAAATTTTGTACAGCGACTTCCTCTATTACCATAAACATACGTCCTTAATACCGTCCAATCGGTCCTTAACCTGATATGGCTCCCATATTAGGCGATATTGCTTCCAATTTGGCTGAAATTTTGAATGAAGTCTTTTGATTTGAATTCCAGACACTATGCCAAGTGTGGTCTAAATCGGTTTGTAACCTGATATAGCTCTCATATAAACCGATCTCGAATCTTGACTTCTTAAGCCTCCAGAGAGCGTAATTCGTATCCGATTTGACTGAAATTTTGCCCGTAATGCTTTGCTATGACTTGTGTTACGTATGGTTCAAATCGGTCCAATCGGCTATTACCCGATATTGTCGCCATATACACCAATCATCAAATAAGACTTCGTAAGCCTATAGAGGGCGCAATTATTATTTGATTGAATTATGCCAGTTTTGTTTCGACTTCCGAAATACACGCGAAGTATGATCTAAATCAGTTCAAAACTTGATATAGCGTCCATATAAACTGATCGCCCGATTATGATTTCTTTAGCTTTGAGAGGACCCAATAATTAAGTTCGAAACTAACTTGGAGACAAACCTCAACACTTGGACTTTGTATATAGGATAATCCTAATGAATTTTTCACTAAAATTTTCTTTTAATTCCCTTTCACTTAAATTTTAATTTGTTATCAATATTTTTTTTTAATCTCTTAAAGCTTCAAAACTCTATTCAGCCATTACCAGCAATTTACATCTTGATCCCTGTCACTTTCCTTGGAAATCTTTAATTTGCACATCCACCTACTAAGGGAAATTTCATCTTCACTATGTGAAAACTTTTAACAAACAAGGACTGCTTCTTTACTCGACATAAAGTTCATTTGAAATTTGTTCGCTTAAAAGAGCAAGCGAGGGTGTATAGAGAAGCATGATCCCAAGCCAAAGAAACACAAAACCAAACAGTAGTTTCTATAGCGTAGCTTCTTTGGTTTCTGACAGCAGGCAGGAAGGAGTACAAGTGCGTTTTGTAACAGGGCATGGTAGGTGTTGGTGTTGCCACCACTACATCTTCAATGGTTATAAATTTATAAATGTCGCATATGTGCCAAAGGACCTCCTGCATAAGCCTGGAGGTGCAAGAAAACTGTCTAACAAGAGCCATGCGGCTAAAGCATTCTATGATCTAAAGAAGGCACAGACAACGAGTTACACACTTTAACACAGCCCTGCACATCTACAACTAAAAATAAGAAGAGCAAACGGAAGTATGCCTTTTAAATACAATGGGATGGCATAAAAAATAAAACTGTTGAGGAGTGAAAAAGAGGCAAGTACGCTTAGCGTCAGACTAGGATAGAATTGCACTTAACACTGCACTGTGCAATCGGAGTGAGGCTATTTGTGAAATTTTGTCTTAAAAAAAAAATTTTGTAGAAATTTTGTCTTTCATAATCTATCTCGAAAACCTTTCATTTGAGCCCCATATTAATATTGGGAGGATCCGCCCTCTTCTAATATCAACAAATTATAAAGCCTATTCCTCCCTCCTGTTTATATCCGCAATCTACTCCAGAATCCGCCTCCACGAATAAACCTATTTTAGGGGGTTTTAGGGTTCGGGCGGCACCCTAAGTTTTTTGGACCCAATTTTTAACATGAAATTCGTACTACTGAATATCTTTCAAGTGATCCCAATATTGTCCTGATCGGTACACTTATATTTTTGGGGCGGTACTTTTGGGGTAAAGGGGAGGGTCCCTCCCCTCTGATATTCAAAAATTATATAGCCCATGTTTCCTTCCATACCAACCTTCACAATTTGTGAAAATTTCAAGGTAATCGGTTCAGCCGTTTTCGAAATTTTGTCAGCTTGGAGGAGTTTTGGGGTTAAATACCATATATGTATTCTGTTCTTCATTTGATACCCATATTGTCATTATTGGTCCAATTTTAATCTTGGGTAGTGTTTTTGAAGTAACGGGGGAGGATCCGCCCTCTTCTGATATCAACAAATTATAAAGCCTATTCCTGCCTCCTGTTCATATCCGCAATCTACTCCCGAATACTTTTCATTTGAGTTCCATATTGTCATGATCGTCCAATAAACCTATTTTGGGGGGTTGGGGCGGCACCTCAGTTTTTTTAGACCCAATTTTTAATATGAAATTCGTACTCTACTCCTGAATATCTTTCATGTGAGCCCAATATTGTCCTGATCGGTACACTTTTATTTTTGGGCGGTACTTTTGAGGTGAAGAGAAGCGTCCGCCCCCCTCCTTTATCAAAAAATTATATAGCCTTTGTTTCCTTCCATACCAACCGACACAATTTGTAAAAATTTCAAGGTAATGGATTCAGCCGTTTTCGAAATTTTGTCTGCTTGGAGGAGTTTTGGGGTTATGGCGACTTCCTGGGCACTTGGACCCAATTTTTAATACCGAATACGCATTCTACTCTTTATTTGATACCCATATTGTCATTATCGGTCCAATTTTGATCTTGGGTGGTGTTTTAGGGGTAACGGGGGAGAATCCGCCCCCTTCCGATGTCAACAAATTGTTTCTCCCTTCTGTTCATATCAGCAGTCTACTCCCGAATACTTTTCATTTGAGTCCCATATTGTCATGATCGTCCAATAAACTTATTTTAGGTGGTTTTGGGGTTGGGGCGGCACCCCAGTTTTTTGGACCGCGTTTTTAATATAAAATTTGTGCTGTACTCCTGAATATCTTTCATGTGATTCCAATATTGTCCGGATCGGTACACTTTTATTTTTGGGAGGGACTTTTGGGATAAAGGGGAGGGTTCGCCTCCCCCCCTCTGATATCAAAAAATTATATAGCCAATGTTTTCTTCCATACCAACCTACACAATTTGTGAAAATTTCAAGGTAATCGGTTCAGCCGGTTTTGAATCAATACAGAATAAATAAACAAACCGACAAACATACAAATAAACACAAATTGATTTTTATATATAAGACTAGCTGGACAGGCCTCGCTCCGCTGCGCTTTCTTTCACTCTCTAATTTTATCTGAGCCCCATACGGTCACGTCAGGAAACACAATCCTTTTTGGGGGTGCTGGTACGGTCATTCAGATATTTCGCGCCAATGTGGATATTATATTGGTGCTCTTTTCCACTAAGGAAAAGGGGCCAACTTCTCACATATCAATGAGTGCAGTCGGATTCAAGTTTAAGCTCAATGATAAGGGGCCTCTTTTTATAGCCGAGTCCGAACGGTGTGGCATCTTAATCCCATCCCAATTTGAGGGTAAAAAGTGTATTCTACTACCAAAGACCTCTTATTTCTGTCCTATTCTATCCTGATCGCCCTTCATATATTATTTCATGGTATTCATTAATTATTCTTAATTCTTTTTTTTTTGGGGCGTAGGGGGATTTCCCTTTGACACATCCTTTCATTTGAGCACAATATATTCTCGGTCATCCTACATGACAGTTTGACGTTGCATTCATTGGGAGGAGAGGGTCGGCCTCCCCCAACGCTAAGAACCAAACGTAAATTTATTTGAGTCTTTTATTGTCACAATTGGAGGCTATCGTAGCGTAGAGGTTAGGATGTCCGCCTATGACGCTGAACGCCTGGATTCGAATCCTAGCGAGACCATCAGAAAAATTTTCAGCGGTGGTTTTCCCCTCCTAATGCTGGCAACATTTGTGAGGTACTTTGCCAAGTTAAACTTCTTTCCAAAGAGGTTTCGCACTGCGGCACGCCGTTCGGACTCGGCTATAAAAAGGAGACCCCTTATCATTGAGCTTATGTGAGAAGTTTGCCCCTATTCCGTAGTGGAATGTTCATGGGCAAATTTTAGATTTCGATTTGGATTGTCACAATCTACTGTCCTGCAGAACGGTAGAACGTGACCCAGATACTTGAATCCTTATACCAACATTAGATTCCAAATATGCTGTCATAGACCTTTCTTTTAATTGACATATTATCCCGATCGAACTTCACGTCCTATTGAAGGGTATTTAGTGGGTGGGCCGGTCCCAGACTCTGTCTTAATTGTGCATGTCAGATTCGTAGTCAAGTCCCAAAGTCCTTTCATTCGGTACCCATTTTGTGACGTTGGACATTTATGCCTGTTTTGGGTTTTTTTTTTTGATTTTCAAATTTTTCAAATTTTTATATCAGCATTTCAAATTTTTATATCAGCATTGGACTCTACCTTTAATTAGCTTTCATTTGATACACATATTTTCCCAATCGGTAAATTTGTCCTGCTGGGGGGTTTTGGATGGTGGGGAGGGCCCTCAGACACCAAAAAATAATTTTTTGTCTCAGATTTGTATTCTACTTTTAAATACCTTTTATTTGATACCCATATAACTCAAAGCGGGTAAAGTTTCCTGTTGGGTGGTGTTTTTGGTGGTGAGGGGCCCCTCTACGTTTGGGTAACATTTTAATGCCAAGTTCGTACTCTGCTCTTAAATACCTTTTATTTGATACCCATATTGCCTAAAGCGGTGAAAGTGTCCCCATTAGGCTTTTTTGGGAGTGGGGGCCTCCCCGAAGAGTGAAATTTGTATACCAAATTCGTATTCTACTCTTAAATACCTTTTATTTGATACCCATATTGTTCCAATTAGTGCACATTTCCGCTCGGGGGGGTTTTGGGATGGGGCGTCCCCCCCCCCCATTATTTGGCCCTGCTTAAATCGATGCACGCATCTCCGAGATCTGGCGATTATGAAAATTGGGGTATGAAGGAGGGTCCACCACCCTTCGGATATCAACAAATTTAGTACCCTATTTCACGGGGGTCCAAACTCTACCATCTGTGCAAATTTCATGAAAATCGGTTTTGGAATCGGAAAAGACAAATAAACTAACAAACAAACAACGCGCAACAATTTCATTTTTATATAATAGATTTACGACAAAATCTACTCAATCTACCCAAAATGTCACAAAATTTTTGTCTTCAGAAAAAATTTCCTTGAAATTTTGTCTTCAAGGAAAATTTCTTCAAATTCGTATTCTACTCTTAAATACCTTTTATTTGATATCCATATTGTTCCAATTAGTGCACATTTCCGCTCGGGGGGGGTTTTGGGATGGGGCGTCCCCCCATTATTTGGCCCCGCTTAAATCGATGCACGCATCTCCGAGATCTGACGGTTTTGAAAATTGGGGTATAAAGGAGGGTCCACCACCCTTCGGATATCAACAAATTTAGTACCCTATTTCACGGGGGTCCAAACTCTACCATCTGTTCAAATTTCATGAAAATCGGTTTTGTTTCTATACGGAACAGACAAACAAACTAACAAACAAACAAAGCGCAACGATTTAATTTTTATATAATACATTTAGGACAAAATCTACTCAATCTACCCAAAATGTCACAAAAATTTTTGTCTTCAGAAAAAATTTCCTCGAAATTTTGTCTTTAAAGAAAATGTCTTCTTCGCTGTATGTATTTCTACCCACTGTATGTATGGCATTCAAGTACCTTTTGTCTCAATATCTACTTACAACAGCGGCCACCAAGTATGTGCAGAATGAAATTCCAACTACCCGGCAAAGAAGTGCTGGCAGTACCAGTCACAGCGAAATATAAGTTCCCACAGAGCTGCAGAGAGCAACAGTAACAAACTGTGCTGCTATATGTAAATGTGTGCCTGCCTAGATGTCATGAATTGAAAACGAAATATAAGAACATAAGGGCGGGCATATAACCGCCAATGCTAACAAACAAGGAAGCAAGGACTAAAACAGCAGAAAAAGGCAACACGACAGCAAACAAGTCACAAAAAAAAAAGGAAAACTAACTAGAAGGTATGCAATTTAAGTTTCTATCATATGCTATTCCCAGCCAACCTCATCCATCCATACATTCGCAAAAAACTAGAGAATTCATGGGGGCCCACACCCACACCCACACCATTCAGCGATGTACCGCTTGCAGTTATCTTGGCTTAGCAAAAGCAAATGTTGGTCTCCAAAAAAAAAAAAAAAAAACGCCAGCTTTACAGGAACTACGGTGACAATGCCACAAGACAAAACAACCTTGCCGCCTCTATTTTCTCGCTTAAAAAAAAAGGACCGACAACATTTGTACTCTGTATTCTTTTGCCTTGTTTGCATTGCAGTGACAACACACACACACACACACCCACACACGCTAGAAAAAATGGGAAACGGAAATATGAGCCATACTTTTATTTTATTATAATTCTAGTTGGCAAACAAATATGTAAAGTTTAGCATTCTAACAACAACAACAAAAAAAAGAATGGTAGAAAATGCACAAAAAAACAGAGGCAAAGAAAATCTGACACATGCATGTAAATACATGCCATACATGTTGATATAAATGAGAGTGGGTGCATTGCATATCACTTGTTATACCCTACATGTGCTACATGATATCATTTTCTATAGCTGTTACTAGATTTTCATCCTTATCCCTACTGTAGGCTGTAACTGAACTGAATGAATGGTTCTTTCCGAATTTCCTCCTCCGTTAAGCAAATCTTTTTTTCTAGTGTAGGGTTACATTCATAGCGTTGAGACCCCAACAAATTCGGCCCTACCATCCCTGCTAGCATTTTTGTTATTATTTTTATTCATTTTTGTGCCATGTTATTACTTTGTTCTTATGCCTTGTGTCCTTTTGTTTAAGCTGGCGTTTACGAGTATTTGTTTCCTTGTTGTTATTGTTGAGGTTAAGTTTATTTAATCGCGTAGGTGGCGTCCATGAGAAGGTGTTGCCAAAGGGGTTGCTCTCGCTTTGTTCATAGCGAGGCTAGCTCTCACAGCAAATGAAAGACTAAAAGTTATGGTGGAGTAGCTAACTGCTTGTTCCAAGTTACAAACATGCCAACAGGGTAGTTAGTAATGTTTTCGTTTCAACATTTTCAAGTAGGTTGGGCAAATCTAGGCGCAATGTCAGGTGTTCTGAAGGACAAACTGGAGAGAAAAAAAAATAGAAACCGGAAGATGGATTTGTTTAAATTAAAGCTTAGCAAAGGATTTAAATGAAAGAGATATGGATTGCCTCTAAAGACAACATTTTAATTAAATTTTCTTTAGAGGCAAAATTTTAAGTATATTTTTCTTAAAGACAAAATTTAAGTAAATTTACTCTCTCAAGGCAATGAAGATTTTAATGAAGATTATTGTTGAATGATGATCATTCATAGCATTCTGTTCGGATTCTAGAAGCTTATGCAAATAGGCTTGTCCTGAAGAAACTATTGGGTTGCCCAAAAAGTAATTGCGGTTTTTTCATATAGTCGGCGTTGACAAATTTTTTCACAGCTTGTGACTCTGTAATTTCATTCTTTCTTCTGTCAGTTATCAGCTGTAATTTTTAGCTTGCTTTAGAAAAAAAGTGTAAAAAAAGTATATTTGACTAAAGTTCATTCTAAGTTTTATTAAAAATGCATTTACTTTCTTTTAAAAAATCCGCAATTACTTTTTGGGCAACCCAATACAACACCAAACGGTGACGAACTATACCATAACACGAGGCATGAATTTGTGATAAGTCGGTGACTCCGGTGGATAAGAGGCTAATCACAATTTGCATAAAAGCCAAATTCTTCAACATCAATCTTATTTGTGCCCATGTCCCGACGGAAGACAAGGACGAGCAGACCAAGGATATTTTCTACGAGCGCTTAGAGAGAGAATTTGGCCGCTGCCCCGCCCATGATAATAAAATCGTTCTAGGAGAATTTAATGCGAAGATGGGGAAGAACAGTCGGAAAGTTTAGCCTCCACGAGATAACTACCGGTAATGGGTTGACTTAACCGCGGCAAAAAACAACATCAACATAAAAATATTCACTGTCACCCCATCAAAACACGAGAAACCAAATTGATCACGTTGTGATAGATTCATCCATCGTGCTAGATGTACGATCAATCCGTGGAGCGAATATAGATTCGAATCATAAGCAATTGCAGCAAAGGTTCGCAACCGTTTGGAGGTGGCGAGGAAAGTACGATCTGATCTGACTGTACGGAAAGCTCGACATTAAAAAGCTGCAAACACAACAGATGGCAGCGGCATACTTTACTTGACTGATCCAACTGCAATGGCGCAGTCCACTCCATGGAAAATGTCGCGAAATCCGTACTTGGGTATCGGAAGCCTCCCTCAAGAGTATCGAGATGCTACTAAAGCCAATAACGTGGCTTGTAGAGCAACCTTGCAATCAGTGGCAACGCGCCAGATGAAGCAGATGTATCGGGAGAAAAGGAGAGAGGAGAAACGTCTATTCCGCAGAAAGAAAAAGAAAGTGGAAAGACGTGAGTGTGAACGAATTGAGATGTACGGGAGACAGAATGAAGTCCGGAAATTCTATCGGGAGACAAGGAGAGAGGAGAAACGTCTATTCCGCAGAAAGAAAAAGAAAGTGGAAAGACGTGAGTGTGAACGAATTGAGATGTACGGGAGACAGAATGAAGTCCGAAAATTCTACAAACGAATTTAACATAAAACCGATGGGACAGACACATCCTCATGCAGAGACAAAGAAGGGAATCTGGTAACTGAAACAGTTAGCATGCTGAGGATATGGAAAAAACATTCTACCCAACTGCTTGTGTCCGACATTGGCGGCGAAGAGGATAGCGCAGAACCAATCAATGATGATGGTATAGAATGTTTAACTCCTAATCAGAATGAGGACCAAGTGGCAGTGACCCGACTAAAGAACAACAAAGCATCAGGAGCCGACGGGTTACCCGCTGAGCTATTTAAGACCGGAGGCGACACGCTGATAAGGCGTATGCATCAGCTTATCTGCACAATATGGCTAGAAGAACGCATACCCGACGATTGGAACCTCAGCATACTATGTCCCGTACACAAGAAAGAAGACAAGACGGAATGTGCCAATTACAGAGGAATAAGTCTCCTCTCCATTGCATACAAGATACTCTCGAGCGTACTGTGCGGAAGATTAAAACCTAAAGTCAATGAGATAATTGGGCGGCTTATCAATGCGGCTTTAGACCTGGTAAATCCATCCTGGACCAGATATTAACAGTGCGCCAAACCCTGGAAAAGACCCGAGAAGGACAAATCAACACCTACCATCTTTTTAATGAATACATTGAAAGATATTTCAAGCCATGTCTGAGTTTGGTATCCCTGCAAAATTAATGAGACTCTGCAGGATGACACTTGCTGACACACGTTCCTCAGTAAGAATAGGAAAGAATCCCTCCGAATCATTTAATACCAAAAGAGTTTTCAGACGGGGATCTCTTTAATATCATGCTGGAGAAGATTATACGAGATGCAGTTGTAAATAGATGTGGCACATTAATCACAAGAGAACACATGGTACTCGCCTATGCTGACGACATCGACATCATAGGTCGGTCACAGGAAGTAGTAACTGCAGCCTTTGAAAGAATCGAAAGAGAGTGAGTAAAAATGGGTCTGGCAGTGAATGGAGAAAAGACGAAATGGATGGTTTCAACTTCCCAAAACGCCTTGTATCACCGAGCAGATAAAGAAATTCGAGAAAGTTGGGAACCACAACTTTGAGATAGTCAGCAACCTTATCTACCTCGGCACCGTAATGGTAGAGGGTTGAGAAAGTTGTGAACCACAACTTTGAGATAGTCAGCAACTTTATCTACCTCGGCACTGCCGTAACCAAAACGAATGACATCAGCTTTGAGATAAAGCGAAGAATAATACTGACTGCTACTATATGTTGTTATATGGTTTTGAGGCATGGGTACTTGTGAAAACACACGAGGCAGTGCTTGGAGTGTTTGGGAGAAAGATTCTTCGTAAAATATATGGACCAGTTTGGATTAATAGAGAATATAGGATTTGTATGAACCACGAGCTGTATGGCGACAATAGCATAGTTACATGTACCAAAATACAAAAGCTGCGTTGGCTAAGTCATGTTGTCAGAATGGATGAAGAAGCTCCAGCAAAGAAGCCATAGGGACATACCAGGAAGCGAGAAGGCAGGCATGTTTGCGAGGCCGGGAGCAAAACTGACCATTATGTCTATATGTTGTATGATGCGGTAGGCGGAGAATAAACAATTGGACTATTGGATGAACGATCTATATGGAGAAGGTGCATCTGAGCGGCACTATAGATATCATTACAGGTTTCAACAATCATTTGGGCCATACGAGAACCTCTACAAAAATCAAGTCGATGTTTTGGTAGCATTATCTACCAACCTGACCCAATCCTAGCTTATGAAATATTTCCTGAAAATAAAATTTTAATGAAAATTTCTATAAAGACAAATTTTAAGTGAGATTTCTTCTAAAAAGAATGTCAATGAATTTTCTACATTTTACGATATTTTCTCTTAAGACAAAATTTCAATGAAATTTTCCGCAAAGGCAAAATTTCTATAAAATTTTTCCAAATGTGAAATTTCTATGAAATTTTCTCCAAAAACTAAATTTCTTTAAAATGTTTTATGAAATTTTCTCTTTAGACAAATACCTGGTCTAGGCTCTTCATCACTTACTTTCTATAGAAGGCTTTTCTGGACGTTTTATGATCTTCATCTTCTTTAACAGTTCAAGGGATGCTCCCTTCAAAACAAATGCACTGCATACATACCAGCAGTGGATGCTCATTACCAATCAGTTGCGTTTCATCATATGGCCAACAATCGAATGATGGCTGCTTCCCCATCACCTACCAAACTAAGCGAGGAGGATGGTTGACATACAAATTTTTGTGATGACAATTGAAAATTACAAAAATCTCATTTGCTTACATTGACCAAGGGCACTTTGCCAATCCCCCTATTCCATATTTATGAAAAACAAGTAGGAGCATGTTAAGTTTGGCCGGGTCGAATCTTGAGAACCCACCACCATGGATTTTGGTAAAAATTTATACAAAATAAACTTAGTTGAAGGGCATACATTTATTCTACATACCAAACTTCTGTCAAATCAGCAAAAATCAAAGCTTCTAGGAACCGAACAACAATGATCAGAGACCGCCTTATATGGGAGCCATAGCAAGTTATAGACTGAATATGATCGTATTTGACACAGTTGTTGGAAGTTGCAACAGAACACAATGTGCAAAATTTCAACCAAATCGAACAAAAATTGCGGCATGCGGTTTATATGGGAGCCATATCAGGTTATAAACCGATTCGAACCGTACTCGGCACAGTTGTTAGAAGCAAAATTTCAACCAAATCGGACAAAAATTGAGACTTCCAGTGACCCAAGAATTTAAATCGGGAGATCGGTCCGATATGGCCAATTTGCAATCCCAACGACCTTCATCAATATTAAGTATCTGTGCAAAACTTCAAGTAGCCAGCTTTACGCGTTCGAGCGCTATCGTGATTTCGACAGTCTGACGGACGGACCGACATGGCTTGATCGACTCAGAACATCGAGACGATCAAGAATATATATATACTTTATAGGGTCTTAGACGAATATTTCGAGGTGTTACAAAGGGAATGACTAGATTAGTATACCCTCATCCTATGGTGGTGGGTATAAAACACAATTTCGTCGTGCATTAAGGTATGATAACTAACATGATGTCAAAAATTATGAAATTCCAAATTACATCCGAGTTCTTCTCCAACACTGGGAAAAACAAAATTGAATATAAGGGGGTAGGTATGAACATTTGGGATGATGGTGACGCATAGTCAGACATATCATTCCCGAAAAGAAAACGCCAGAAACACCAATAAGAAAACTAAAAAAAATCAGCAGTGGCTATGCCCTTAATTCAATAGTGCGTCTTATCTCAAAAACATTAAAAATTTTAGTTGAAATGTTGGAAATTGTAAAAGTAATACGGCCTTATTCACAAAACTTCTAGAAGGGAAATCTGTCTAATACACCTATTTCAAATTTTTACTCAAGTGAGTCGAGTCACTCACTCCAACATCTGTTTTTCCTTATGAAATCAGCGGGTCTTGACGCAAGATCGAACGGTAGTCACTCATTTTCAGTGACAAAAATTTTGTGAAACAGGCAGTTCGTTTTGTGAATACCAGTGATTATGTTTTGAGTTGAGATTTTGGAAATAGGTTTTATTTCCTTCCTATTCTAACATAAAGTGTCACGTTTCAAATTCAAAAACCTAATTCATTTGCCAAAGTTGCCTAAAGACTAGCCAGATGAAATTGTCGATAGCAAACTGCTAGCCATTATAAAAGGAAGGCAACATAATTTGCCTTCTTTTTATAAAGTTTTTTGATTTTCTTTTTTTTCGAAATAAAAGCAAGAAACAAGTTGTCCTAATCACGGCAATATCTTCTGTTTCTGTTACCTAAAATTAGAATATTTGATTTCCAATTTTCTAAAATTTTTTTACCATTCCTCAACATTATTGAACTGCACTAGCCCTCCATGAACCAAATGAAATGCCCTCGGAGAAAAACAATAGGACAACATCAACGTTCAACTTTGGCGGGGATTATGCATCTTCGTTGTGACGCATTAATAGAGAGAGAAAGTGTTCGGAAATGTCACCCTATGAAACACCAACAAAGGGTGTAATATTTACCGAACGTAGTTATCGATGTGTTGCCAAAACGCTGAACATCATCATAATGTCATATAGGTTCTGCGATATGAACTTACAGGCATACCAACATAATGGGCAGACAACGGTTATGTGGCACAGTGGGCTATACTGTGTGAAACTGTGTGAAAAATAAATGAAGTTAACCAGTAAGGAAAAGCAAAAGTCGAACGGAACCGATTTTAAAATAACCGACACCACCGAGTCTGTACTTCTTTTAATACATAGAACCAACATCGAAATCCAGTCAGATTTTTTTACCAAACTTTATTTCTTTTATTTATTTTTATTTATTTTATCTTTAAAATCTTTTTGTGATTTTTCGAACATCTTCCTGCTCTAGATCATGTTCATGTTCCACGTCTAAAGCTAGAATTATTAAATTTTGCACGAATGTTGGTCTTGGGTCGGAGGAGCGAGATAAGACCGGGTTTGGTGATATTCGTACGTAATAAAAAGTACCAAAAGTACGAAATGGTACATATTTGCCCAACGCGAACGGAAAGGGCTAGAATTATATGTTCTTGAGTTTAACTTAAAGAGCGTCTCGAAGAAATAATGTTTTTTCGTGATTTTTCGAACATCTTCAAGCTCGAAATCAAATTCAATGGTTTCTGTTCAAAGAATAGCATAGCAAAGAACCTATAAAAGCAAATGTGTGTTGTTATTCAAAACACTTTGACTGGCTAGTGTATCATGATTTCTGTTGCGCCATGTAACGTCATCAGTACTTTTGACATACTGATTAAGGTGCCCAACATACCCAAAGCCTATTAGAGACCCTTCAGAATAAAAGCATGCTCAACACCGTACTCAATAGTCTTTGGGTATGTAGAACACCTTAATCAATTTGTCAAAAGTACTGATGACGTTACATGGGGTAACAGAAATCATGATACACTAGCCAGTCAAAGTGTTTTGTATAACAACATACATTTGCTCAACTTTTATAGGTTCTTTGCTATGCTATTCAATGTTACGCGGTCGAACGCGTATAGCTAGCTGCTTGAAATTTTGCACAGATACTTCTTATACATGTAGGTCGTTGGGGATTCCAAATGGGTCATATCGGTTCAGATTTGGATATAACCCCCGTAGAGACCGATTTGACTGCTTGAGCCCCTGGAAGCCACAGTTTTTGTCCGATTTGGATGAAATTTTGCATGTAGTGTTTTTGTTATGCTATTTTCATCAACCATACGGTCCAAATTGGTCTATAACCTGATGTTATTTACTTACTTTAATTGGCTATGACAGAACATTTGATCCACAAGCCGAACGTAGAATAGCGTTCCAAGCGCCTCGAATTTCTGCGCTCCATTTACTGCCAGACTCATTTTCACTCACTCTCTTTCGATTCTTTCAAAGGCTGCAGTTACTACTTCCGCTTTGTAGTCAGCAAAGAGATGGTAGATGTTGATTTGTCCTTCTCGCGTCTATTCCACGATTCGGCGCAGTGTGAATATCTGGTCTAGGGTGGATTTACCAGGTCTAAAGCCGCATTAATAGGGTCCAATTATCTCATTGACTTTAGGTTTTAATCTTTCACACAATACGAAAGAGATTATCTTGTATGCGATGGGGAGGAGACTTATTCCTCTGTAGTTGGCACATGTCGTCATGTCTCCTTTCTTGTGTACGGGACATAGTATGCTGAGGTTCCAATGCGTTTTTCTAGTCAAATTGCGCAGATAAGCTGATGCATACGCCTTATCAGCGTATCGCCTCCGGTCTTATATAGTTCAGCGGGTAACCCGTCGGCTCCTGCTTCCTTGTTGTCTTTTGTCGGGTCACTGCTACTTGGACCTCATTCTGACTAGGAGGTAAACATTCTATACCATCATCATTGATTGGTTATGCGATATCATTTTCGCCGCCAACATCGGACCTGATGTAGCTCCCATATAAACCGATCTCCCGAATTGACTTCTGGAGTCCTTACAAGCCTAATTTTTTGTCCGATTTGGCTGAAATTTTGCACATAGGGTTGTGTTACGACTTCCAACAACTGCGCCAAGTACGGTCCAAAAGGGTCTATAACCTGATATAACTCCCATGCAAACCGATCTCCGGATTTGACTTCTTGAGCCCTAACAAGCCGCAATTTTTGTCCGATTTGGCTGAAATTTTGCACATAGTGTTGTGTTATGACTTCCAACAACTGTACTGTCCAAATCGGTCTACAAAATGGTATAGCTCCCACATAAACTCTCGTCTCTCGATTAACCTTGTTCCGTTCCTAGAAGCTTTAATTTTTGCTAGTTTGACAGATGTTTGGTGTGTATGAATTTTTAGCAGAATCCATTGTGGAATCCATCGAATCCGAGATTCGGCACGTCTGAACTTATAAAGCTTTTACTTTTTGATTTTTAAGCATCCAACTTAGATCTTTGAAAACCAATCAAAGAGCTCAACAAACAGCACCACTGTTATTAAATTTTCTGAACAAAATATGCATTCCCTTCTCAGGCTTACTTTGAACTAAAACAGTAGTGCCCAATGTTCCCTGCCACAGTTACCATTGACCAGCGGCCTTTTACGATTTTTGTTTGTATTTCGTTTCCCGTTGGTGAAGTGGACGCTTAAAATGGTGACTGGTATAGTTTGATTTGCACAACACATACCGGCTCAGAGTTACCACAATATGGCTAAAGTTCCACTGGGCCTAATCTCATATTTAAAGAGTTAAACAAGTAACAAGTAAAAGCGTGCTACGTTCGTCCGGGCCGAATCTAGGGTGACTTTTTAAGAGCTAAGGAAAGTTTTTCAAAAAAAAAAAAAAACACTTCAAATGCAGAAAAATTCATGAAATCTTTATTTGAATTCATAGTACGGTCCATATAATTTAATGCTTGAAGATTATTTCATGCAAATGTTGACCGTGATTGGGCCTCAAATGGTCCATCCGTTTAGTCCAATTTTGCCATACTCTTTCCAACATTTTGGCGGGTATCTCACAAATATATGCTTCAATGTTGTCTCCCAGTGCGGGCTTGTCTATATAGACCTGAGCTTTAACATGGTACCACAAAAAATAGTCTAAAGGCTTTAAATCACACGATCTAGGCGGCCAATTGACCGGTCTCGAATGTGAAATAAAATGTTCACCGAACTCGCCTCTCAATAAGTCCATTATTATTTCGTGCTGTGTGGCATGTGGCACCGTCTCGTTGAAACAACATGTCATGGTCAAACTCTTGCATTTTGGACAAAAAAAAGTTGGATATCATCTCACGGTAGCGCTCACCATTCACAGTTACGTTACGATTCGCATCAGCTTTGAAGAAGTACGGTCCAATGATGCCACCAGCCCATAAACCGCATCAAACAGTGACTTTTTCTGAATGCAATGGTAGCTCTTGCAATGCTTCTGGCTGATCTTCACTCTAAAATTGACAATTCTGCTCATTTATGTACCCATTGGGCCAAAAATAAGCTTCGTCGTAAAACGGAAGAATCGCGCGATGAAATTTTTTAACAGAGCAAACATTTTCAAGCGTTTTCCGTTTGTAAGACGATTCATGGTTAAATTAAAGACCAAACTTCAGATGTTTGACACTGAAACGAAACGTCCGTGACCTGTTTAAACCAGTGTTGCCAAAAAGATAATAGCTAAAAAATCACCCTTTATAAGATTTGGTTTACTATTGGAGCTATATATCGGGTTTTTCAATAAGAGCGCTAGAAAAGCTTTTTTAACTAAAGCAAAAACGGTTGTGAATATCAATAAAATTCTTTTTTCATGTGAAAGTACGTTCGACGGCACTATGTATGGGACTCGATTTCTTTTGCATGGCCACGACGAGCACGCTTGCAGAAGTTCAAACCCGGAACGCAATTTTCGACGGTTTTCAAGCATAAATCCGCCAATACTGCTGCAATTTCGCGTTCGATTTTCGTACGAAGTTCATCAATCGCCGCTGGCTTATTGGCGTAGGCCAAAGACTCGACGTAGCCCCACAGGAAATAGTCTAACGGAGTCAAATCGCACGACCAAGGCGGCCAATCGACTGGACCATTTTGTGCTATAATTTGCAAATTTGGAAATTTTTGCCCATGAACATTCCACTAAGGAACAGGGACAAACTTCTTACATATCAATGAGTGCAGTCCAATTCAAGTTTAAGCTCAATGGTAAGGGGTCTCCTTTTTAAAGCCGAGTCCGAATGGCGTGCCGCAGTGCGACACCTCTTTGGAGAGAAGTTTTACATGGTATAGTAGCTCACAAATGTTGTCAGCACTAGGAGGGGAAAACCACCGCTGAAAATTTTTTCTGATGGTCTCTCCAAGATTCGAACCCAGGCGTTCAGCGTCATAGGCGGACGTGCTAATCTCTGCGCTACGGTGGCCTCCTGGGATAACACGTTCCTTTCCTGGGGATAACACGTTCTCCAAACTTGGTTTGCAACAAATTGATTGTGACATTCGCTGTGTGGCTTGTGGCGCCGTTATGTTGGAACCACATGTATTCTAAGTCCACGTCATCCTGTTGGGGTCAAAAATATTCTGTTATCATTGAATGGTAGCGATTCTCATTCACAGTAACGTGCCGGTCTTGATCATCACGGAAGAAGTACGGCTCAATTACGCCGACGGCCCATAAACCCCATCGAACCGTAATTTTTGCGGGTTGCAATGGTGACTCATGGAGTATGGAGTTACCAAAAACGCATATTTACTTATTTTACATATTGACGAAGTCGTTCACTGACTCCGAATTGCTGTAGTAAATTTTAAAAATTTCGATTCATTGTTGGCTCGTTTATCTTTTAATCATGAAATGCCTAATGAAGAGAAATTGCAAAAGAACGGCAAGAAAATGGCGTCGTTTGCTGTCCCTATCGTTATACTTTTGTAGCGTCCCTGAAAAAACCCTGGATATGGCTTTTGGAAACTTTTTTAATGTTAAACAAACGGCAACCCTACACACTCCAGATCTCTTCCTTAAACCCGTTACCATAGACAAAATTATTGTATTGCCACTAGCCCTAGCACCACATCTGATGGAGTGTGTCCCAGCATATGGCTACAAAGGACATTAACTCACTCATTCTCTCCCAGCAGCAAAACATGTCACACCAACTCCAGAAAGGACAATTGAGTTCTTCTCCAACCATGGACTCTTGTCATTTACCTCAACCGATCCAAAAAAAAAAAAAAACCAAAACCTAGACCAGTAAACCAGAGAAAGGTAGACAAGGGTCATAATAGTCCAAAGTGTTGGTCTCCAGCATAGCCAGGGGCTAACACACATGGCTTCTTTAGGGAATTACTCTGTGGTTGTGTGTGTATAGGATGTAGTTAGTGCAGGTGCTAGTGCATTGGAAAAAATCTAAACGTGTGATTGAGTGTGTGTGTGTGTGTATATGAAGTGGACCTTTGCTTAGGTGCACCGCAAATGCATACGTTGTGCTGCATTTCTAAGGCTGATGATAATGACCATGTTACTGTTACTGTTACCGTTGCTGATGCCACTGCCGTTCCCTCTGCATCAAAATGCATCTAAAAATTATTCATCCCATTACATTGGGATTGCACTTCCAAGGGATACATCTAAGTGTCCTGCATGCGGAACAAGGGTTTGCAAGTAACAACAAAGCATTTTCAGACCTCACTCAAAATTCACAAATTCATTGAGATACAGTCAGCACCACTCTCTATGGTGCCTGTCTTTTGCCACTCTCATGATGCTAAACTAATTACGTTAATATATGACAATGCACCATTTACGATGATGCGCCCATTATGGAAGGGATTTTTTTTTGTTAGTTTGGAGATGTGTGTAGAAGAGTAATAGATGGCTTGATGAGAACAACAGAAAGGGAATTTGCCTAACCTATTAGGTTGGTCATAGGAGATTTCAACAAGGTATGAGAAACAACTTCTAAAAATGTTTCTTTAAACTGAGATTAAATCAATTTTTTGTAAAATACTGACTAATGGAGCGATTGGATTTTAAAACTTACAAGTTGGACTTATCAATTAGAATTAAGGGATGTGGTCGTTCATTAAAACTGATGCAGTTCGATTATAGTCCACATGAAACTGAAGCCCACCTGCACTTCCGTTGTTCCGTCCATTAAAACTGATGCATCTAAAACCCACCACCTGCACTTGCTGTTCCGATATTCATTATTGTGCACAGAGGCCTTAGAAGCAAAATTTGAAAATCTTCAACCACACTGTTCCCTCCAGCGTCAGCGAAGATGAATAAGGTGTACACAGAAGAAATAACTCTAAGAAAAAACCAACTACCGAAATTTTAGGTGAATTAGTTAAAATCTTAACGAATTTTAGCATTGAATTGAAGACATTAACTGTTGAAGTATGTTTGTAGAGAGTTGATAGACAAAATAATGGAAATTCTGTGGATTTTGAACAAAATCTTTTGTTGAGTTAGTGGTAAATACGCATACTACCATGTAGCATACCAGATGCCCATGATATTCATGATTTGCAAACCCAGGTTTGAATCCCCCTGCCGGGCAAGACAATATTTTTTGTTATTTTTTCTTTAAACTTATTTTACAAAAAATCGGCTGAAAAAATGACTACGGTAGGCTAGAGGATGCGTGAAAAACTACCACACATGAGATCATGAGCTCAATCCTCCACGGCGTCAAAATTAGTAAAATTGTTTTTAGTAAAATAGATAGCACAGAGTGACAGAGAGCAAGCTAGCAAAAGAAGTAAACGAACGAGAACAAGAATGCGCTCAAGGCGGATTAATAAAACCATCAACGACGAAGCAGTGCAGCAACAAAGCACATAATGTGGTTGGTATAATGGTTTTTTGTTATGGATAATATTGTTGTTATTGTTAAATGTTGGCTTGCAAAGAGTGCCGGTCAACAACAAATTTGTACTTTGGGTCGTTGATATTCAAAAAAAATTGTTGCAGGAAAATTAACAAATTTTGTCGTCGTTTTTTCGTCAAAAGTTGTTGCCTTTATACCCTCCACCATAGGATGGGGACATACTAATTTCGTTGTTCCGTTTGTAACACCTCGAAATATTTGTCTAAGACCCCATAAAATACATATATTCTTGATCGTCATATCATTTTAAGTCGATCTAGCCATGTCCGTCTGTCTGTCGAAAGCACGCTAACTTTCGAAGGTGTAAAGCTAGGCGCTTGAAATTTTGCACAAATACTTCTTATTAGTGAAGGTCGTTTGGGATTGTAAATGAGTCAAAGCGGTCCATGTTTTGATATAGCTGCCATAAAAATCGATTTTAGGTCTTGACTTCTTGAGCATCTAGAGGGCGCAATTCTTATGCTGAAATTTTGCACGTATTTTGGTATCACTTTCAACATTTTTGCTAAGCAATTACTACATCGGTCCATAACCTGATATAGCACCCATATAAACCGATCCCCCGATTTGACTTCATGAGCCTCTAGAGCGCGCAATTCTTTTAGGATTTGACTGAAATTTTGTGCTATGGTGTCTCCTATGACATTTAATGGATGTAAAAAGTGTGGTTTGAATCGGTCTAAAGCCTGATATAGTTCCCATAGAAACCGATCGCCCGATTTTATGCAGCTCCAGTGTGGTCTTCTCAGCTTTGTGATACGCAGTGGAATAATATTCAGATCTGTCAGAATGCCGCCCTCAGAACTGCGACGGCCTGTCTCTTCAGTTCTCATGTGGACCACCTCCATCAGAAGACATATATGGTCCAAGTACAAATCTACTGGGCTGCTATTGCAGAGACTATCACCATCTTGTGAATAGGCATACACCGTCCAGAGATAAATTAATGGCACACCGCACATCCCCACCAATTGTATCATTGCTTCCACTCTATATTTTGGTCTGCACATGCTTTGCAATTCGAAGTGTGAGAGCAGTGCAAATACCGAGTAGAGAGTTAGTTTCACGCTCAGACCGGCTTATTCGAATTGCAGACAGGCCGCTGGCCGATGATCGGAACTGGCAGAAGATAACAAGTGAGCTAATTTCACCTTCCGACTATTCTCTATGAGAACCTGTTCTTGTCGCCTGCCTTAAGTGAATTCTCCCTTCTTCTTCTGCTGCTGGTTCGGATCATCGGCCAGCAGCCAGTCTGCAATTTGAATAAGCCAGTGTGAGCGTTAAACTAACTCTCCACTTGGTCTCTGCACTGCTCTCACACTTTGCTCAAAATTTCAGCCAAATCGGAATAGGATTGCGTCCTATAGGGGCTTAAAGAGTAAAATCGCGATATTGGTTTATGTGGGAGCTATATCGGCCTTTGAAACAATTCAGGCCATACTTGCCACGTATATTGGAGCTCATAGGTGCATATGGGAGCTATATCAGGTTGTAGACCGATTTGAGCCATACTTGGAACGTTTAATGGAGGTCATAGAAGAAGTCTTTGTGCAAAATTTCAGCCAAGTCAGACAAGAGCTGCGGTTTATATGGCAGCTATGTCAGATTTTAGACCGATTGAGACCATACTTGGCTATAACAGCTATATCGGGTTATTAAACAATTTGGACCAAATCAGTCAATGAAAGCCGCAAAAAACCGTCACTTGCAATTCTGATAATAATTACACCCACTAGAGGTTCAAGAAGGTACATAAGAGGTACAATCGGGAGATCGGTTTATATGGGAGCTGTATCAGGTTATAGACCGATTTAAACCATATTTGTCACAGTCGTTGAAAGTTCAAACAATTCACCACTTGTAAAAGTTCAACCAAATCGGATATTAATTACTCCCTCTAGAGGCTCCAGAAATCAAAACGGAAGATCGATTTGCATGGCACCTAAATCAAAACATAGACCGATTTGGCCCATTAACATACCAATACATGACCTGCATAAGAAGGCCATCGTAGCGCAGAGGTTAGCATGTCCGCCTATGACGCTGAAAGCCTGGGTTCGTATCCTGGCGAGACCATCAGAAAAAATTTTCAGCGGTGGTTTTCCCCTCCTAATGCTGGCAACATTTGTGAGGTACAATGCCATGTAAAACTTCCCTCCAAAGAGGTGTCGCACTGCGGCACGCCGTTCGGACTCGGCTATAAAAAGAAGTCCCCTTATCATTGAGTTTAAAACTTGAATCGGACTGCACTCATTGATATGTGAGAAGTTTGCCCCTGTTCCTTAGTGGATAAATGTGGATGTTAATGGGCAAAATTTGCAAATTTTTACATGACCTGCACTAATAAGAAGTATTTGTGCGAAATTTCTAACACCTAGCATTACTCCTTCGAAATTTGGCATGATTTTGATAGTTGAACGGTCAGAAGCACAAGAAATCAAATCTTATATGGCAGCTAAGTCAGGCTATGAACCGATTTAGACCTTTCTTAGCACAGTTGTTATAAGTCAACACAAAACACCTCCCCCAAAATGTCTGCCAAATCGGATAACCATAGCGCCCTCTAGGGGATCAAGAAGCCAAGAAGCGAGATCGTTTAAATGGCGGCTATATCAAAACATGGACCGATGGGATTCATTAAAAATCTTAAACGACCTACACTAATAGGAAGTAGAAGTGCAAATTTTTAAGCTTCTTTGAAATTTAGCGTGCTTTCGAGAGACTGGCAGATAGACGGATGGATATGGCTAATTCTACTTAGAATGCCAAGACCTTCAAGAATGTATATAGTTTGTTGGGTCTCAGTTTAATATAACAAACGGAATGACCAAATTTCTATACCCCTTATCCTATGGTGGAGGTTATTACTAAAAAATATGTATTTTTCGGAAAGTTGTCCTTTATTACAATTCCTTAATAGTCCGGTTAATGATGGAACACCACTGGCTGAGGCTTCTGGTCTTGCATTCCATTTATCAATACCTCTTTCATTGTGTGGCCTTTTATAACTTCAATAGTATTTCCTCTTTTGTTCTTCAAGTCCTGAAACGCCTACAGAAGGTTAGGGTACTACTCACTCTTTAAGGGATTTCTAAAATTATTCTAAAATTGACACAATAAAATTTACACAGTTGCTTTAAGTGAAGACCATAGGTATTTATCCCCAATGTCCGCAGTTATGTTTTGCAAAATTTCAACACTTATGTATGTTGTATAACCAGTGGTTATGACCATGCTTTTTTACCCCCTTGTATATGGGAATGTCCTTAGTCTAAAATTCTTTGACCAAAATAACTTTAGCTGAACAAATGGCAAAAAAAAAAAAAATCACCCAAATACTAACAATGCTATTGTATTGCCATACAATCGAACGCAACTGAATACCTGTGGTCCACCATTGCAGCCAACAAGATTTGTCATCACAATCAGCAATACATGCACACCGATTTGCACCAGGAAAACATTGGCGTAGAAATTTCAATGCCATATTCTGTAAAGACAATACTTAAAGAAAGTTCTCTACAGACGAAATTTCCATGAAATTTTCTCTAAAGACAAAATTTTTATAAAAATTTCTCCAAAAACAAAATTTTCATAAAAATTTCTCCAAAGACAAAATTTTTATTAAATTCTCTCTACTGACAAAATTTCCATGAAATTTTCTCCAAAGACGAATTTCCATGAAATTTTCTCTACAGACAAAATTTCCCGAAATTTTCTCTACGGGCAAGATTTTCATGAAATTTTCTCTAAAGACAAAATTTTCATGAAATTTTCTCCACAGACAAAATTTTCATAAAATTCTCTCTACTGACAAAATTTCCATGAAATTTTCTCTAAAACAAAATTTTCATGAAATTTTCTCCACAGACGAAATTTCCATAAAATTTTCTCTTAAGACAAATTTTTCATAAAATTTTCTCCAAAGACAAAATTTTCATAAAATTCTCTCTACTGACAAAATTTCCATGAAATTTTCTCCAAAGACGAAATTTCCATAAAATTCTCTCTACTGACAAAATTTCCATGAAATTTTCTTAAAGACAAAATTTTCATGAAATTTTCTCTAAAGACAAAATTTTCATGAAATTTTCTCCACAGACAAAATTTTCATAAAATTCTCTCTACAGACAAAATTTCCATGAAATTTTCTCTAAAAAAAAATTTTCATGAAATTTTCTCCACAGACGAAATTTCTTAAGACAAAATTTCCATGAAATTTTCTCTGAGAACTAAATTTCTACGAAATTTTCTCTGAGTGAAAAATTTTAATAAAATTTTTTCTAAGGACAAAATTTTCATGAAATTTTTTCCAAAGACCAAATTCCCTTGAAATTTTCTCCAAATACAAAAATTCCATGAAATTTTCTCTAAAGTCAAAATTTCAATAAGATTTTCTTTAAAGACAAAAATTCCATGAAATTTTCTCCAAAGACATTATTTCAATGACATTTTTGTTTTAAATTTTATTTCTTTAAAATAATCCTACGCCATTGAAAAACATCGAAACAAATGTGTGTAACATGACCAATAGCTGTTTGGCATTTCGGGCATACAGACAAACAAAAAAAAACCATAGAACAAAAAATGTTTGTGCATACCCATGCACTTTTTCCCATGTCCATTCATTGACCACAATACGTAACGATAGATGAGAACTTAATTGTACAAATGTTGCAGCTATCCCAAACCACGAACTTGATTCTTTTACCATTCTCCCACAGGCACACATCCGCAGTGTAGGTGAGATATTGGGCTTTGGTTCAGCTCACATCCTTACTTGGTGGCATTAAGGAGAAGGTAATGACACATGAGTTTGCATTCAGTTAATTTTCTTCCACAGCTACATAGGAATCTAATGAAGGTCATGGAGTTCCAAGCTATCATTTGAGTTTGGGATTATTTTTTTTTTCATTTGAAGTGTGAGTGAAATATTTGCACCTTCTTTTGGTTACTGAGGTGTATGCATCTGGGTGAAACATAGATTTGGCCAAAGTTTGTGGTTTTTGGAAGAAATAAATCGAGTACGATCAATGCCACAGTATAAAATAATTATTTTTAGCCAAAGAGAAAATGGCAATTAGGGAAACCAGGGTGAAAATGATTCCCCATTGTGTGGGAAAAATTATATATAAGTAAGAGGAAAGTAAACTTGGTACGAGTATAAAGTATGCCAAAAATAGTAATAAGGTAATTGGATGAAAAAGTAATCTTCTGTGGACTTAAAAAGTTAAATTGGAAGATGGGTTTACTAGAAAGCTATATCGGAAGAAGGGATATATATCATATTTATACGTATATCACATTATAAACGTACTTCACATACTAAATTTCAGCCAAATTGGACAAAAATTAGGTCTTAAGGGGATCAGGAAGTGAAATGAGGATTCAGTGTACAAAGGGTGATTTTTTAGCTATAATCTTTTTGCCAATATTGGTTTAAAAAGCTCACTCAAGTTTTGTTTTTTGTTTCACTATCAAACATCTTCAGTTTGGTGTATAATTTAACCATGAATCGTCTTACAAACGAACAAAGCTTGCATATTATTGAATGTTATTATCAAAGTGCGTGGTCTGTTAAGAAAGTTCAAAGAAAGTGTTCAGAGACGAAGCTCATTTTTGGCTCCATGGTTACGTAAATAAGCAGAATTGTCGATTTTTGAGTGAAGATCAGCCAGAAGCATTGCAAGAGCTACCAATGCATCCAGAAAAAGTCACAGTTTGGTGTGGTTTATGGGCTGGTGGCATCATTGGACTGTACTTCTTCAAAGATGATGCGAATCGTAACGTAACTGTGAATGGTGAGTGTTACCGTGAAATGGTATACATCTTTGACTTGTGGTTTCAACCAGAAGGTGCCCCACAGCATGCGCAACAATGGACTTATTGATAGGCGAGTTCGATGAACATTTTATTTTACGATCGGGATCGGTCAATTAGCCGCCTAGATAGTGCAATTTAATGCCTTTAGACTATTTTATGTAGAGCTATGTTAAAGCTCATGTCTATACAGAAAAGCCCGCTTCAATTGAAGCATTGGATGACAACATTGAGGCATTTTTTCATGAGATATCGGCAGAAATATTGGAAATGGTATGCCAAAATTGGACTTAGCGGATGAAACATTTGAGGCGCAGTCACGGTCAACATTTGCATTAAATAATCTTCAAACATTAAATTATATTGTGAGTGCTATCGAATCAAATTAAAATTTCATGCATTTTTCTGAAATTTATTTTATTTATTTTTTTAACAACTTTCCTATAAAAATTGCAAATTGTGCCCATGAACATTCCACTAAGGAACAGGGGCAACTTTCCTATAGCTCTTTAAAATTAACCCTTTATTTAAGGCCTTCATCTATGTAGTTTAAAATCTCTGTGAGGGATTTGGTGTGGGTATTGGAAGATATAAATGTACTAGGCATAACAAATTCAAGCCAAATCGGAATAAAATTGAGGGCTTCTAGTGGCTTAAGAAGTCAAATAGAAGGATCACTTGATAACATACGTGATAGATACACCATCATATGATATGATCAAATTGTAATCCATGACAACTTACGTATATTAATAAGAAGTAAATGGGCCAAACTTAAATTGGTTATCTTTATTCCTTCGATCGTTCTGGTGATTTTAACAGACGAACGGACATGGCTGGAGCGATTTGGTATGTCAAGACGTTCCGAATGTTTCTACTTAGATCAATAAATCGAGGTGTGGGAAACAGTCCTATCGTTTATATACCTTAGATTTATATACCTTTCATCCTATGGTGCGTGTGAAAACTGTCCAATTCACCATACACCAGATATTCACACTACTCCAAACAAAAGACCTAAGTGAGAGAGATCGACATATACCATCTTTTCATCGACTGCAGGTACTATAGTACTGTAAAGTACTATCGACTGTTTTCGATAGTACTTTATGTTCAAATGTAGTACAAATATAGGTCAAAGCTAGTTCAATGATAGTTCAGAAAAAGTTCAAAGGTAGTGCAAGGGTAGCTCAAAGTTAGTTCAAAAGTAGTTCAGAGAGAGTTCGAAGGTAGTGCAAGGGAAGCTTAAAGGTAGTTAAAAGCAGTTCAAAGCTAGCTTAAAGGTAGTTCAAAGATAGTTCAAAGGTAATTCAAAGTTAAAAGGTAGTTAAAATGTAGAACAAGGTTAGTACAAAGGTATTTCATAAATAGTTCAAAGGTAGATCAAAGGTCGTTTATTGGTATTTCAAGGATAGTACAAGGGTAAATCAAAGGTAGTTCAAAGATAGTTTAAAGTTAGTTCAAAGGCAGTTCAAAGGCAGTTCGAAGGTAGTTCAAAGGTTGTTCAAAGGTAGTTGAAAAGTAGTTCAAAGGTAGTTCAATGGTTGATCAAAGGTTGTTCAAAGGTAGTTCAAAGGTAGCTCAGAAGTAATTCTGAGGTTGTTCAATGGTAGTTCGAAAACAGTGTAAGGGTATCTTAAAGGTAGTTCAATGGCAGTTCAAAATTAGTTCAAAGATAGTTGAATGGTAATACAAAGGTAGTTCAAAAATAGTTCAAAGGTAGTTCAGAGATAGTTCAGAGGTAGTTCAATGGAAGTTCAAAGGTAGTTCCAAGGTAGCTCAAAGATAGTTCAAAGGTAATTCAAAGATTGTTCAAAGGTTATTCAAAGGTTGTTTAGAGGTAGTTCAAAGGTAATTCAAATATAGTTCAGAGGTAGTTCATTGGAAGTTTAAAGGTAGTTCCAAGTTAGTTCAAAGATAGTTCAAAGGTAGTTCAAAGGTAGGTCAAAGGTCGTTTATTGGTATTTCAAGGATAGTACAAGGGTAATTCAAAGGTAGTTCAAAGATAGTTCAAAGTTAGTTCAAAGGTAATTCAAATGCAGTTCAAAGGTAGTTCAACGGTTGATCAAAGGTAGTTGAAAGGTAGTTCAGAGGAAGTTCAAAGGAAGTTCAAAGGTAGTTCAATGGTTGTTCAAAGGTTGTTCAAAGGTAGTTCAAAGGCAGCTCAGAAGTAATTCTGAGGTTGTTCAATGGTAGTTCGAAAACAGTGTAAGGGTAACTTAAAGGTAGTTCAATGGCAGTTTAAAATTAGTTCAAAGATAGTTGAATGGTAGTTCAAAGTTAGTTCAAAAACAGTTCAAAGGTAGTTCAGAGATAGTTCAGAGGTAGTTCAATGGAAGTTCAAAGTTAGTTCCAAGGTAGCTCAAAGATAGTTCAAAGGTAGTTCAAAGGTAATTCAAAGATTGTTCAAAGGTTATTCAAAGGTAGTTTAAATGTAGTTCAAAGGTAGTTCAGAGATACTTCAAAGGTAATTCATAGGTAGTTCAAAGGTAAATCAAAGGTAGTTTATAGCTAGATCAAAGGTAGTTTAAAGATAGTTTAAGGATAGTACAAGGATAGTGCAAAGGTAATTCAAAGATAGTTCAGAGGTAGTTCAATGGAAGTTTAGAGGTAGTTCCAAGTTAGTTCAAAGATAGTTCAAAGGTAGTTCAAAGGTAATTCAAAGATTGTTCGAAGGTTAGTCAAAGGTAATTCATAGGTAGTTCAGATTTAGTTCAAAGGTAGATCAAAGGTAGTTTAAAAGTAGAACAAGGATAGTGCAAGGGTAGTTTAAAGGTAGTTTAAAGGTAGATCAAAGGTAGTTCGGAGGAAGTTCAAAGGTAGTTCAAAAGTAGTACAAGGGTATCTCAAAGGTAGTTCAATGATAGTTCCAAAGTAGTTCAAAAGTATTTCAAATATAGGGCAATGGTAATTATAAGGTAGTTCAAGGACAGTTCAAATGTAGTTCGGAGATAGAGAGGGTAGCTCAAAGGCAGTTCAACGACTTTCTCAATATCTATAAAGTTTGTTCGAAATCGGCTCAGATTTAGATATAGCTCCCATATACTCATATGTTCGTCCAATTTTGAGAAACATTGCAATAAAGTGCTCATTGAGTGAATAGGTTAACAATACACTCGAAATTCGGCAGGAAAGAATTTCTTATGACTCTCGGCATTACTGGTGAATTTCATAGAAATCGCTTCAGATTTAGATACAGCTGCCATTTATATAAATCACCCGATTTTCATTCCTATGGCCCCTCCAAGCCCATATATTGACCAATTTTGCCAACATTTTGTACAGCGCTTTACTCGACCGCAACCACAATATCTAAAATGTTTGCTCGAAATCGGTTCAGATTTAGATATAGCTCCCATATATATGTTCGTCAGATTTGGACTAATATTACAATAAAATGCTCATTTGTTAACCGATTCTCTCAAAATTTGTCTGAAGGGATTTTTTCATGACTTTTAATATTACTGGTGAATTTCATAGAAATCCGTTCAGATTAAAATATAGCTGCCATATATGTATTTCGCCCGATTTTAACTTTTAGGGTTACTGCAAGCACGTTTACTGACCAATGTTGCAAAAATTGTGCACTATACTCGATGCCTACCACAATATCTAAGAAGTTTGGTCAAAATCGGTTCAGATTTAGATGCAGCTCCCATATATATATGTTTGACAGATTTAAGCTAATTTGCAATAATGTTGTCATTTGTCAACCGTGTTTATTGCAGCTTAATATATTTGCTCGAAATTAGATACGGATTGTTTAAAAACCCATATAAAAATTAGAATTAGATCTAGCTCCCACTATGTACCTATAGTCTAGGTGTAGGTTATTATAAAGTCGGCACCGCCCGACTTTTATCTTTCCTCACTGGTTTTTTCTTTATTTTATTATAGATTATAGTTTGCTACCATTATTCTTTAGACTTCAGACTATGCTATCAAACTATGAGCTCCCTCTTTATTAATCAAGGACCTGTTTAATTCCCCCATAAAGAAAAAATTGCTTTCTAAAGATGTATATATCTACGTATACAAACAACCTTGCTGTGTCTTATAGGGCAACATACTAGACCACACACACATACACACACACACTAAACTACCAACAATTTATTTGTATATCTTACCTTCTTCATTGGTCACAGTGTCAGAATTGTGGTCAATTGTTAAATGACAATAGACTAACGACCATAATGTCATTTCAGACTTTTTTCATACAAATATTTTTGTACACATAGAAAAAAGGTTCTAAAAGTGAATGGCAACAGAAATGCGAATTTTTAAAAAGTTTTGGAAAAGTATAATTTTGAAAATAGACTAATAGAACTTTTGAAAATAAGACTAACAACACTGATCTATTCCTTAGATCAGTACCGGGTGGACCGGGTCCTTAGAGACTGGATAAACTTTATGCTAACGAAGAGGTGGATAAATTATGAGTCCCATGACATAAATAAAAGTGGGAAAGTAGAAAAGGGCACACCACAGAGGACATTTTACCGCCACTCCTTTGGGTGACCACCATAAATAACATGTTACGGATACTGACTGAGGAAAGATTTGAACCGGTCTGCTACGCAGACGACGTTATAATACTTTTAAGGTATAAAAATCCGAAGGGTCTGATGTAGAAGGGTCTTGCAGATGGCATACGACTGGTCTAGACCTAGGGGTTTCAATGCTTATCGAGAGAAGACTGAAACAGGCAGACTGTTCACTAGGAAGACGAAGGTGAGCCAATTTGACGCAACAAGCTTCCTTCAGAGAATAATTTCGATATCTGACAAGGTCAAATACTTAGGAGTGATTTTGGATAGCAACTGAATTGAAAGTGTCCCACTCAGGAGCGTACTGAGAAGGCTCTCAGGTAATGAGCACTATGTAGACGGGCCGCAGACTCCAAAGGGGCTTGAATACGGGGATAGTCCACTGGCTCTACAATGATTTTTAACCCTCAGTAGTTTGGTGGACTGCGATGGAGGAAAGTGTAACATTAGGATAATACAACAGTTTCCGAGAAAATTTTGTATTAATGTTCATATTCGCTAAATCAGACTAGTTCTCAAAGAAATGAGAACCTAAAGTGGAACTCTTTCTGACTGCCAGTACAATACACACACACACGGCAGATGTTCTATAGTCTCTTCTTTCTCGAAGTCCTTACAGCTACGACAAAAGTCGTTACTGGTAACTTTTAGTCTGTCAGCATGCTTTCCGATCAGACAGTGACCTATCATGACGGACACAATGAATGAGACGTCTGTTCTAGCCAGTGACAGCAAAGCGGTTGAACTCTTTAAGTCTAGATTAGGCCACATATCTTTAGAATGCTCACAGCCCCCTCTTTCTGACCATCTACAATTTGTTGCCCCTTGGGCCTGATCCCGAAAACCTAGCTTACATGTTGCTAGAGGTGTACCCACAGATTTCAGTTCCTCTGGAATGGCTAAGGTAGTTCCTAGTCACGCAAGCTAATCTGCTTTACAATTCCCTGTGACCTGCCACCCAGAACTGGTGAACTTTGAAGTTTTCAGCCATCTCGTTAAGAGATCTGCGACAGCCAAGGAGGGTTTTTGAATTCAGGAAAACGTTCCCCAAGAATTTAATGGCTGCCATTCGTCGTTACGAGATTGTATCTAAGCCATTCCTCCAATTCTTTAATCGCAACGGTCACCGCTTGATACACATTACAGTGGTCGGGTCACCTTCTCGATATGATCAGTGCTTGTTCCTCAGAGTACACGCTTAAGCCCACCTGGCCGTCTAGTTTGAAATCATTCACAAAGAAATCTTTTTAACTTTTATAACCGGGGATATTGTAGTTCCAATGGGGTCAATCAGGAATAGTGGTACAGTACTTTTTATCAAAAAGCGGCTCAGGTATTATGCACACTATAACATAGTGTCCCTAGCTGCCGCATGGCCAAAGAGAAAGCTTCCTTTGCCTCACAGGAGCGGTCGCAGCAGTTTGTCTAGCCACATTTTACTTGGTCATAGCTGAGATGTTTTCCAGTTTATATGTAAAATTTCAGAAGTCCCAGGGGCACATTGGTGCTCCTTAAAAGTTGGTCACCTCGGTCCTATAAAATTTCGATCGGGCTGTCAAAAGCGGATTTATGGTCCGATTTTAAAAAGACTCCAAAAAAATTGACTAACTATTTTTTTTTTTTCAAAAATTTTCGCAGAGGCTGGTCTCTTATGATGTTGCTTGTGAAAGCATTTTTGAACCGATTTAAAATTTTTTTACGGATTTGGAAAATCTACTATTTTTTATCGCGATATATGTATGCTAAGGTCCGATTCTTCAGTCAAAAGTTATGGGAGCTAGAATTAAAAAAATTTAAAAAAAAAAATAAATGTTTGGCATTTTTCTCGTCTCTCAGACCATTGCAATTTAAAAGCAAAAATATGCGCTGGCACTGGCCTGGCAGTTTTGGGGCTGGGATACTGCTGTTGCCTATATTGCCGCACCGGAGAGGTCGTGGGGGGGGGGGGGGCATGGTCACATAGTCCGACGACGAGGATGCAGAAGGCAATGCTTGTGACCCACTGCTCTCTATGTTCGCACAGCACCTTGTAACAGATTCAGTATGACTATACTCCCGTAGTGACGTAAGGCCAGAGCAACATCGGTAATGTATCCATACCGAGCATCTGTTACACCTCACCGACAGCGACCGATAATGGAGGCGGTTCTGACAAACCGAACGGAACCTTGGTCTAGGGTTCTTTTCAATTCCACCACGGACCAGAAGCATGCGGCACTCCAAGATGTGCCTCTCCCATGACGAAAAAAGGTCGAACATGTACACTGAGGCGTCAGCACTTGCCGATGAAGGATTCCATCGAGTCAATTCGGTGAGTAAAACCGGCTGCCATGGGTTTGGCAGTCGTGTTACTATCTCTACCATGTGGTGTCGTTATACGGTACGCCGTTCGGACTCGGTATAGACTTTAAAGGGACTGTACTCATTGATTGGAGAGAAGTATTTCCTGTTCCTTAGTGGAATGTGCATGGGATCTTAGACTAATATTTCGGAACGTTATAAACGGCATGACTATGTTAGAGTATCTCCATTCTTTAGGGGAGAGTATAAAAATGTGGCCCCGGAGCCAAATTGTTTTGAAGTTATAATATTGGGTTGCCCAAAAAGTAATTGCGGATTTTTCATATAGTCGGCGTTGACAAATTTCTTCACAGCTTGTGACTCTGTAATTGCATTCTTGCTTCTGTCAGTTATCAGCTGATACTTTTAGCTTGCTTTAGAAAAAAAGTATAAAAAAGAATATTTGATTAAAGTTCATTCTAAGTTTTACTAAAAATGCATTTACTTTCTTTTAAAAAATCCGCAATTACTTTTTGGGCAACCCAATACATTGCTATTTACATCTCAGGCTGCCATTTCTTTCAGTGTACCACTATACATGTCCTTTCTCCCTAAAGTTTCTTGGTTTGACCACTTTTCTCTCAGAACAACATTGGTCAGTAAGGAGACAAACATTTCAAGTGGTGGTCATATGTGAGAGAATGTTAACCTCATAAAACTTTGAAACATATTGTAGCATCAAAAAGGAAAGACAACGAAACGGCGAAGGAGGTATAGAGCAACAGCAACTTACAGAGCAATACTTGGAAAGAGGCAACAACATCAGAGCATTAGTATGACAGGCATCTATGGTCCTTACAAATACAGACACACTTTACTCAAAATCCTTGCAAATAGATAAAATGTAATGAATTCCTTAAAAAATTGAGTCGTTATGTATCTGTGCGCCAGCACAAAGAAACAACTTAGAGTTTAAGAATAAAAAACAATTTTGTTGTTGCATTTCATACTCCCCCAAAAGGATATCACAAATCGTACGTAAAGCCATGTTTCAAATTTCTTTGAGTGAATTCATTTCTTCATACCAAAAAGAACGATTTTTTTTCGCTTCAAATTCTCTTTTTTGGCCTTTACAGGATTTTTCATCATTATCGTCATGTGTCGTCGTTTACATCCTCATAGGCTTGGACTTCCTCTTAGCTTGTTTGTTGTTGGTATTACGTTATTGTACCTCCTTAATTGTTTGCTTAAATGTCCAACTTGTTGTGACCTGTTTATTTTGGTTGCTGCTGTTGAGTTTTTAACATGACATCCTGGCAGAGCCTTAATGTTCTTGTGCACATTTTGATTTTGCTGAGAATGGTTATGCGTGTGACATTTGGCCACTTTAGTTTAGTTAGTTTTTTGCTACAGTGCTTCGTAAGAAGAAGGAGAGGCTTTAAATGGACGCCATCCAAATAGTTAGACGTTAAATATTGGGTTGCCCAAAAAGTAATTGCGGATTTTTTAAAAGAAAGTAAATGCATTTTTAATAAAACTTAGAATGAACTTTAATCAAATATAATTTTTTTACACTTTTTTTCTAAAGCAAGCTAAAAGTAACAGCAGATAACTGCCAGAAGAAAGAATGCAATTACAGAGTCACAAGCTGTGAAAAAATTTGTCAACGTCGACTATATGAAAAATCCGCAATTACTTTTTGGGCAACCCATAGTTTCAACTAACAGTAAAGACACTAAAAGATAGGACTACTAACAGTTGTTAGAACTCTTTAAGGTTGACAACAATGGTGACCTCTTATCAAGTCTTAATACTTGCGCAAGGAGCACTTCTTCTCTGAAGGTCAGATATCAGATTTAGAATACCACGGCCAGCGCCGAATACGATAAGCTTCCGTAAGACGTTGAAAACCAACTGGCCAAAATTTGGAAGACCGATCAAAAGAAGGTTTGGGCAAGGAAATTAGATCAAGCATAGAAGACATTGACGACAATGTTAGCAGGATAACGACTGCAATAGTGGGGTCCTTCGAAGATAATTGTCCTCTTCGATAAAGGACATCACCACAAGAAAAACCCTGGATGATCGGGGAAATTCGTAACATTGGGAAAGAGGACCGCAGACTTTACAACAGAGCACGTCGTAAAAAGTTGGAAGTTTAACGGGATGTTCACTACACACGGCTCAAGCAACACAATAAAATTATCAGAGCGGCAGAACGTGCCTCCTGGAAGCTTTTCCGCGAATAGGTCGATAACTTTAATGACGATGCCAAGTTGAAAAAGTTTGTCTCAAAAACCCATGTCCAAACTGAAACTTTAGTAGAAGACATGGAAGTGAGAGCAAAGACAAACGAGGATATAATGAGGCTTTTGATGAAAACCAATTTTCCACTGGATACGGCGGGACTCACGGAGACACCAGAATCTTGGAATACTGAGGTTGATCAAAGGCTTACCATAACCGAATTTATGGTCAAGGAAGCCTTGAGGAGCTTCAGACCATTTAAGTCACCCCGGCGTTACTATAAAAGAAGACCGACTATCTTTCTCCTCTTCTGGCCACTACTTTCACAGCATGCCTAGGACTTGCATATACTCCGAATGCCTGGCAGGAGGAAAGGATGGTATTTATACCGGCAAGTCCGGCAAGGCAAGTTATGCAACTCGAAAGGCTTACAAACCTATAAGCCTTACGTCCTTTCTATTCAAAACCATGGAACGTATTGGGTTGTCCAAAAAGTAATTGCGGATTTTTTAAAAGAAAGTAAATGCATTTTTAATAAAACTTAGAATGAACTTTAATCAAATATACTTTTTTTACACTTTTTTTCTAAAGCAAGCTAAAAGTAATAGCTGATAACTGACAGAAGAAAGAATGCAATTACAGAGTCACAAGCTGTGGAAAAATTTGTCAACGCCGACTATATGAAAAATCCGCAATTACTTTTTGGGCAACCCGATATTGTGGATACCATGATAAAGAGGAGCACATCCAGCGAACTGCTCAAATTCGGTGTAGACTGCCCTCCATGTAGGTGCATAAAATAGAAGAATCGTTCGATGCCAAGACATACACAGTGGCGGTTAGCATTGACATCGAGGGGGCGTTTACCACATTGATTCAATCCTTAGACTGGATAAACCGTATGCTAAGAAACAGATGGATAAATTGTGGATCCCATGACATAAATATAAGGGAGAAAGTGGCACAGGGCCACCGTAGTGCAGAGGTTATTGTAGTATGTCCGCCTATGACGCTGCATGCCTGGGAGGCTAGATGGCGAGACCTTTAGAAAAAATGTTCAGCGGTGGATTTCACCTCCTAATGCTGGCAACATTTGTGAGGTACTATGCCATGTAAAAACTTCTCTCCAAAGAGGTGTTGCACTGCGGCACGTCGTTCGGATTCGGCTATAAAAAGAAGGAGGCCCCTTATCATTGACTTGAATCGGACTGCACTCATTGATATGTGAGAAGTTTGCTCGTGTTACTTTGTGGAATATTCATGGGCAAAATTTGTTGTTGTTGTGTTTGAAGTGACACAGGGCACTCCACATGGGGCCCTTTTATCGCCACTCCCTTCGAGGGATTTGAAAAAGGCGTTATAATACTTCTAAGGGGTAAGGATTTGAACCAGCTATGCTGAAGGGCAGAAAGGGTTTTGAATATGGCATAGGACTGGGCTAGACCCAGGGGTCTCAATGGTAACCTAGAGAAGACTGAAATCTGCCTGTTCACTAGGAAGACGAAGGTGGGCCAATTTGACGCACCACGTTTCCTCAATGAAACGATTTCGATATCTGACAAGGTGAAATGCTTAAGAGTGATCTTGGATAGAAACTTATTGAAACTTACTATGTAGATGGACAGGATGCTCGAAATGGGACCTGAATTAGGATAATAGTCCACTGGCTTTACAGGAGCTTGATTAGACCAATTCATAGTTACCCCTCAGTAGTTTGGTGGACTGCTATGGAGAAAAAGTGCAACATAAGGACCATGCAACAGGTTCAGAGAACATGTTGTCTTGGCATAGACGGAGCGATGAGGATCACGCCCACAAGGGCACTGGAGACTATTCTAGATATCCGACCCATTGACATATAGTATGAGACTTAAGGCGATGGGAGAATGGATTGAGGTTGGGAGCAGCTCATACCATCGCGGCATAAACGAGGCGACTATAGAAAACCTGGAAGGAAGGGAAGAGGTTTCCGATCGGATACCTGAAACGACATTTGAGGTCGAGTGCGAGGCACTGCTGCCAGCGGCACAGTCTTAGACTGAAGGTACTCTAATTTTGCCATCTGGAAGATCATTGTACACGGATGGATCATTGATGGAGAACGGAGTGAGCCTGGGGGTCTGCATTCAGAACCCAGGATACTGAGCACTGTTTTAGATTGCCTGACCATAATAAGGTACTGCAGGCGTAGATTCGGGTGATCATGCGTGAGGTGGTGTGGTGCTGACTCGAAGACGTTAAATGTGAACATCTTTACGGACAGTAAAATGGCCATAAGGGCAATAACAACCAGTACGGAAACGTCTCGAGCAGTCTTGCAGAGTAAGAAGGAAATTAACGCCTTTTCTGAGGATGGCGCAATCAGCATCGTTTGGGTGCTGGGCCATAAAGGAGTAAGGGGAAAGGCGATTTGACCAGAGAACTGCCGTCAATGAACCTGGTTAACCCGAAGCCTTTCGGGTCAACGCAGTCCGAGTTAAGGACGTGGGCGACGACGAAGAACGCATGTAACACTGTGGAACAGCAAAACGGTCGGTAGGACGGCAAGAATCCTATAGGATGATCCGGATCGTGAGAGGACGAAGCTATTACTGAAAGGAAGTATGATAAAGATCAGTGTAGCTTTTGGTATCATAACGGGACACTTGGGATACGAGCTTACTTATGCAAAATGGGTGCGGCAAGTGATAGCATGCGTAGGGCATGTGGGGAAGATGATGAGACGTTGAAGCATTCCTAACTTAATAATTTCTTTTTCGAGGTTACTTTTTAGCCGATTACTGGCATAGGTGTATGTCCATAATGACATGGGGCGGATTAATATCCGCACCCTCTTTTCAACCTAACCTAAACTAATACTTAGGTTAGGTTGAAACGGCAGTCTGCCATCAGACTCACTTAGACGTTTTCGTCCATTGTGATACTACAGGAACAGAAGAAGGAAAATGCCTTCTAGTTCCTACCGTCGAACAATCCAAATCGCTCAAAAAGCCCAAACAACTATCGAACTTACCAATCCGCTAAATCATACAGGTTCTCAAAGAAATGAGGACCTAAAGTGGAACTCCTTTTGACTGCTAGTGCGGGACACAAACACAGAAGGTGTTCTAAGTCTCTTTTTCTTCGATGTCCTCACAGCTTCTCAATAGTCGTTACTGGCTACCTTCAGTCTGTCAGCATGTTTTCCGATTAGACAGTGACATGTCATGACGGACACAATGAATGAGACGTCTCTTCTAGCCAATGACAGCAAAGCAGTAGACCTCTTCAAGTCTGGAATAGGCCACATAGTTTTGGAATGCTCACAGCTCCCTCTTTGTGACCATCTATCATTTGTTGTCCTTGAAAACTTAGCTTACATGTCGATAGAGGCATACCCACAGATTCCAGTGTCCCTGAAGTGTATAAGGTAGTTCCGCAAGCTCGTCTGCTTTACAATTCCCTGGGATATCTCTGTGACTCGGCACCCAGAACAGGTTGAATTTTGAACTATTCAGCCATCTCGTTGAGATATCTGCGACAGTCGTGGGCGGTTTTTGTGTCCAAAAATATATTCTCCAGGGATTTAATGGCTGCCTGAGACGATATTTATGCCAATCATCGTAATGACATTATATCTTAACCATTCCACCTTTGTCTTAATTGCAAGGATCTCTGCTTGATACACACTGCAGTGGTCGGGTAACCTTTTCGATATGACAAGTTTTAGATCTTTAGAGTACACCCCAAAACCCACCTGGTCGTTTAGTTTGGAATCACCCGTGTAGAGGTCTATGTAATTTCTGTCACCAAGGATATCGTAGTTCCAATCGATTCTATCAGGAATAGTGGTACAGTACTCTATATCAATAGGCGGCTCAGGTGGGGTGTAAACCATACTGTCTGGAAAATCGAAGATTGTATCAAAGATAACACAGTGTCCGTAGCCGCCACATGACCAATGAGAAAGCTCCCTTAACCTCACGGCAGTGGTCGCTGTAATTTGGATAGCCAAAATGTGCAGAGGTATGACATTTAGCGTTAAATTCAGTGCGGCTGTGATGCACTAACAAGCCATCCTTGGGATCCGGTTAAGTATTGAGCAGTAGGTGGACTTTTGAAGCACCGTCCACCAGACTACAACACCATATAGCATTATAGGTCTGACAACTGCAGTATATACCCAATGAATGACATGCGATCTAAGCCCCCAACTTTTGCCAATGGCTATCTTGCAGGTGTATAGGGCAAGAGTGACCTTTCTTACCCTTTCCAAAATGTTGGATTTGAAGTTTAATTTTCTGTCCATCAAAAGACCCACGTATTTTGTGCTTTCTGTAAATGGAACATTATCTCCACCCAAGGAGACAGGTTCCACTGTTGACAACTTGAATCTCCTGCTGAAAATAACTTCTGCAGTTTTGCACGGATTTATACCTAGAACACTTTCGTTAGCCCACTTTGCTGTTGCACGTAGAGCTTCCTGAAGTATATCTCTTACTTTCCCTTAACCGCAACTGCCACGTCATCAGCATACGGGACCACTTTTACGCCTTTTTCTTCCAGAGACAATTAAATTTTTCAAAGAAAGTAAATGCATTTTTAATAAAACTTAGAATGAACTTTAATCAAATATACTTTTTTTACACTTTTTTTCTAAAGCAAGCTAAAAGTAACAGCTGATAACTGACAGAAGAAAGAATGCAATTACAGAGTCACAAGCTGTGAAAAAATTTATCAACGCCAACTATATGAAAAATCCGCAACTACTTTTTGGGCAACCCAATATATTGTTAATGGCTATATTCCAAAGTAGAGGAGACAGTACACCTCCTGGAGGTGTTCTTCTGCTTATACTTGCGCATGACTATTTCCCCGACTTTAGCTATCAATATCTCTGAAGTACACACAATACGGTACATATTCCTTAAAGGTTGCATACAATCTTGTCAACCAAGCGTAGTATATTTACTGTATTGTTATGATATTATCTGTTAAAAGACAGTCATAATAACATTTCACTTTCATTTTCGATTTCTTAATCCCTGATAATATTTTTCTAATTGTGAGATTTGGAGAATTTCCTGAATATGAGATTGTTGTCTCATAACATCAATCTCTAAATATACTTATCTAATGAACTCCTTGATAGTGTTAATGCAATTCGTACTGAATGATAATTCTCTAAGATTCTAAAATGGCATCTATCAAGCAAACAATCTCAACCATATAGCAATGACAAAATGTCTATGATAAACATTTTCCACATACCACACTGCCATGGTATGGAATGATGGCAAGTATTTAGAGAAGACCTACACATGCACTCAATCTAACATACTTAGGCACACACATGAAATCATGTTGTCCATATTGGAGCCCATCAAACATAGACCAACCACAAATAAGGATAACAAGAGAAATCATTTAGTTGCTATTTAAAATGTTAATCTTTAGACCGTAAACCTTGCTACACTACTAGGAGTCAACATCATCAAATGCAGTACATTTCCCCAACTCAATCGATAAGGCTGCAGCAACAAAGACAACATGGCACACAATAATGGGAAAGTACATCAGGCAAGAACAAAAGACAAAATCAAATGCTGTAGTTCAAGAATATCTCAAATGTTTCCAAAGATTCTACTAATTTTGATAAGGTCTCCAACATTGGGATGGATGAATAGCAATGATAGAAAATCGAAGTTTCGGAAGATGAATTGTTGGTTGATATCCTTTGAATGCAGCTAGACATTAAGCACACATAGGCTCATGCATTGCAAGTGTTAAGGATTATTGGTTTGTCTCATATGACAACAAGGCTGTTGTAAAATTTTTGACAAAAACTTTTGATTGCACCTGTGAAAATGTGACAGATTGAAATTCCATTTTTTCAGACTAAGGTAAACATTTTCTCAAGAAATACCATTTGGAAGGAGATAATTGCATTTGCATCACTAGCAGTGTAGCAATTGGGATAACATAACTGATAGTCCATGAGATACAAGGGAATGGACTATTTGTTGAGTTGATCACAAGTTTCTATTTAGAGTGTCATTTAATGTGCTGAGTATGTAAATGTGAAAGAGAGCTATTGGCAGCTGTTGGGAATTTAAACTAGGTTCCCTCGCTGTCAAGGAATATACAATGGTAGCATTTCTTGACATTGAAGGTGCTTTCAATAATGCAAAAAACCGACGTCAATAATGAAGGAGTTGGTGTTTCTGGGCATCAACTCTACCATAAGAAAGCTTATTAATAACTTACCTACTAAAAGGTGCATTGCGGAAGGCTTGGTTTCTGTGGATCTAAAAAGATGGGTCAGCAGAGGAACACCTCAGGGAGGTGTACTGTCTCCTCTACTTTGGAATATAGTCAATAACAATATATTATTGCAAAAGTGGTCGCGTGTGCTGATGACGTAGTTACTGCGGTAAGGAGAAAGTTTTCCAGCACTCTTAGAAATATACTTCAGGAAGCTCTTCATGCAACAGCGAAGTGGGGTACCGAAAGTGTCCAAGGCGTAAATCCGTGCAAGTCAAAAGTAGTTACTTTCTATAGGAGATACAAGTTTCCTACAGTGGCACCTATCCCCTTGGGAGGAGAGAATGTTCCATTTACTGAAAACGCAAAATAGCTGGGTGTTTTGCTGGAAATTTAACTTCAAATCAAACATTTTGAAAAGTGCAAGAAAGGCAACTCTTGCCCTATACATCTGCAAGAGAGACATTGGAAAAAGTTGGGGCTTAGATTGCGCGTCATGCATTGGGTATATACTACAGTTGTCAGACCTATAATGCTATATGGTGTTGTGGTCTGGTGGGCGCCGCTTTAAAAGTCCAGCTACTGTTTAATACTCAACCGGATCCAAAGGATGGCTTGTTCGTACATCACAGACGCACTGAGGATGACACCATCTGATCCACTGAATTCAAGGCTACATCTAATGCCTCTGGACATTGTGGCTAGACAAATTACAAATTGCTGCGATCACTGCCGTGAGGCTAAGAGAGCTTTCTCTTTAATCATGTGGCGGCTACGGACACTGTGTTATTCTTGATACAATGTCTGATGTTCCAGGCAGTGTGGATTACACCCTACCTGAGCCGCCTATTGAAAAAAGGTACTGTACCACTATTCCAGATAGAACCGATGGAAACTACGTTATCCCTGGTAATAGAAGTAATATAGACTTCTATACGAATGGTTCCAAACTATTGTAGATGACCAGGTGGGCTTTGGAGTGTACTCTAAAGATCCAGAACTGGTAATATCGAAAAGGTTACCCGACCACTGCAGTGTGTATCAAGCGGAGATCCTAGCAATGAAGGCAAAGGTGGAATGGCTATGATATAATGTCATTACTATAATTGACATAAATACCTTCTCAGACAGCCAGGTAGCCATTAAATCCCTGAAGAATATATTTCGGAACACAAAAAACCGACCTTGAATCACCGATCTTTCAACGAGATAACTGAACAGTTCAAAATTCACCTGTTCTGGGTTTCGGGCCATAGAGATATCCCGGGGAATTGTTAGGCGGACGAGCTTGCGAGACTAGGAACTACCTTTCACATTCCAGGGAAACTGGAATCTGGGAGCATGCCTCTAGCGACATGTAAACTAAATTTTCAGGATCAGGACCGAAGGACAACAAATGAATTGAAGAAGTCTACTGCTTTGCTGTCACTGGCTAGAACAGACATCTTAGTCATGTGTCCGCCATGAGAGGTCATTGCCTTCTAGTTCCTACCGTTGAACCATCCAAATCGCTTTAAAAAGTCCAATAATTTGCGAAAGTTTACATCTGCTGAATCAGGCAGGTTCTCAAAGAAATGAGAAACTAAGGTGGAACACCTTCTGACTGCTAGTGCGGGACACAAACACAGAAGGTGTTCTAAGTCTCTTTTTCTTCGATGTTCTCAAGCTTCTGCAATATTCGTTGCTCGCAATCTTCAGTCTGTCAGCATGTTTTCCGATCAGGACCGAAGGACAACAAATGATAGATGGTCACAAATAGGGGACTGTGAGCATTCCAAAACTATGTTGCCGAATATAGACTTGAAGAGGTCTACTGCTTTGCTGTCACTGGCTAGAACGGACGTCTTGCTAATGTATCCGTCATGGCAGGTCACTGTCTAATCGGAAAACATGCTGACAAACTGAAGGTAGCCAGTAAACACTTTTGCAGAAGCTGTCGGGATATCGAAGAAGAAGAGACTTTAGAACACCTTATGTTTGTGTGTCCCGCACTGGCAGTCAGAAAGAGTTCCACTTTAGGTTCTCATTTCTTTGAAAACCTGTCTGATTTAGCGGATTGGTATGTTCGCAAGTTGTTGGGCTTTTTAAAGTGATTTAGATGGTTCAACGGTAGGAACTATGGGTTGCCCAAAAAGTAATTGCGGATTTTTCATATAGTCCGTTTTGACAAATTTTTTCACAGCTTGTGACTCTGTAATTGCATTCTTTCTTCTCTCAGTTATCAGCTGTTACTTTTAGCTTGCTTTAGAAAAAAAGTATATTTGATTAAAGTTCATTCTAAGTTTTATTAAAAATGCATTTACTTTCTTTTAAAAAATCCGCAATTACTTTTTGGGCAACCCAATAGAAGACATCTTCCTTCTTCTGTTCCAGTGGTATCCCAATGGAGGAAAACGTTTAAATGAGTCTAAAGACGGGCTGCCACTTAAACCTTACCTAACCTATCCACGCATGTGCATCTGATTATTTGTATAGCCTCATCCTAAGATGGTAGGTAAACAAAAGCTATATAATTTATGACTGTTCATTATGCCTATGAATATCCCATATAAATACTCTAATAAACTTAGTCACATACTTGGCTAGCAATCCTATTTTGTCAATATAATTTAAATGCCAATTTAAAAGTGTCTCTCTCTCTCTCTCTGCAAAGTGATATTGTGTGGTTTACTTGCAATCAAGGATATATTCATATCACACATTCACACATACACACACACACCGAAATGTGTGTGCATGCAAATATTTTTCCATAGCCATTTTAATATGGCCTATTAAAATAGTTGTTGTTGCCTATTGCTTATAGGCTAAATACCACAATCTGTAGGTTGTTGCTGTTGCTAAGGCTCTCGATTTGAATTCCATTCTCGATATTTTGCAACATCTAACGAAACATCATCAACATCATCAGAAGTAGTTTTACATTTGAATCGATTAACTTTCTCACATTTCCTTTGAGGACAGAGACGAACGGTATCGCATACAACTGCAATTCAATGCCTACATTTTTAATTTGGCAGCGGTCTGAGTTCACAGATATAACATTGAATTGCTTCATTCAAGCCATCATCTGCATGTTTGTTCATTCGTCGTGTTTCTCTATTGCCAACACATATGGTGTTGACAATTTTACAATATTTTGGTTATTTAAATTTCAAATTTAATTAAACAAGGACTTTTTAGCTTTCGGCATATGTTTAAGATTTATACCAAAAAAAAACAAAAAATTTGAGTCGAAGGTGTTCCAAACGAAATAATGAAATTAAGAAAAAGTTTATTTTTACGAATTTTTTAAATAATAGACAGTAGAAAAAATGCTTTAAGATATTCAATGCAATGTGTAGATATCGAGAGAAAAGCTGAGTTGTTTTCTGCACCAATAAAAACGAAGTAGAGAACAGTTTTTGTAGACAAATTAAGGTAAAAGGCCTTAAACTACGGCAAAGGGCTATCAAATGGGCACTTATATATATACTGACACAACAGCATGGTTACACCGAATCTTTCATATCTTCCACAATGGATCGAATGCAAGGCTTCTCATTATAGGCAAAACTAAAAAAGAATAATGGGAGGTCATAGCAAGAGATCCCCATGTCATATAGCTCATCAAGTAATATCGTGAGCTCGGTTTATATAGGAGCTTTTGGGTTGCCCAAAAAGTAATTGCGGATTTTTCATATAGTCGGCGTTGACAAATTTTTTCACAGCTGTGACTCGGTAATTGCATTCTTTCTTCTGTCAGTTATCAGCTGTTACTTTTAGCTTGCTTTAGAAAAAAAGTATAAAAAAAGTATATTTGAATCAAGTTCATTCTAAGTTTTATTAAAAATGCATTTACTTTCTTTTAAAAAATCCGCAATTACTTTTTGGGCAACCCAATATATCAGGTTATGGACTGATTCTGGTTGTATGCGGAGGCAAAATTTTGCCAAGTTGGCTGAGAATTGCGTTCTCCAGAGACCATAGAAGTAAAATCAGGAATGGTTTTATATGGGCGCTGTATCAGGTTGTCGACCGATTCACACTTGATGAAGCTGTTGGAGGTCATAACAGAAGTCATCATGAAAACGTCAACCATAACAATTAAGCCCTCAGAGTCTCAAAAAGTATAACATTATATGCCTACCCTATGGAGGAGGGTGGTTATAGGATTGGGATTTCAGTCCCTTCATCTCCCAAGTGTGGATTCACCGTCATCACCAAGCAGGCCTTAGCAACATTTGCAATTGAATCTTCGTTTTCAGAAATCAAAATTGGCAAGCCGAACAAATTTTCTAAATGCCGAGGCGACCAAATTTAGGGCCCTGCCAAAAAGCGCCCGCACCATAGGAGCGTTGAAATTTTCACTTCACTTCATCTCGTTAACACTTCCGCTCTAACCATTCTCAAATGACAGTTTTTTGATGATTGCAGTATTTTGGATGCCTCATAAACCGTCCGTGAGAAGACGAGACTATTAATGAACGGAAGTATTGGGTTGCCCAAAAAGTAATTGCGGATTTTTTAAAAGAAAGTAAATGCATTTTTAATAAAACTTAGAATGAACTTTAATCAAATATACTTTTTTACACTTCTTTTTCTAAAGCAAGCTAAAAGTAACAGCTGATAACTGACAGAAGAAAGAATGCAATTACAGAGTCACAAGCTGTGAAAAAATTTGTCAACGCCGACTATATGAAAAATCCGCAATTACTTTTTGGGCAAGCCAATAGAAAGGAATTCAGTAAATTTTTCGGTATCATAACGGGACACATAGAACTATGAGCTTATTTTTGCGGAATAGGTGCGGCAAGTGATAATATGTGTAGGACATGTGTGGAAAATGATGAGACATTGGATTTTTTTCTAAGTCATTACCAAGCTTTCGGGGCTAACAGACACCGGCACTTAGCTGGGGTCACAACACCAGACATAAACGTGGTTAATTATACCCTACATCACTACAACTAGCACAGGGTATCATAACTCAGTGCATTTGTTTCTAACACCCAAAAGGAAAAAAAGAGATAGACTCATTGATAAGTAAACCGATCGAAACAGAAACTTATTTTTGATGTAATTAGGGGGTCGTTGGGGATTACAAATGGGTCATGTCAGATCAGATTTGGATTTGGAAGCCACAATTTTTGTCCGAATTGGCTGAAATAGTATGTGGTGTTATAACTTTCAACAACTTTACTAAGTAAAGTCTAAATCGGTCTTTAATCTGGTATAGTCCCATGAGTCCTTATAAGCCAAGTGCGGTCCAAATCAGTCTATGACTTGGTATAGCTCCTATATCAACCGGTCTCTCGATTATCCTTATTCGGTTCCCCGAAGCTTTAATTTTTGCTGGTTTGACCGATGTTTAGTATGTAGAAAAAATTTATGCCCTTCATCTAAATTTAGTTTGCATAAACTTTAAGCAGAATCCATTGTAGTGGGTTCCCAAGTTTCGGCCCGGCTAAACTTAGCACGTTTTTTCAAACGTTCAACATATTTTGTCTTATTATTTAAAATCTTGCGAAAACCTTTAGTCGTGATTTTCTCGTGAGTAGTGATTGTTTCGTGAGTCGTGAGAGTTTCGTGAGTCGTAAGTGTCTCGTGAGTCGTCATTTTCACGTGAGTAGTAATTAATGTCGTGAGCATGATTTCACTCAATCATGCACGAAGATTTGGATCTTACTTTACTTGACTTGGCAAATCACTTGCTCAACTCTAATATCCGCACTCTCTTTTCAACCCAACTTAACCCATGTTACATTGCAGAATTAAGACATGGACCGTCCTAGGTAGCCTGGTCAGATATTTAGGAGTTTCTCTGCTTATTGGTAAGGGTCTTGGAAACAGTCGCTCCAAAGTGTTCAAAAACTTGAAAGCTAGGCGCCTTTTATTATTCTCCCTCTCACGGAAGGTATCTGAATCCGCCAGAATATGCGATAGCCGAGGCAAATACTAGGCATGTGAAGTCAAGATTAGATTGGTATTTTGCTTAAGACCCAAACAAAGTATTCGTCAGAAGCTAACCTACAGGTGTAGGTTTCAGTTGCATACTACATAAATTGTCACTACAACAGTTGTTGAGCCTTAAGAGTTCATTCGAAGTTAACTCACGGGCTTAAAATCTGATGCTCCACATCATAAAATGTTTTAAACAAATTTTCTCTAAAGAAATGAAATTTTTTCTAAAGACAATTTTTCAATGCAATTTTCTCTTAAGACAAAATTTCTATCAAATTTTCTCTTAAGACAATATTTCTATGCAATCTTCTCTTAAGACAAAATTTCTTTCAAATTTACTCTAAAAAAAATGTCTCTAATTTTCTCTAAACAAAATTTCACAATTTTTGTTTGTTTCCTTTTCGAGACGAGCTGAATGATCGGAGATGCAAATGGAAAAGGAAAACCAAAGATAGCAACACACACCAACCACTTTGGGACGCGTTTCGTCTTGGGTTCGAAGACTTTTCAACCATACTAGGTGTGATGGCGTCAAGGGCCCTGCGATAGTATGTTGTATCCGCACACGGAGCAAGAGCGAGAACTTCCAACAGATGAACAAAATCATGGGTAGTACGGAAGAAGTGTAATTTGTCACAAAGAAAGAATGTCCCTCATTACACAAAAATACATGCATTGGGAAAGGTAAAGCCAGTAGACAGGGTTGTCGAGCGTGGTTAATGTGGTAATTGTATCATAGATGCGTTTTCGATAATAATACACGGCCCTTGAAGCCATCACACTTAATATGGTTAAAAAGTCTTCTAACCAAAGACGAAACGCGTCCCATAGTGGTTGGTGTGAGTTGCTATCTTTGGCTTTCCTTTTCCATTTGCATCTACGATCATTGAGCTCGTCTCGAAAACTTTTCTACTAACTTTTCACTAAAGACAAAATTTAAATAAATTTTTTCCAAAGGTAAAATTTTATTATAATTTTTATTAAAACAAACATTGCTTTTCACCTTTATTGCTATTTGACCTCAAATATCAAAGATACCAATTTACTACTACACCTTTCTAAGTACAACCACCTGGGAAAAGACCAGACAAACTCTTGCCACATTATGGTGCAGCATGGACTCAAATATCTGATATTATTATTATCATGCAAGCAATGGTTAGTAAATGTTTCTGAAATTGTAATGTCATGTCAATTACCATCAAAAGTACGAAGACGATCTATAAGAATAGACCAACAGCCATCTTGCACTACCACATGTTGATGGGGTCATTTGGGTTAGGAGCAAATGTTAAAATGAAACAATCAGAAATTCTTTCTTCTGCATAGAACTGAAGCACAAACATTGCGCCATTACCATTTGTTACTCTCTCTCTGAGTAATAAGATATCTCACCAAAAACTTGTTCAAAGGGAAAACGCACTTATGCACCGAGGCTTGCAACACATAGCCAAATGCTGGGAATTTTTATATTGCCGTAACTTTTGAGCTTTAAGGAATAGAAATTTGGTGGGGAATCACGTAAGAGATTCAATAAACACAAAAATTAGTAGCAACATTCAGTAAGGGGATCTCTCGCCTTGTCGGAGTCAACTACCTTTCCTTTCCAGACACTTGCCTTTAGATTTTTAGAAATAAAATGAAGCTTAATTCTCTTGAGGGCTTTAGAACTCAAATCTTTAAGATGTGTCAACAATCAGGGACTGCGTTAAGCGGCATAGTTAAAAAAAAATTGGATATGGTCTAGGATTAAGGTTACGAATGAGTCACAGCTTTATCGAATTCAAAGTAGTATTTTTTTCATAAAAATATTTTTTAATGATATGTTGGAAGAACATGTTTGGTTGATGGCAACAAAACCACCATAGAAGAAATCCCTAATGACAATATTGTATACATGTATTCCGTCTAGTCAGAATGAAGTTGTCGCATCAGGAATTCGGCTAGAAAATAACAAGGCAGCAGGAGCCTATTGCTTATCATCAAAACTATTAAAAAAACAGAAGCGACATCCTTATTAGGCATATGCATCAGCCTGTTTGCGCAATTTGCTCTAAAAGAACACAAACCCGATGATTGGAACCTCAGCATACTATATCTGGTACACAATAAAGGATACAAGACAGTAACATACATCACAGCTATGAAGGTAGAACTCGACTTTTAACAGCATACCAGATAAATTCAACAAGGACCACATATTCATACTACACCTAATCCCGGAAAAGACTAAAGAACACAAACCCTCAGTATACTGAGGGTCCAGTAATCCAATAAAGGATACAAGACAGTAAGATACATGACAACTATGGAATCATAACTCGGCTTTCAATAGCATACCTAGGAAATTCAACATGGACAGTATTCATACTACACCTAATCTCGGAAAAGACTAAGGAGAGACAAATGGGCAAAGCTGCACGAATCGTTTTTTCCAGATATTGCATACAAAATTATAAAAAAATAATAATCTGCACTAATATTAAGCTCCTCTTTTTTGAAAGGACCTTCAACATTACTTGATCTATCCCCAAACAAATTACAAACTCTGAATATCCAACATCATATAATTCTGATTGTAAACATTTCCCTATTTTTTAGTAGAACCCACGATAAATTCATGTGCTAGTTGAAGATTTCTCTAAAATATGTATTACACTCATAAGGGGATACATTATTTGTGCCTGTATGTTGCCAGGGATCAGCAGCAAGGATATGTGGGGCTGCTGGTGCATACAACCGCACACAGCCAAGTAATAGATGACTGGCATTTGTATATATAAGACATTTGTGTTTGCTACATAGATATGTACGAACACATTCACTCGCACACACAAGCAAACTGATATACCAAGATATGGAAAACCACAAATGGAGTAAACGACAAATAGAGTAGAAATTTTCTCAACTATACGGGACAAATTTCGATTTTTGAAAGACAAAAGAGAAGGAAAATAACGAGCAGCAGTCATGCCACAAATAAACAAAGGCCAAAAGAACACTGGTTCTTTGGAAAAAGTATTGTGAAACAGGTAAAAGCGTGCCATGTTCGGCCGGGCCAAATCTTATATACCCTGCACCATGGATCGCATTTTTCGATTTCTTTTCTCGATATCTCCTTTTAGGCAAATAAAGGATAAAAGGAAGGAATTGCTATGCTATTGGATATATTGGGTTGCCCAAAAAGTAATTGCGGATTTTTCATATAGTCTGCGTTGACAAATTTTTTCACAGCTTGTGACTCTGTAATTGCATGCTTTAGAAAAAAGTGTAAAAAAAGTATATTTGATTAAAGTTCATTCTAAGTTTTATTAAAAATGCATTTACTTTCTTTTAAAAAATCCGCAATTACTTTTTGGGCAACCCAATATATCAAGTTTTTGTCCGATTTGGATCATATTTCAATGTTGGAGACCGTAGTAGAAGTCTTTGGGTAAAATTCAGCCAATTCTAATAAGAATTGCACTCTTAAGGGGCTCAAGAAGTAAAAGAGGGGGATCGGTTTATATGGGAGTTTTATCAGGCCAAAGACCGCTTCATAACATATTTGACAAGCATGTTGAAGATCATGGGAGAAGCAGTTGTACAAAATTTCAGCCAAATCGGATAATATTTAGGGACTCTAGAGGCTCAAGATCCCAGATCGGTTTATATGACAGCTATATCAGGTTATGAACCGATTTGAACCATATTTGGTTGTCGAAAGTCATAACAAAACACCCCAATTTCAGCCAAATCAGATAAGAATATCGCTCTCCAGTGGCTCAACAAATCAAGATTCAGGATCGGTTTATATGGCAGCTATATAAGGTTATGGACAGATTTTAACCATACTTAGCACGAAGAAGACAAAACGAAACACGTCATGGGATAGGAATTGCACCCTCTAGGAATTGCTCAAGAATCAAGCTCAAGAGTCACCAGCTCGGTTTATATGATAGCTATATCAGGTATTGACCAATTTCAAACATTCTTAGTTAAGTTTTTGGAAGCCATAACAAATCACCTCATGCAAAATTTCAGCCAAATCGAATAGGAATTGCGCTCTCTAGACGCTCAAGAAATCAAGACCCCAGTTCGGGGTATATTATTGCTATATCAGGTTATGGGCCGATTTGGACCATACGTAGCAAAGTTATTGAAAATCATATCAAAACAGCTCATGCAAAATTTCAGCCAAATCGGATAAGATTTGCGCCCTCTAGTGGCTCAAGAAGGCAAGATCCAAAATCGGTTTATATGGCAGCCATATCGAAAGATGGACCGATATGGCCCATTTACAGTCGCAATCGACCTACACTGATAAGAAGTATTTGTGCAAAAATTCAAACGCCCAGCTTTACTCCTTCGAAAGTAAGCGTGCTTTCTACAGACGGACGGACGGACAGATAAACGGACATGGCTAAACCGACTAAAAATGTCATGACGATCAACTGGGTCTTAGATGAATATTTCAAGTAGTTACAAACAGAATGACCAAATTAGTATACCCTGATCCTATGGTGGAGGGTGTAGAAATGGTACAAAGACCCAAATCGGAATGTTATGAATATTCGAATTTTATGGGATTGGTCTATTTTTATATCCACCACCATCAGACGGGGATATACTAATCTAGTCATTCCATTTGTAACCCCTCGAAATATTCGTCTAATACCCAATAAAGTATAAATATTCGTGATTGTCTCAACGTTCCGAGTCGATCTATCCATGTCCGTCCGTCTGTCGAAATCACGATAGAGGTCGAACGCATAATGCCAGCCGCTTGAAATTTTGCACAGATACTTAATATCGATGTAGGTCGTTGGGGATTGCAAATGGGCCATATCGGTTCAGATGTAGATATAGCTCCCATATAAACCGATCTCCCGATTTGACTTCTTAAGTCCTTACAAGCCGCAATTTTAGTCCGATTTGGTTGAAATTTTGGACGCTGTATTCTGCTACGGCTTCCAAAACTTGTGCCAAATACGGCCCAAATCTGTCTATAAGTCCTCATATAGATCCCATGTAAACCGGTATCTCGATCATCGTTGTTCGGTTCCTTGAAATTAATTTTTTGAAGTCGTGTCCAACTTTTCTGGAGATGACCGTTGCTAAAAGAAAGGCTTCTTTTCCAACTGCTTATGCATAGCGCACACGAGACACTGGTGCTCGTCGAGGAAAACTTGTATAATGTGCTAAAATCACCATCACACACTAATACACGTTGATATGGCAGCGAACAGAATAGAACACTTCGAAACAACGACAGCAGACCTCAACATCCAAATCTGAAAACCAAAGACGTCCGTCTTCATACATGCAACGGAAGAAGTCGTATGTTGCAGAGCTTCAAAGCCGTCGGTCAAAAACGCATGTTTTTCTACCTACTATCCTGGCACGTCGCCTTAAAACAAGGCTGCTCTTGAACTCCGGTGGTGTACAAACTACACTTCAACAGCACAAAAAAGGACGGTTAGGAGTACTGAACGCTTAATCTTCAGTCTTACCAAGACCCCATTGCCAAAATGCAAGTGTCTGGTGAAGTGAAGCTGCAGCTAAATATGACTCTTCCGACAACTGTTCTAGATGAGCGATTGAAGAAAACATACGATCAGATCACCGACTTGGCGGATCCACATTTTTTCGCACCAAAAATATTGAGGTCGTAATCTCTTATGACCAGCTCCCTAAAATTTTGAAAGTCGGCATGATCCTTACATCCTCTTCTAACCAACAATCCTTGTCTAACCAAATATGGTGCTTTGGGCGATGGGCAAGCCCAAAGCACCATATTTGGGTGGACAAATTTCGGTGGCTGTCAGTACTGAATTGCACTAGTGCAAGTAGGCCGGCATGTTGAAACCAGTTCAACAACACTATACTTATACTAACATGAATTGAATTTTTATAATATTCGCCAACGGTCGATCTCTGACCAATTAAGGGGCCTCCTTTTTATAGACGATTTGCAACGGTGTTCCGCAATGCGACACCTCTTTCGGGAGAATTTTTTACATGGCATAGTACCTCACATATGTCGCCAAAATTAGGAGGGAACAACTACCGCTGAAATTTTTTTAGATGTTCTTGCCAGTATTCGAATCCAGGCGTTCAGCGTAATAGGCGGCCAAACTAACTTTAGAGCTATTGGGGCCTCCGGATCTTTTCTACCTTAAACTAGTTAGTTGAAGGGGTATACTTACTACGTCATTTCGTTTGTAATATCTAGATAAATTGACCTATGTCCCTATGAAGCATATTCGTTGTTGATCCCATGATCTTTATAATCAATTTTGTACAGTCTAACTCAGTCAATCGAACATGATAGTTTTTGAAGTGAAGTGGCAATCCGCTTTATATTGTCTAATGACGCAGATCACTAGAGTGGCGCCCGAGCAGGGACCAATTTCTTTGACATTTTTTCTTGAAAGAAAATTTCATTGAAATTCTGCCTTTAGAAAAACTTCAATTTTAATTTAGACAGTCTAACTCTGATAGTTTTTGAAGTTATATGGCAATCCGCTTTATATTGTCTAATGACGCAGATCATTAGAGTGGCGGCCGAGCAGGGACCAATGTTTTAGAGAAAATTTCATTGACATTTTTTCTTGAAAGAAAATTTCATTGAAATTCTGTCTTTAGAAAAACTTCAATTTTAATTTAGACAGTCTAACTCTGATAATTTTTGAAGTTATATAGCAATCCGCTTTATATTGTCTAGTGACACAGATCACTAGAGTGGCGCCCGAGCAGGGACCAATGTTTTAGAGAAAATTTCATTGACATTTTTTCTTTAAAGAAAATTTCATTGAAATTCTGCCTTTAGAAAAACTTCAATTTTAATTTAGACAGTCTAACTCTGTCAGTCGAACGTGATAGTTTTTGAAGTTATATGGCAATCCACGTTAAATTATGCAAAAATATTGTCTAATGAGGCAAATCATTAGAGTGGCGCCCGAGTAGGGACCAATGTTTAGAGAAAATTTCATTGACATTTTGTCTTTAGGGAAAATTTCATTGAAATTCTGCCTTTAGAGAAAATTTCATTGAAAGTTTGTTCTGATACTTTTCGAAACCGCTTAGATTTTCTCGATAAGATCCAAAACTTTAGAGATTACACATACACCATTTAAAGTCTTGACATTGACTATATGGGTGGACTTACTGATCGGTATTCGATTAAAATCAGTTTTAAGGCTTTACTAAAACCAATCAACTAACCACTGTTCAAATATGTTTTACAATTCAGGTCTCAGTTCATCTGTACCTTGGTAAATTAGAACTGGGGAAAAATCCCAAGTCTTGTACATTGTGGTGTTGATGCTGGTGATGGTAATAAGATGCAATTGAGCAGAATTTAAAGGAAAAATCAAAAGTTTTAAAACTAAAGAAACAAAGATGAAGCAATGAATGAATGAATAGCTGAACATATGAAGAAACGAACTACCATAGTCAAGGAACAAACGAATGATTTGGTTTGGTTGCTTGCGCTAGCATGTCATGAATGTGTGATGACGTTGGCTATGGCAACGATAAGGACTCGATGGATGGATGAATAAATGTGTGTACATGTGTTTGATGCACCAAAAGGACGACTGGATTGCTTGTTGTTCTTTGACACGATGGATAGATGGATGGGTGGTTGGGTGGCAGAACGAATGGTTAGTGACTGACTGGCATTAGAAGTAGAGGTGATAGAGAGAGAGAGAGAGAACGAAGAAAGACCAAGTGACTGACTAACTTAAGGAATACATTTACTTGTGGAGTCTACATGCAGTTACTCACAGGCATCTATTCAACTGCCCCTATACAGCAACATACCCATACATATAAATACACACATTTACCTACCAATAAATCTGCACAGTTGAAAGCCTGTTTTATAGATCCTATAGGCATGCATGAATGCCTTTTAGTTAGCATCATTCACTATCGCGCACTAATGCACACAAACACATTCATTCACCTCTAAAAACCTCACATGCATACGTTTCATAGCAAGACTTCATACACGTACTCACCCACACATATGCATATAGATGTACTATATATGCATACTAACTTTACAATTTAATGCGTTTATTGTTTGATGATGTTGAGAAACATATCGGTTTTATGAACGTCTCCGTTTCACAACTTGCAATTGCGGTTGTTTGAAAGTATATGCACAAAGACCTTATACACTCACACGCAGACTGTCATGTGTATGTGCGATCATGTTTTTCGTTGTGTGTATGTGGTATACGTGTCATTGATATACTTCACCGCCAACATACAATTTAAGCTACAGGCTATGAAATTGCCATACATTCTTTTGGATTGGTTGGGTGTTTGCAATATTTTCTTACGAGGTTCACACCAATAATGAGTTGTAGGGACTAATAAGCTAGACGATATAAATAAGGAAGTGGAAATCAAGCTAGACTAGTCCCTCAACAAAATGTATTAGAGGAGAAGCGCAAAAATACTGGGTTTTATGCTGGATAGGAAACATTGAAATCAACACTATCAACAAAAGAAAAACTTTGCGGTTTATATTAAATGTTGTTCAGTGCCTTGTCAGCCTTATAATAATATGTGATATTGTGGTCTGGTGGATAGTGTAGTTATTTTTTGAACCCTCCACCATAGGATGGGGTATACTAATTTCGTCATTCCTTTTGTAACACCTAGAAATATTTTTCCAATACCTCATATATATTTTCATGATCATTATGACATTTTAAGTCGATAAAATTATGTCCATCCGTCTGTCCCTCCGTCCGTAGGCACGTTAACTTTTGAAGGAGAAAGGCTAAGCGCTTGAAATTTGCCACAGATTCTTCCTATTAGTTTAGGTCTGTTGGGATTGTCTGTGGACCATATTGGTCGATGTTTTGATATAGCTGCCATCAGGGACGTAGACCCACCCACAGAAACTTATTTTGTCAGAAGAAAAAAATATGAATTATTGGTTGCCCAAAATGTAATTGCGGATTTTTCATATAGTAGGCGTTGACAAATTTTTTCAACGGCTTGTGAGTCTGTAATTGCATTCTTTCTTCTGTCAGTTATCAGCTGTTACTTTTAGCTTGCTTTAGAAAAAAAGTTCGCGAAATTTTGTTTACATTTGTTTGTTTGGCGTCAATTTTAATATGGAGCCCACAAAGGAGCATTTTCGTCATATTTTACTTTATTATTTCCGTAAAGGAAAAAACGCGGAGCAGGTTGCTAAAAAGTTACGAGATGTGTATGGTGATAAAGCCTTAAAAGGAAGACAGTGTCAAAATTGGTTTCCCAAATTCCGTTCTGGAGATTTTTCACTTAAAGATGAGCCACGTTCAGGTCGGCCAAATGAAGTTGATGATGACCAAATCAAAGCATTAATCGAATTGGATCGTCATGTAACTGAGCGTGAGATAGGAGAGAAGTTAAATATACCAAAATCAACCGTTCATTATCACATAAAAAGTCTTGGACTGGTGAAAAAGCTTGATATTTGGGTACCACTTGTATTGAAAGAAATTCATTTAACACACCGAATCAACGCTTATGATATGCACCTTAAACGCAATGAATTCGATCCGTTTTTAAAACGAATCATAACTGGAGATGAAAAATGGATTGTTTACAACAACGTTAGTCGAAAACGATCATGGTCCAAGCATGGTGAACCAGCTCAAACCACTTCAAAGGCTGATATCCACCAAAAGAAGGTTATGCTGTCTGTTTGGTGGGATTGGAAGGGTGTGGTGTATTTTGAGCTGCTTCCAAGGAACCAAACGATTAATTCGGATGTTTACTGTCAACAATTGGACAAATTGAATACAGCCATCAAGGAGAAGCGTCCAGAATTGGTCAATCGTAAAGGTGTCATATTCCACCAGGACAACGCTAGACCGCACACATCTTTGGTCACTCACCAAAAACTGAGTGAGCTTGGCTGGGAACTTTTGATGCATCCACCATATAGCCCTGACCTTGCACCGTCAGACTACCATTTATTTCGATCTTTGCAGAACTCCTTAAATGGTAAAACTTTCGGCAATGATGAGGCTATAAAATCGCACTTGGTTCAGTTTTTTTCAGATAAAGGCCAGAAGTTCTATGAGCGTGGAATACAAAAGGTTATCGAACAAAATGGCAATTATATATTTGATTAAAGTTCATTCTAAGTTTTATTAAAAATGCATTGACTTTCTTTTAAAAATCCGCAATTACTTTTTAAGCAACCCTATATATTCATTCTACGCACAAAATTTTCAACATTCCGTCTTTTGTTAGGGAACAAATTTCAATGAAATATTTTTATATCGAAGTTTTTCTTTTATTGTAACCGAGTAACGTTTCGCTTCAACTTATCAAACGTTAGCCATAAACGTAGGATTATAGAACATAACTAACTTTGTTTATTGCAGCTTCGCCCTTTAACAGCTTCGCCTGCGGTACAAGAACCTTTCGTTTGTTGTAATACCAAAAACTCTTTAATTGCAAAGTGGGTCGATAGCCACAAACAATGAGTATTTGAGCGTATAGACCAGTGGTGGGCTAGAATACTCACACTATTGCACATTACTGTGTACGTATAGAGGAAAATAATACCAAGCAGGCTCATGGGTTTCCAAATAATTATATACACACACTTTCTCACACACCATATTTTGTCCTTTTTTTGTTTCGCAAATAGCAGTCATTATATTGGGTAGCTTAATAATCTCGGAAAGTGACAATTTTTAAAGTTTCGCCTAAGGTACAAAAATGCTGGTATGTCCAATTACAAAAATAATTAGACAAACACACAAATGGCTGCCAGGTACAAAAAAAAAAACACAACAAGAATTTGGTACAAAGTATATATTTCGGATCGTCGAAAAATTCTAAGGCGATTGAACGAAGACCGTGTGTCCCTCCGTCTGTTGTAATCACTCTACACTCTTCAGAAATTTAAATATTGAGCTGAAATTTGGCAAAGATACGACTTTTTGCTGCACTAAGGTTAAGTGGGATTTAGCTACTATATAGACCGATTTGCCGATAAAAGGTCTGAAGCCCATAAAAGGTTTATTTTTTATCCGTTTTCGCTGAAAATTTAAACGGTGAGAAGTTTTAGGCCTCTGACCCAAATATGGTTTAGATCGGACTTTATTTAGATATTGCTGCCATATAGAACGATCTGCCGGTTAAGGGTTTAAGACTCATTAAAGTTGCATTTATTACCCGATTTTACTGAAATTTGAAACCGTGAGTTGTTTTAAGCCTCCGACATCCGACCCAAATATGGGTTAGATCGAACTTTATTTAGATATAGCTGTCATATAGACCGAGCTGCCGATAAAGGATCTGAAGCCCATAAAAGCTTCATTTTTTATGCGATTTAGCTGAAATTTGAAACAGTGAGTAGTTTTAGGCCTTCCGACATCCGACTTGAGTATGGTTCAAATTGGACTATATTTAGATATAGCTGCCATATAGGCCGACTTGCCGTTTAAGAGTCTAAGGCCCATAAAAGCTGCACTTATTATCCGATTTCGCTGAAATTTAAAACAGTGGGTTATTATAAGCTTCCCAAAATCCGACCCAAATATGGTTCAGATCGGACTATATTTAAAAAAAGGGTCTGAAGCCCACGAAAGTAAGTTGTTTTAAGCCTCCGGTCTATATTTACCAAAAAGACCAATATTTTGTACCACAAATTTGAAGAATGACTTGTACTTATTAGACCACTCAATGGAAATAAAAGTCATTTAAAACCAATTGACCGACACAAACAATAACCTGTTGAAATAATAAATTTAGTTTGAGCAAATTAAAATGAGCGCAAAAGCAAAAATGTGGTCAAAATACCGAAGCCGATTCGCTGAAACTATCACTTTAAAACTAAGATATTCGCAAAGACTTGAAAGACTAGGATAGGCCCATAAATAGTGTGTAATCAAATGTCAACGCCGATGGGTCCGTTCATCCTCCCTGTAGCGACCACCATGTCGAAAAGGGAATTTGAGATATCTTTAGCAAATGCACAGTAACAGAAGAAATTTTGGCTGTTTATCGAAAAATTTTGGGTTTGACTCCCCCCAATAAAATCCTGGCTACGTCCCTAGCTGCCATATAAACCGATTGTGGATATTGATTTCTTAAGCCTTTACAGGGTGCAATTTCAACCTTTGCTGCGGTCGTATGTCTAACTAGCTTTATGACCAGAGTGATCGATGGGTCCGTTCATGCTCCCAGTAGCGACCACAATTTCGAAAAGGGAATTTGAGGTATCTTTAGCAAATGCACAGTAACAGACGAATTTTTGGCTGTTTATCGAAAAATGTTGGGTTAGACTGCCCCCAATAAAATCCTGGCTACGTCCCTGGCTGCCATATAAACCGATTGTCGATATTGATTTCTTGAGCCTTTACAGGGTGCAATTTCAACCTTTGTTGCGGTTGTATGTCTAACTAGCTGTATGACCAACGTGATCAATTTGGAATCTTGCTTTTTGATAGGTGTACACCTATGTAGCCTTGCAAATATCGCGTTGTTGAAATCTGGTATTTCTAACACCTTTGCCTTGAATTGGTGGTCAGGTGAGTTTTAGCTAGCCTTTCATCTACCAGAATAAATCTGGAAACAAGGTGTATTAGTCGCCAACCAACAATAAGTCCACAGCCTCTCTTTAGTACAACCGCTGGTGTGCACTCTGAAGATTCTCTGTAAATGGATCGAATATTCAAGATGCAGATGATTTTTATACCCTCCACCATAGTATGGGGGTATACTAATTTCGTCATTCTGTTTGTAACTACTCGAAATATTCATCTGAGACCTCATAAAGTATATATATTCGTGATCGTCGTGACATTTTATGTCGATCTACCCATGTCCGTCCGTCTGTCTGTCCGTCCATCCTTCCGTCTGTCTGACGAAAGCAAGCTTACTTTCGAAGGAGTGAATATAGGCGCTTGAAATTTTGCATAAATACTCTTTATTAGTGTAGGTCGTTTGGAATTGTAATTGGGCCAAATTGGTCCATGTTTTGATATAGCTGCCATATAAACCGATCGAGGATCTTGACTTCTTGAGCCTCTAGAGGGCGCAATTCTCGTCCGATTTGAATGAAATTTTGCACGTGTTTTGTTATGATATTCAACAACTGTGCCAAGTATGATTCAAATCAGTCCATAACCTGACATAGCTGCCATATAAACCGATCTTGGGTCTTGACTTCTTGAGCTTCTAGAGGGCGCAATTCTTATTGGATTGGAATGAAATTATGCGATAGAGGATCTTGACTTCTTGAGCTTCTAGAGGGCGCAATTCTCGTCCGATTTGACTGAAATTTTGCACGACGTGTTTTGTTATGATATTCAACAACTGTTCTAAGTATGATTTAAATCGGTTCATAATCTGGTATAGCTGTCATATAAACCGATCTTGGATCTTGACTTCTTGAGCCAATAGAGCGCGCATTTCTCATCCGATTTAGCTGAAATTTTGCATGAGGTGTTTTGATATGACTTCCAATAACTGTGATATGTATGGCGTAAATCGGTATAGAACCTGATATAGCTGCCATATAAACCGATCTGGGATCTTGACTTCTTGAGCCTCTAGAGGGCACATTTCTTATCCGATTTGGCTGAAATTTTGTGCAACGGCTTCTCTCATGACCAGTACAGTAGCTCAGTAGATCAGTAGCTTGATACAGCTCCCATATAAACCTATCTCCCGATTTTGCTTCTTGAGCCCCTACAAGGAGCAATTCTTATCCGAATGAACTGAAATATTACACAATGACTTCTACAATGTTCAGCATTCATTTATGGTCCGAATCGGACTATAACTTGATATAGCTCCAATAGCAAAACAGTTCTTATTAAATATTCTTTGTTTGCCTAAAAAGAGTTACTGCGCATAGAACCCTACAAATGCGATCCATGGTGGAGGCTATATAAGATTCGGCCCGGCCGAACTTAACACACTCTTACTTGTTAAATATTCGATGGAGTCCTCAACATTGGGGGGGAGGTCTGTTTTTCCCTTCATTGATTCTAGGTAGTTCACTTACTGAACCCACCACTTCTAATATTTTGCCTTGAATCTTTCGCAAACCCCTCGTTATGTCTTGCATGCAGAACATGTACACAGACATGTTGGTTGCAAGCACATATGTACCCCCAGTATGTGTCCTCCAAACTATACCCGTTCTTACCGACGTACCGACAAATGTTCATTTGCAAGAAAGGAATAAATTTGTGCATAGTTCAGAAGGTAACAACGTTTTAACGCGAGTCATATGTGGCGTATGTGGCTTTTTGATTTATGTTCAACCAGGCGGCAATAATGAATTATTTATGTTGATTTACTTTTTCCTTTCGGTCTTCCTTGAAAGCTACTCGTTCTTCTACTACGTCTTCTTTGTTCTTAAAGCAGTGGCTTTGGTGTTTGTGTCGTATTCCGTCCCCCCCCCCCCTACCAATGAGACATTTCACAAAATGGTTTGTACAAATTTTCCAAAGACAATGGCTTCGGAAAATTGCAATAAAATGAATGAATGAATGGATGGATGAGGATGTTGACTAGCTACAGCTACAAGCTTCTCTTATCAAGATGTTTGCAGTGGAGTGTAAGGCAAGAAAGTGTGACCCGAAGAGAACACCAAATTATATGATGATTGGTTTTTGAAGCATTTCATTTAACCCATATCGGTATATGGCCAAACCAACTCTCAAACAGAGATCTCTTGCTATTTTTTGCTGTTTTTTCCCCATAGTCAATGATGCATTATAGTTCAATATGTATGAGGCGACCAAAACTGAAGCACAGTTCACAGCGTTTGCCATTTTTTGGCAGCATTTAATATAAGCAAAAAGTAGTCGGTAAACGCCATATGGTTCTGCCACAAACTTTTCCCCCTTAGTTTGGGGCTTCAGGCTCGAATGTGCGGCTTTTCTTTTCCGTCTTTTCTAGAAAATGGTTCAAAAGTCAAGTACTTTGTAATTCCATACTTTTTTGCTTCTCTTTTTTGCAGGGTGCAGCAATAAGTGCGATAAGAAGACTTTCTCCTTGAAGATTATTATAATGATGTTCTATCGACCTTAAGTATGTAAATACGCAATGGCAAAACGAAAACCCACAGCAGGGTATATGGGTATGAGGGTATGTCCTCACATGCATGCACACATGCGAGAGGTAGAGTCGCTTATGTAAATATTTTGGTATTATGTATATTTGATGGAAATAAATCTTTGCCTCATAATTTATGTACTCTTCGTTTGATGTAAGTGTGCTGCAGCCCATTAAATATGGAAGAGTGATTTCCAAAAGCCAAGTGCAAAATGATCTTCAATGCAGCCATTTTTGGTGAAGCTTAAGAAGGACGAAAGTCAAAAGTGCCAGATTACATAGAATTTAAAATTGAGTTCACCTGTAGTTGATAGATACAACACAACAAAAGGGGATGATACAATGAGTAAGTAAAGTAACACTGAGGTATTTTTGGGCGAAAACAATCAACTGTTTAAAAAATTGGCACTTCGACATGCATATTTGTCTACAATATTCACATTTTGAGAAAATTTTCTAAGAAATTACAAATATTTTACTTAACACCCTAGTCATAAAAAATTTCAGATGATATTTCTATGGAAACTAATCTTGAATAGATTAGGTTGACAAGAGAATGTGAATTTCATACTGGTTCATGCTACTATGAGCATACTGCTTAGCCAAGAATCGATTTGAACCCCATTTTTCCATAATGCACAAATATGTACCCTCCACCATAAGATGGGGGGTATACTAATTTCGTCATTCTGTTTGTAGCTACTCGTAATATTCGTCTGAGACCCCATAAAGTATATATATTCTTGATCGTCGTGACACTTTATGTCGATCTAGCCATGTCCGTCCGTCCGTCTGTCTGTCGAAAGCACGCTAACTTCCGAAGGAGTAAAGCTAGCCGCTTGAAATTTTGCAAAAATACTTCTTATTAGTGTAGGTCGGTTGGTATAGTAAATGGGCCATTTCGGTCCACGTTTTGATATAGCTGTCATATAAACCGTTCTTGGGTCGTAACTTCTTGAGCCTCTAGAGGGCGCAATTCTTATCCGATTTGAATGAATTTTGGCACGACGTGTTTTGTTATAATATCCAACAACTGTGCCAAGTATGGTTCAAATCAGTTCATAACCTGATATAGCTGCCATATAAACCGATCTTGGGTCTTGACTTCTTAAGCCTCTAGAGTGTGCAATTCTTGTCCGATTGGAATGAAATTTTGCACGAGGTGTTTTGTTATAATATCCAACAACTGTGCCAAGTATGGTTCGAATCGGTCCATAACCTGATATAGATGCCATATAAACCGATCTTGGGTCTTGACTTCTAGAGCCTCTAAAGTGCGCAATTCTTATCCGATTAGAATGAAATATCGCACGACATGTTTTGTCATGATATCCAACAACTGTGCCAAGAATGGTTCAAATCGGTCTATTACCTGATATAGCTGTCATATAAACCGATCTTGGGTCTTGACTTCTTGAGCCTGTAGAGGTCGCAATTATTATCCGATTTGCCGATACATCTCCCATATAAATCAATCGATCTCTCTATTTTACTTCTTGAGCCCCCAAAGGGCGCAATTCTTATTCGAATTGGCTGACATTTTACACAGGTCTCCAACATATAATTCAATTGTGGTCCAAACCGGACCATATCTTGATATCGCTCTAATAGCAGAGCAAATCTTCTCTTATATCCTTTTTTGCCTAAGAAGAGATGCCGGGAAAAGAACTCGACAAATGCGTTCCATGGTGGAGGGTATATAAGATTCGGCCCGGCCGAACCTAGCACGCTTTTACTTGTTTTTTTTAATTCCCTTTTTTTTGGGAAGGATGCGAGAAAGCGGTTGCCCTCTGACACAATACAATATATTCTCGGTCGTCCTACATGACAGTTTGGGGTTGTTTTTATTGGGAGCAGAGGGTCGGTCCCCCCGATGGTAAGAACCAAAAAATAATTTTTTTGAGTCCTTTAATGTCGAGATCTATATGTCCGACAGGATCCAGAAACTTGAATCCTTATATCAACATAAGATTCTAAATCTTCTGTCATAGACCTTTCGGTAAATTCCATATTATCCCGATCGAACTACACGTCCTATTGAAGGATATTTAGTGGGTTGGGCGGTCCCAGACTCTGCTAAATGTGTATACCAGATGCGTAGTCAAATCTCAAAGAACTTTAATTTTACATTCACTTTGTGACGTTGGATATTCATGCCCGTTTTGGCGGATTTTGGGTTTGGAGGGGCTCCGTAGACACTTTAGACCAAATTCTTACAACTTTTTATTGTCCTAATCGGTAAATATGTACTTTTGGGGGGGGGGGGGTTTGGGTGGAGGGGGGCGCCTCAGACACCAAGGAATAAATACCTTTCATTTGATATTCATATTGTCCCAATCGGAAATTATATCCTGCTGGGAGTTTTGGGGGGTGGGGAGACCTCTCAGGCACCAAGGAATAAATTTTTATGTCGGATTTGTACTCTACTTTTTAATACCTTTCCATTTAAAACTCATATTGCCCAAAGCGATTTTTGGGTGTGGAATCCCCCGGCACTTAATGTTAAATTTTTGTGCGAAGTATGTACTATACTCTTAAATACCTCTCGTCTTATACCAATATTGCCCAAAGCGGTAAAAGTGTTCTGTTGGGTGGTGTTTTTTGGGGGTGGGGGACCACCCGACGCTAAGGGTGAAATTTTTATGCCAGTTTCGTACTCTTCATTTAAATACCTTTCATTTGATACCCATATTGTCCCAGTCCGTAAATATGTCCGTTCGGGTGGGTTTTGAAATGGGGCGTTCCCCTAGGTTAGTTGACCCCAAAATGTAATACCAATTTCGTGTTTTTGGGGTAACATGAGGTGGCATACAAAATTTCGCTTAAATCGTTTTGAAAATTGGGGTCCGCCCCCACCTTCGGATCTCAAAAAATGTAGAGCCCTATTTTCATGAAAATCGGTTCAGCCGTTTTTGAGTCTATACGGAACATATAAACAAACTAACAAACAAACAAATAAGCAAACAAAGCGCAACAAATTCAATTTTATATTATAGAATAGTCCAATTCAGACTATAAATGAATTGAATGTTGAAGACCGTAGTATAAGTCATTGGGTAATTTTTCAGCCCATTCAGATAAGAATTGAGCCTTGTAGGGGCTCAAGAATCATAATCGGGAGATCGGTTTATATGGGAGCTGTAGGTCATGGGAGAAGCAGTTGTTCAAATATCACCCAAATCCGATGAGAATTACGCCCTCTTGTGGTTCAAGAAGTCAAGATCCAAAATCGGTTTATATGGCAGCTATATCAGGTTATTGACCGATTTCAATCATACAAAGCTCAGTTGTTGGAAGTGATAACAGAACACCTTATGCAAGAAGCAAAACTGGGAGATCGGTTTATATGGAAGCTGTGTCAAGCGATAGATCGATTCAGACCATATTGCACACGTAAGTTGAAGGCCATGGGAAAAGCAGTTGTACAAAATTTGTGCCATCCAATCGGATGAGAATTGCACTCTCTAGAGGCTCAAGAACTCAAGATCCCAGATCGGTTCATATAGCAGCTATATCAGGGTATGAACCGATTTGAACCATACTTCGCATAAATGTTGGAAGTGATACCAAAACACCACGTGCAAAATTACAGCCAAATCGGATAGGAAATGTGTCTTCTAAAAGCTCAAGAAGTCAAGACCCAAGATCGGTTTATAAAGCAGCTATATCAGGTTATGGGCCGATTTGAACCATACTTCGCACAGTTGTTGGAAGTAGTATCAAAACACTATGTGCAAATTTCAGTCAAATCGGACGAGAATTGCGCCCTCTAGAGGCTCAAGAAGTCAAGACCCAAGATCGGTTTATATGGCAGCTATATCAAAATATGGACCGATTTTGCCCATTTACAATCCCAACTGACCTACACTAATAGCAAGTATTTGTGAAAATTTTCAAGCGGCTAGCTCTACTCCTTCAAAAGTTAGCGTGCTTTCGACAGACAGACGGACGGGTGGACGGGCGGACGGACGGGCGGACGGACGGGCGGACTGATGGACGGACAGACGGATGGACATGGCTAGTTCGACTTCAAATGTCACGACGATCAAGAATATATATACTTTATGGGTTCTTAGACGCTTATTTCGAGGTGTTACAAACAGGATGACGAAATTAGTATACCCCCATGCTAAGGTGGAGGGTATAAAAAGTGAAGGTTCAAAAGAAATTTTAGTAGCCAATACAGGCCGTCTAAACTAAAGCTCCTCCAATTTAAGGTATAAAAAAGAACTGTTGAAATCAATATTTCGTTGCGAATTCTTTATTCTGTATAACACACGCACATCTCTCAAGAATAGAGGAACTAAATTTTTAATTATTTCGATGCTATTGACTCCCAAACAATTTTTCTGGCCTTTAAAAAATCTACATTGGTTTGCAATTTTCTAGGTTGATTTGTCCAATTTTCCAAGGGTTCCAATAGGATTAAGGGCAGTTGATTGAGGGGGCCACTGCATTACAGTACTTACTTAAGATGCCCGGAGACCTTTAAGTGAACTCCTACAAAATTTGTTCGGGCTCCGGTTTTAAATTTAATAGCTGTTTGAAAGTGCTTACAAAGTCCTCCAAAAGAATGCCCTGAATTTTGCAAAGTTAAACCCAATTAGAACCGTTGTTTGCTTTTCAACATCCCCAAGTCATCCAATATGTAAAAAGTCTAGAATTCGAAAGATTTTAAAGGGAATTCGCCTAACCTCTAGGAAAAAGGAAAAAATGTTTTAAAAATGTTTAACAATAGTTTTTTCATCACATTGCAATTTAATTTACATTAAATTAAAACATAATTCCAGTTCATCATGGTCTCTGTTCTCTATTTTTTTTTTTTTTTTTGCCAGAGGGTTCCACATATGTGGCCTAGTCCCATGTTGTCTTCATAAAAACACGCTCTCCTTATCTGCCATTCGCCGCCTTATTGTTGGCGACTAATTGAATTTTTATTATCAGTCGTTTTCGATCAGAATTATGCCATTCATGGGGAATTGTGTTGTGTACTCTAGCAAACGAACAAATAACCACACAACCAACCAACCATACTCAATGTAGCTACGTAGCCCCACCGCCCGACGGACAAACATAGTTGCCAAACGTGATTCATGCAGAAAGAGCAAAAAAAATTGAAACATTTTATATTCTTCTTTAAATAGAACGAACGCCACTATACAAAAGCAACAGAGTAAAATAAAAGTGGCGTCACAACAAAGTCTGAGAAGCTCCAACCAACAAAGCATCAGAATCGCGTTTCTATCTGCTCGCCACTTAGCAAGTGCCCGGGTAGCTCAGTCGGTAGAGCATTGGACTTTTAATCCAAGGGTCCAGGGTTCAAGTCCCTGCTCGGGCGATACTAATTTTATTTTTGTAATTGCAAATTAATTTAAAAATAAATGGAGAAGAAATATTTAACTAAAAACCACTATATATGTTGAAATTTTTGAGTATTGAAACGAGTGACATCACTATGAAAAGCGATTTTCTTCACAAATCCATTGATGTAATCCATTTTGAGAAATTCGAAAAATTGAAGAAGTTACAGCAACTTGAATTTCATTTGGGCTACTAAGGGAAGAATTTGAGATTTTGATACCATTTTTAGTAATTTGTGAAAATTTGCTCGATTTTCGATTTTTGGCTGGGAAGACCATTTTATTTTGGATTAAGAACGCATAACGAATGCATAAAAATCCATTTGAGGGAAATTCGAAAAATTGGGGAAGTTACAGCAATTTGAATTTCATTTGGGCTAGGAAGGGAAAAATTTGAAATTTTGATACCATTTTTAGTAATTTGTGAAAATTTGCTCGATTTTTGGCTGGGAAGACCAAATTATTTTGGATTAAGAACGCATAACGAATGCATTAAAATCCATTTCAAGTTGAAATTCGACAAAAAATCACGATGCAAAAATTTTGAAAATTCCATAAGGGGGTACCCTATGAAAAAAGTTGAAAATCATCGGTATTGGCGAAAAAGGTTACAAAATGTTTGAGTATCAAAATGAGTGAAACCAATATGAAAGGCGATTTTCTTTACAAATCCAATGATGTAATCCATTTTGAGAAATCCGAAAAATTGGGGAAGTTACAGCAATTTGAATTCATTTGGGCTAGGAAGGGAAAATTTTGAAATTTTGATACCATTTTTAATAATTTGTGAAAAATTTGCTCGATTTTCGATTTTTGGCTGGGAAGACCAATGTATTTTGGATTAGGAACGCATAACGAATGCATAAAAATCCATTTCAGGTTGAAATTCGACAAAAAATCTCGATGAAAAAATTTTGAAAATTTCATAAGAAAAAAGTTGAAAATCATCGGCTTGGCACTTATTGCCGAAAAAAGCCTACAAAATGTTTGAGTATCTAAACGAGTGACACCAATATGAAAGGCGATTTTCTTCACAAATCCAATGATGTGATCCATTTTGAGAAATTCGAAAAATTGAGGAAGTTACAGCAATTTGAATTTCATTTGGGCTAGGAAGGGAAAAATTTGAAATTTTGATACCATTTTTAGTAATTTGTGAAAATTTGCTCTATTTTCGATTTTTGGCTGGAAAGACCAATTTATTTTGGATTAAGAACGTATAACGAATGCATAAAAATCCATTTCAGGTTGAAATTCGACAAAAAATCTCGATGTAAAAATTTTAAAATTTCATAAGGGGGTACCCTATTAAAAAAGTTGAAAATCATCGGCTTGCCACTTATTGCCGAAAAAAGGCTACAAAATGTTTGAGTATCAAAACGAGCGACACCAATGTGAAAGGCGATTTTTTTTACAAATCCATTGATGTAATCTATTTTGAGAAATTCGAAAAATTGAGGAAGTAACAGCAATTTGAATTTCATTTGGGCTAGGAAGGGAAAAATTTGAAATTTTGATACCAATTTTAGTAATTTGTGAAAATTTGCTCGATTTTCGATTTTTGGCTGGGAAGACCAATTTATTTTGGATTAAGAACGCATAACGAATGCATAAAAATCCATTTCAGGTTGGAATGCGACAAAAAATCTCGATGTAAAAATTCTGAAAATTTCATAAGGGGGTACCCTATGAAAAAAGTTGAAAATCATCGGCTTGCCACTTATTGCCGAAAAAAGGCTACAAAATGTTTGAGTATCAAAACGAGCGACACCAATGTGAAAGGCGATTTTTTTTACAAATCCATTGATGTAATCTATTTTGAGAAATTCGAAAAATTGGGGAAGTTACAGCAATTTGAATTTCATTTGGGCTAGGAAGGGAAAAATTTTAAATTTTGATACCATTTTTAGTAATTTGTGAAAACTTGCTCGATTTTCGAATTTTGGCTGGGAAGACCAAATTATTTTGGATTAAGAACGCATAACGAATGCATAAAAATCCATTTCAGGTTGAAATTCGACAAAAAATCTCGATGTAAAAATTTTGAAAATTTCATAAGGGGGTACCCTATGAAAAAAGTTGAAAATCGTCGGCTTGCCACTTATTGCCGAAAAAAGGTTACAAAATGTTTGAGTATCAGTTTGAGTTACAGCAACTCGAAGTTCATTTTGGCAAAGAAAGGAAAAATTTTCAATTTTTATACCATTTTTTGTAATTTTGGAAAATTTGCTCGATTTATGACTGGGAATTTTTGTGCTTCTTAGCACACAAATGTTCTAGTTGCATAGAGAAAATTGTTTACACATTGCTGCTTTTATGTCGGTTGTGAACGGGTTAAAGCGTTTTAATCTGCTTTGCCTTAAATTGCAAACAAACTTTATATTATATATATATTCCGCAATTTAAGACATTTAATCTAGCCTCCTTTAGACAAAATGTTACACACTCTCTCTCTTTACTTCTCTCTCTCTCTAAAATAGCCTACAGCCGGATTTAAAAAATGTTGCGTAACATTTCATCGTACCTACACAAAAACTGACATACGAACAGATTGAAATATTTTGCAGTGTTACTTTTATTTTTCAACAAATAAACAAATGGACCAAGGGACAAAGACTACAAAATTTAAGCACAAACTTCATACGAATGAAATGAAATGCTCTGCATAAGGGACAACAACGAAAATCCAAAAATCCTCAGAAGTATGGGAGAGAAAAATGAATGAATGAATGCATGTCTGACAGGAGACTGAATATCCTTGGTAGGCTGCATCCATGATGCAGTCCAAGCATAGCAGAGTGAATGTGTGTGTGTGTGTGTGCGGAGTGAGTGGATTGCAATATTTGTTGTACTTATTACAGGACATTTGTTTAAACATATTTCTATGATAGAGTTGTAATTACACAAACAAATGTCTGAGGGAGACAGAGTAAGGCGCAGAGCTACAAAAGGATGTGGTCAGCAGTATAAACACAACATACACGTACGTATACATTGTTACTTGAATACACACACACTTACGCCTTAAACGAGGACATTTTTGCTATGAATGCAGAGAAAATTTTTAATTGAAATAATTTACTTTATGCTTTTGGGAGTTTTGGGAATTAAATTTGCACTTGCATCCAATTGAATTTTAATGTCCCAGCCCAGTAGCCAGCCAGTGGCTGAGAGTGTTCATCGAACCCCATTCAGTCATTTTCATATTTTCGACAAGTCCATGCAATGGTCAACGGTCCATTTGTCCATCCATCTGTATTTTGCTTTCTTGTATGTCAGATTCAACAAAATGAGTGCTGCTTGTTGGGGATACCAGGACACTGCATGTGAAAGCCTGGAATGTATGCAACGTACATTTGTCGTCTGTGTTCAATATATTTATCAATTTATTATATTTACTCCTGTTTGCACACATGAGCATTTAAATGGTCTGTGAGGGTGTAAGTGTAAGTGCTACTGTTTCATAAATTATTGAAACTGGACTCGATACACACGCTCACATATATATTAACATATCATATGTGTATCACTTCGCATATTGAAAGGATTTTCAGGACATATACTTTCACTTTGACACTTGGATATGAGGCAGAATTGTCAATCCTATTGAGCTTTTAATGCAATTTATGGATTATGAAACGACCGGGAGAAGTATGCTTTTGCTAAAATGAGGACATCTATTATTATTTACAAAAAAAAAATATAAAGAAAAATTAATTTTAGCTTAAAAACGAAAATGTTCCAGCAATTTTCATCCATTTGTCTGTAGTAATCTCGTCTCAAATTTTCAGAATTCAGAAAATCAGCGGATATCACACGATATGTGCGTAAAATATGTGCTGTCACTTTCTGTACTCATAAGGCTTGCCTTATGAACTTCAATTACCAATAAAATACCATATGTATTACTATAGTTGTATACCCTACACCACCTAGTGGTAGTAGCCACATTTATGGTCCAAGCTTTACAAAATTAATCATGTGGTGTTTTATTTAACGTCCTTATACACATTTCATCAAAATCGATTCAGATTCTGATATACCTCCCATGTAAATCTTTCATCCGAAAAAGCCATAATTTTGGTCCGATCTTTACAAATTGAACTTCAAATCCAACATTTTGCAAAGGACAAGAAAGGCAACTCTTGCCCTAAACACCTGCAAGAGAGCCATTGGCCAAAGTTAGGGGTTTAGACCACGTGTCATGCATTGGGTATATACTGCAGTTGTCACACCTATAATGCTATATGGTGTTGCGGTCTGGTGGACGGCGCTTCAAAAGTCCACCTACTGCTCAATACTTAACCGGATCCAAAGGATGGTGTGTTTGTGCATCATAGTCGCACTAAGGACGATACCATCCGATGCACTGAATTTAATGCTACATCTTATGCCTCTGGACACTGTGGCTACCCAAATTGCAGCGACCACTGCCATGAGGTTAAGGGAGCTTTCTCATTAGTCATGTGGCAGCTACGGACACTGTGTTATCCTTGATACAATATTTGATGTTCCAGGCAGTGTGGATTACATCCTACCTGAGCCGCTTTTTTGATAAAAAATACTGTACCACTATTCCTGATAGGACCGATTGGAACTACGATATCGCTGGTAACATAATTTACATAGGATGGTTCCAAACTAGACGACCAGGCGGACTTTGGGGTGTACTCTAAAGACCTAAAACTGGTCATGTCGAAGAGGTTACCCGACTACTGCAGTGTGTATCAAGCGGAGATCCTTGCAATTAGGGAAGTGGTGGAATGGCTACGATATAATGTCATAACGACAATTGACATAAATATCTTCTCAGACAGCCAGGCAACCATTAAATCGCTGAAGAACGTATTTCTGAACACAAAACCGGTCCTCGACTGTCACAGATCTCTCAAGGAGATGACTGAATAGTTCAAAATTCACCTGTTCTGTATTGGAATTGTAAAGCGGACGAGCTTGGCATCTGTGGGTATGCCTCTGGCGACATGTAAGCTAAGTCTTCAGGACCAGACCCGAAGGACAACGAATAATAGAGGGTCACAAAGAGGGGGCTGTGAGCATTCGAAAACTATGTGGCCTAATCTAGACTTCATTGTGTCCGTCATGACAGGTCAAGTCGGTGCATGTTTTGATATAGCTAAATCGATCTTCGGTCTTGACTTCTTGAGAATCTAGAGAAGGCAATTCTTATCTGATTTGGGTGAAAATTTGAACGTGGTGTTTTGATATCACTTCCAACAACTGCGATAAGTATGGTTCAAATCGGTGCATAACTTGATATAGCTGCCATATAAACCGATCTTGGGTTTTGACTTCTTGAACATCTAGAGGACGCAATTCTTATCATATATGGCTGAAAATTTGCACCTGATGTTTTGGAATCACTTCCAACAACTGCGCTAAATATGGTTCAAATCGGTCCATAACCTGATATAGCTGCCATATAAACCGACCATAGATCTTGACTTCTTGAGCCACTAGATGTCGCAATTCTCATTGTGCATGAAATGTTGTGCTATGACTTCAAAAAACTGTGCTAAGTATGGTTCAAATCGGTGTATAACCTGATACAGCTGCCATATAAAACGATAGGGGATTTTGACTTCTTAAGACACTAGAGGCCGCAATTCTTATCTGATTTTGCTGAAATTTCGTGCAACGGCTTTTCCCATGACCTTCATACATGTCCAATATGGTCTTAATCGATCTATAGCCTGATATATTGTAGCTCCCATATAAAGCGATCTCCCGACTAAGCTTCTTGAGCCCCTCCTACAAGACGCAATACTTATCCGAATGGACTGAAATATTACCCAATGATTTCTACTATGGTCTTCAACGTTCAATTCACTTATGGTCCGAATCGGCATAACAATTCTTATCCATTATCCTTCGTTGCCTTAAAAGAGGTACCTCTCAAAGAACTCGACAAATGCTAGCCATAGTGGAGGATGTATAAGATTCGGCCAGGCCGAACTTAGCACACTATTCCTTGTTTTCCCCTTTAACATGCTCTGAAAACGACCCGTTTGCCACAAAAACAAGTCAATCAAAACATGTGAGCCCAAATAAACGCCTAAATTGTGTCAAATAAACACAGCCCTGAATGTCACAAAATAAAAAATTAAATTTCTTCCTAAAAAATTGTTAAACATTGTTAACAACATTTTGCATCAAAAGCAAGAGACCATAAACCTTAACAATAATGCATCATGAAACCCAAACCCAAACGAGTCAGTGCAAACATGGCATTATGCCTCTCGACATTCTTGTTCAATACGGCACGGATCGGTCCAGATTTAAATATAGCTGCCATACGCTGATCGCAAAGTTATGGTACTTTGGCAATACCGTCTGGTATTATTTTGTTCGCGCCATCGGCAAAGATCTTAAATCAAATTTGTTATCAATTTAATACCAGACAGAGGAGGCTATTAAGAATTGACGGCGTCACATTGGTATTCTTGTCATCGTGCCATATGAGTGCGTAAAGACCTGCTCAAATACTCGAAAGCGGTGAAAATGTAATTTGTACAAATTCTAAGGACATTCTATATCAAAAACATGATAGTCTCTTGTGTGGAAAACGATGCTGTTTTGATGTATTCATATGAAAAGCATTTCTGGGAATCAATGGATATGGAATCAATTGCTGAATACAAAGAGTTGAGCTTGGTCACGGTGTAACATTTCTTTTTGTAATTATTAACAGAAATAATCGAAATAAAATTAGATTAAAATTATTTTCAAGGGATTTTTTTTGGTTCATTAGGGGGCAGAATAATCAATAACGGTTTGGTTACTAAAACCAATAACGGTCTGGTGTTAAACCAATAACAGATTGATATTAAAACCAATACCAGTTCAATAATAAGGCTAGTACCAAACGGTACTAATCATTTTCATCCATACCATCCGGTATTGTTTTTGTACCATACTGTGTTGCTTTATTATCAATACCATATGGTACTGAAATGAACACATTTAGTATTAACTTTTCTCTGGGTGTATATACCGATCTCCTGATTTAAGCTTTTAAACCCTTTGCTGAAATGAGTTGCGTCAACATTCGTACCGAGTATGGTCAAAATCGGGCTGTATTTGATGGACAAGGTCGGACTATATTTAGATATAGCGGCTATGGATTCATTAATGCTGCATTTTTCACTGTATTATGAGGAAAGATTTTTAATATAAATAACCGGTGGGTATCCAAAGTTCGGCCCGGCGGAACTTGCCTACAAATTTTGTTTGGTATTTTTGACTTGAAAGTCCATTATGCGTTTGGCTCGTGATCAAACGGTCTGTGGCACCTAAGAAAATAAATACATAAGCAATCTGAAACTTCTGAAATTTATAGAACATCATTTGTTTGTATGTTTCTTAGCACTGATAGAGGAACTTTCACCAAATTTGTGAAGACAACTTATTCGATCTTCCACAAGCCATCTAGTTAGTTCAAAATTAAATTTATCACATGCAAGTTCCAGGAAAACAAGCCTACCATTTACATTGGCTAACACATACCATTTTACTATTTTATTAAGGCAATTTTATATATTTTTTCTAACTTGACATCTAAAAGCAAATGCACACACGTTCTCATAATTGTCAGTTATTAAATTAATGTTTTGAAAATGTTTGTTGTATTTTGTTTATGTTAGTATGCACACAGGGACTCAAAGGATGTAGAACTAAAAGACATACTCATACATACAACTTGCACAAATGCACAGATGCACCAAAAACATATACATGCATATGTATATAAATGTCATATCATCCCACCTGAAACCAAGTCAGTCAACAGTTTGTAGGCCTCTTCAAATCCTTTTCAAACCTTTGAAAAAGTTTCATTGCCAGCACTGAAATTGGCCTTATGAATGGATTTCTTGGATTTAAGCTACTGACGTTCAGGTTGGCAGGATATGCATAGTAGTTAGCCTTCGTATGCCAGGTCATGTCATTTTCATTTGACATTTTCAATATTATTTTATTGCACTCCTTGCAATAGATGAATAATAAGTGTGTATTTATTCAATGTTGCTTAAATTGATTTGGAAATATATTTCCAAGCTATTTTGACACTTCTTAATTAATTTCCATATCAATGCTGCTAAAGACTTTTCCAGCATAGTCCATAGGACCAATGGGCCAAAGGCAAAAACTCCATGTGAAGAGAAGACCAGTGTCATAGTTCAAAGGAAATGTCAAGAAAGGATTTCTGCACACACACATACAGAAATGTCAAGAAAGGATTTCTACACACACACATACAGTACGTTATAAATTAAAGAAAATTAAATTCGAAAATTCTACAGTAGTTTTTTATATATGTAGCAGACAATGGTCTGTCCCTATGTTCAATCACACCGTGTGCCACAATCTCTATGACTTGCATTCGATTTACTTGGTCCTTTGAGGTTATTCGCAAGAAAATTTGTAATGCAAATTTTCTACTTTTGGATTCATTTAGCTGGTACTATTTTGCATTTTGGTTGGTTGCATTGTGGGTTGGTCTATTCTCTCTTTCTCTATTGCCAATGTTTTCAACCAAGAAAAAAAATGTTCTAAACTGCAATTGAGAATATGCAAATTAAGTGACTTAGATGCAATGAATATCAAATAAAATCAATTCGATTGCAATAGTTTTCCAATAAACTAATATCCAATAACATACGCACCATATTGTCTTATGATATATAAATATGAGAGGGATATTCTTGGTTCCCCACAATATCAACATATGGTATTTTCAAAGTAGATGGTATCAACAGAAGAGGAATTCAAAAACTTATCATTTTGACTTTAGAAACAATTTCACTAAAATTTTGCTTTTAGAACAAATGTCATTCAATATTGTCTTTAGAGAAAATATTGCCATCAGCAACAATATCTTTCTGATAGAAAAGAAAAAACTCACTAAAATTTATTTGTTGCCCATTTTTAAAAATATTCATGGAAATTTTGTATTTTAAAGTCTTCTAGTTCTGTCTTTCAAAAAAAAAAAAATTCATTAACTTTGATCGTTAAGAGAGATTATGTTATAGTGAAAGAATCTCCTTAAAAAATTCTGTCTTCCCAGAAAATTCCTTATCGAAATTTCCCCCTATCACCATCATCAAAATTTATTAATTTAAAAAGTTTGACACCACTCAGAAGTCGTTTTATCTGTTTAATCGAGCGATCATCGAAGAAACATTGTCCCAACTATGCCAATTCCAAAGAATGGCATAAAATAAAAGACAAAGTTCAAAACCTCACGCTACAGATAAAACGATGTACCTCCTCATCGCAGGTGTGTGATTTTTCATTTTGCAATGAAAGTAATTGAAGACTGACTACAGAAATGATCCTGTGAAGTATAGTCTTAAATTTTCCATCACCAATCTCATGTATATCAGCTAATTCAAAAACAAGCTAAATAGGAATATTTGTGAAAACCAAAACAAAAATAGGCTACAATTTGAACATTGAACAGAAACAAACCCCCTATATTGCCTTAATTCATGATCAAGAAAAAAAATTTGAAGAAAGACGGATTGGTAGCTGATGACAAAAAAGAAACGCGAGCTAGGTAGCTACATAGCTACAAATAAATGTGGCTGGCACATTGTTGTTTACTATACCGACGAGTCTTCATCCACATTAAAACATGTATTGTGTGTTGTTATCAGCTTCAATACATAAAAAACAAATTGAGACGAATGCCTGTTCAAAGAAGTGTTACCAATAGCATTTTAATAAAATAAAATAAAATAAAAAAAGAAAAATAAAATTAAATAAAACAAAAATAAAATAAAATAAAACAAAATAAAATAATATAAAATAAAAAAATATAAAACAAAACACTTCAAAGAAGTGTTACCAATAGCATTTTAATAAAATAAAAAAAAATAAAAAAATGAAAAATAAAATTAAATAAAACAAAAATAAAATAAAATAAAATAAAATAAAACAAAATAAAATAATATAAAATAAAATAAAAAAATATAAAACAAAATGAAATAAAATTAAATTAAATGAAATAAAATATAAAATAAATATAAAAAAAAACAAAAAAAAAAAAAAAAAAAAAAAACAAAATTTAAAAAAAGTAATGTGAGCTTAGTTCGACCGAGTCTTGGGAATCCATGAAATAAACTTAAATAAAATTAATAAAGTTAAATAAAAGAAAATAAAATAAAATAAATAAAATAAAAATTAAATTAAATAAAATAAAATAAAAAAAAAAAATAAAAAAAAAAAAAAACAAAATAAAATAAAAAAAAAATAAAATAAAACGAAATATAAAAAAAAGTAATGTGAGCTTAGTTCGACCGGCCCGAATCTTGGGAACCCACCACCATACATTGAACTGAACATGTGCACAAACGAACTTAGTTGAAAGGCAAATGTGTACTTTACATACAAAATTTCTGTCAAAATTTTAAGCTTCTTGGAGCAATAGAAGATTAATGGGGGGGGGGGGTCTGTATGTATATATAGAGGCTATAGCAAGTTATAGACCGATTTGGACCATACTTATCTGGGATGTTGATAGACATAACAGAAGACTACGTACTCATGCGATTTATATGGGAGCTATATTAGGTTACAGACCAATTTGGTTGTCTTAAATTCAGCAGACGTACTAAATGGACTAAGAATGTCAAGACAATTCTGAATATATGCAAAGGGTGATTTTTTAAGAGCTATAAGAAAGTTAAAAAAAAAACCATAACATTTACAAAAATGCATGAAATTGTTTTTGAATCGATAATACGATCCATATAATTTAATGTTTGAAAATTGTTTCATGTAAATGTTGACTGTGACTGCACCTTCAACATTTCAGCCAGTATCTCCGGAATAAATGATTTAATGTTGTCTTCCAATACTTCAATTAAAGCGGGCTTGTCTGCATAGACATGAGTTTTAACATAGCCCCACAAAAAAAAAGACTATTGGGTTGCCCAAAAAGTAATTGCGGATTTTTAAAAAGAAAGTAAATGCATTTTTAATAAAACTTAGAATGAACTTTAACCAAATATACATTTTTACACTTTTTTTCTAAAGCAAGCTAAAAGTAACAGCTGATAACTGACAGAAGAAAGAATGCAATTACAGAGTCACAAGCTGTGAAAAAAATTGTCAACGCCGACTATATGAAAAATCCGCAATTACTTTTTGGTCAACCCAATAAATGCGTTAAATCCCAAGATCTAGGCGGCCAATTTCACGGTCCCAAACGTGAATTAAAATGTTCACCGAACTCGCCTCACAATAAGTCCATTGTTACGAGTGTTGTGTGGCATAGGGCACCGTCTTGTTGAAACCATATGTCATGCAAGTCAAACTCATGCATTTTGGGCAAAAAAGGTTGGATATTATCTAACGGTAGCGCTCACTATTCAAAGTCATGTTGCGATTCGCATCATCTTTGAAGAAGTACGGTCCTATGATGACACCAGTCCATAAACCGCTCCAAACTCTGCCTTTTTCTGGTTTCATTGGTAACTTTTGCAATGCTTCTGACTGATCTTCACTCCAAAATCGACAATTCTGCTAATTTATGTACGTACCCATTGAACCAAAAATTAGCTTCGTCGCTCAATGGAAGAAGCGTGCGAAGAACTTTCTTAACCGAGCTCGCATTTTGATAATAAAATTAAATAATTTGCAAGCGTTGTTCGTTTGTAAGACGATTCATGTTTAAATTGTAGACCAAACTGCTCTTTCTTGCCAAAAAAAATATGAGAAATTTTTTTAAGTGGCTTTTTTTCCAAAGTGTACCTCCTCTATTCTCGATCGTTGTAAAAATCTAAGACGATCAAGTCATGTCCATCCGCCTGTCTGTTGCATCACGCTACAGTCTTTAAAAATAGAGATATTGATCTGAAACTTTGCATAGATTCTTTTTTAGTCTATACGCTGGTTAAGTTAACCCCCATATACAACGATCTCCCAATTTATGTTCTTGGACCCATAAAAGAACCGATTCCGCTGAAATTTGGAGGAGGGAGGCACAGGGTGCTGTATTAGGCTCCTAAACATTCCAGTTCAATATCGAATATAAGTTGTGTTAGGCCCCATGGCGTTCATACCGAATATGGTCCAGATCGGGCTATATTTGGATATAGCTGCAATATATACCGATCTCCCTATTTAATTTCTTGGATCAATGAATAAACAGATTTCGCTGAAATTTGGCACAGTGAGCAGTACTAACCTCTTCGACATCCGAGTCCACATGGTCTAAATAGGTCTATATTTGGATATAGATATATAAAAATTCTAGCCACCATAAAAAACTGAAATTTGGTACAATGTTGTATTAGATCGCTTCACATCCTATAGTAGATATGACTATATTTGGATTTAGTAGCCCTATAGACTTATCTCCCATTTAATGGTCCAGAGGAAAGTGAATTGTTTTAAACCCCTCGACGTTCCCGACGAGCTTGGTCCAGATCGGACCATATTTCGATATAGCTTCTAAGGTTTCATTAATGGTGAATTTTTCTCCGGACGTGACGCAATGAGGTTAATATGTGTATCCGAGGTGTTGTTTATCAATTCTTTTTTTATTTGTTAAACGTAGATTGTTCTTAAAGAATTTTGAATCTGGAGCTCGGGTTCTCATTTTCTTTAAGCTTATTTGAAATTTATTTTTAAAATCATGTCATGAAAAATCATGTGTTTCTGAATCTGAATATCAGATTCGTGCTCTACTCCTATACACCTTGCATTTGAGTACTGTATTGATCCGGTCTGCCTACATATCTGTTTGGGGTCATTTTGGCAAGGAAATGGCCGAGGGACTCTTGGTATTAGATACCAATTTCGTGCTCTACCCCCAAGAACCTTTTTTTTGAGTCTCATAATGTCCGAATCGCGCTACATACCCTGTAGGGTTTTTTTGATTTATGGGGCGGCCAACAATTACTTTGTCCTTCCTTCAAATTTAATAAAATTGGGGTTTAAAATCTTTCTTCTACTCCCAAATACCTTTTATCTGAATTCTATTATGTTCTGATGGGCCTTCATGTCCGTTTGGGGGTTTTCCTGTTTGGTGGGTGGCCCCTAGACATTGCCCCAAATTTGAATATCAGATTTGGCATGTTTTTCGTCCTAGAGACGAAGCCTATTGAAATTGGAAAAAATCGGTTCAGATTTCGATATAGCTCCCATATATATGTTCGTCCGATTTGCAGTAATTATGCAAAAAATGGTCATTTGTCAACCGATTCTCTCGAAATTTGGCAGGAAGAATTTTCTCTTAACTCTCGATAATAGTGGTGAACTGGTGAATCATGGAAATCTGTTCAGATTACGATATAGCTCTCATATATACAATCATCTGATTTTGAGAAATATTGCAATTAAGTGGTCATTTGTTAACCGATTCTCTTGTAATTTAGCAGGAGGGACTTTCTAATGACTCTCGACATTACTGGTGAATTTCATAGAAATTGGTTCAGATTTAGATATAACTGCCATACATATATGCATATCGTTCGATTTTCACTTCTATAACCGCTGCAAGCGCATTTATTGACCAATCTTGCCAAAATTTTGCACAACGCTTTATTTGGCGACTACTCCAATGTCTGGGAAGTTTGCTCGAAATTGATTCAGATTTAGACTTAGCTCCCTTATATATGGTCGTCAGTTTTTGGGTAATTTGCAATAATGTTGGAATTTGTCAGGTATTACAGTTTGAACATATTTACTCGAAATTTGATAGGGATTGTTTAAAAACCCTTCTGAAAACAAGCACCGAGGTCCATCAAAATTGGTTCAGAATTGTACTTAGATGAAAGAAGTAGGGTATTATACAGTCGGCACGCCCGACTTTTGCTTTCCTTGCTGGTTTTATAATAATTGCGTTGTCTATGTGCTCAAGAAGTCAAAAAGGTTTGCTCAGTCTAATTCCCGATGGCTATAGCTTACAAACAACACTTTTTGCCTAGCTTAAAAAAAAAAATTTGCCTTGTCTTTTTTTTAATTGAAGCAAAAAACAAATTGGTATAAAAGTTTATAATATCCTTATGAAAGCATTAAACATACAAATCAAGTTCTTGCGCATCCTAGTTATTGTGGTACCCAATAACCTTTTTGAAGCAATATGTCACACCACGTTCATGCTCGTAGTTGGTACATTTTATGTGTGACAAAATATATTTCCACTACATATTCACCAAACTCAGTGTTGCTTATTAACCTTTCTTATGATAGCAATACAAATATATGCCCAGCACACACCGCTTTCAAAGTATTTTCCCACCACTGCATTTATTTTGTCATGCGCCATGGCAACACTGAACACTCAAGCTGATTTGCACCCACCACCATGTTGATTACAAATCTTTTAATCTATAAACTGTTAGTGATTGTCACTATATACAGCATTAGTCACCACATTTCTTGTAGGGGATGTAGCTCAGTGGTAGAGCGTTCGCTTTGCATGTGAAAGGCCCCGGGTTCGATCCCCGGCATCTCCAAGGGAACTTTTTTGTTTTGAAATAATAAAATTATTAAATAAATAAAAATAAAAAATAATAAATTAATAAAATAAAAAATAATAAATTAATAAAATAAAAAATAAAAAAATAATGTAATGCAATATGTATGTAAACATATTCGTTGATAATGGCAGATTCTAGAATGTTATACTAAAATATGTATAGAAAAATATAAAAAAAATAATAATACTTCTTTAATAATAATAATGTCTTTAATGCCCAAGTATTCAACTGTAAAATCCTTTATTTCTTGTGATGTTCATTCCCTTGATCGACTTTTAGCTCGACTCTTTTTCCCTATGGGAAAAAATAGTAAAAAAGGTCTTTAATTTTCCATTAAATAAATCAACTAGAATTAATACATGTATGTTAATTTTCGTCCAAACCAGAGAGTTCAAATGATGTAATTTTACTGAACATACATAAATCTTCACCATTACAAAATGTTTCTTGTTTGTTGTTCCAACAACAGTACCTGACTGTACTCACTATGGTTCATTTCGTTCATTCCACCCCATATAATACACTCATGAAAACGTTGCCATAAGCTAAACTCATGCTTGACGTTATTCCTCCATACAGTTAAGGCGAACGAAACACAATGCTATTTTTAGACTCCGATTCGTGTGTATCATTTGCCATTGCGACATCAACAAGCAGAGTGGCGCAGTGGAAGCGTGCTGGGCCCATAACCCAGAGGTCCGAGGATCGAAACCTTGCTCTGCTAAACAAGTGTATGCGGTTGAATTTGCAATCATTTTTTGTTTGTTTTAATACATGTATAAGTTTATATTTTGTTCGGAATGTTATAAAAATTTTATCATAATAATTTAAAAACAGTAGGGATAAAATTAATACGTGAAAGTTGATGTAGAACTGTTGAAGATGCTTGCCTAAAAATTATTTTCGAGTCGTACGTTGCATAAGTATGATTGTTATGAAAGGTTTGTCTTTAAAGGGGAATAACCAAATAAACAGAGATAGTGATGATAAAACTATATACATATGTACCCATTCCAACGAACTCATTTCATTGCCCAGAATTAGCTATAATAATGTATTGTATTTAACTTTCCAAAGCAAGAATATATGCGTAAAAATGTAGTAGCACTGCCTTCAAGCATTATATCTCTGATTAGCAAAAAAATTATGCCATAATTATAGACAAAATTCCGTATCAGAGATCTTTAAGTGTTACTGTGTTCTGGTTAAAAGTGAGAAAAACGGGCATCGCAACCGCAAACGGATAAAGAAGCTTGGCAAAGTACGCAATTCTCAAGAATAATTCAGAAAATACCAGGCAGTGTGGATTACAAATTTCCTAAACCACTTTTTGTTAAAAAGTATTGTACCATTATTCCTGAACGACCGGATTGGAACTACAATATCCCTAGTAATAGAAGCAACATATACTTCTATAGCGATGTTTTCAAACTAGACGGCCAGGTGGGCTTTGGGATGTACACTAAAGAACTTAGTTTCGCCATTTGAAAAGGGTACCCGACCACTGTAGTGTGTATCAAGCGGAGATCCTTGCATTTAAAGAAGTTGGGGAATGGCTAAGGACGATTGGCGTAAATATCTTCTCAGATAACCATTAAATCTTGGGCACCGTATTTCTGAATTTAAGAACCGCCCTCGTCTTTCGCAGAGTTCTCAACGAGATGGCTGAATAGTTCCAAATTCACCTGTGCCGGGTCACAGAGCTTACACACTCCAGGTGAACTGGAGTCTGTGTAAGCTAAGTCTTTAGGATCAGGCCCGAAGGGCAACGAATACCAATTTATATTTCATTCTATTTCAATAGAATATTTCAATTTAAATTCACATATTCCATTTCAAATTGGGAATATTGATACAGTTGATAAAAGAGGACACCGAGAAGGACATAGCTAGGGCAAAATGGGCAAATAGGTTTTCGGACTTGAGAAATAATTCAAAAACACAGAAAAACAAAAGTTCATACTTGGAATTTACGAAGATGCCAGAAAATATATCAAAACGCACAAGGACATTATCCGGATAACGACGGCCGATAACAGTATTATTGTACAAAGAAGCTTACAACAACAACATGAGAAAACTGTTAGAGGACAAGACCATGTACAAGACTGTAATGGAGGATCCTACAATGAAATTAGAAAGAACGAACAATAACATCGTACAAGAATAAGAATAATAATATAACAAAATGGGAAAGATCGAATTTAGTTTGCAATTCAGCCTTGACTCCATAACTTTATGGTTTGCCGAAAATACATAAGTACAATGTACTTCTAAGATCTATTTCTTTTTCAACGAAAGTGCCGTGCTACAATTAATCGAAATTCATCGGTTATATACTAAAAACACTAACATCTTCACTATACAACGTCAAAAATTCGATGGAGGTAAAAGAAAGAATAAGGAAGGTGATATTGGAAAATGATGATATACTTATATCATTTGACGTGGTATCATTATTTACAGATAATACAACACATTTGGCTATAAAAAACATCATGAATAAGTGGGAAAATCTCAAGGAACACACTAAGATGACGTAAAAGAGGTTCCTCAAAATCTTGCAATTCTGTGTCATACAAAACAACTATTTTAAATACGAGGAGAAAATTTGCCATCAAATATATAGTATGCCAATATGGTATGCCAATGTTAGGCACACTTTTGGACGAAGTGTTGGGGGAACTAAGAAGCCGAAATATAGTAATCAAGTTTTTAACGAAATACGTGGACGACCTCTTGGGAATAATCAGAAAACAGGACGAGCAGGAAATACTAAGGCTACATATCACACAAAAGTTTAATTTACATTGGAAAGAGAAGTAGATGGCGATATGCCATTCTTGGATATGAAGATTATAAGACAGGAGAACAAAATAGTTACAGACTGGTACACGAATGCAACGGCATCTGGATGAGTGATGAACTACAGCTCAACACAACCTAAAAGGATGAAGACAAATATGGCAACTAACTTTATCAAAAAAGTTATAGACCTTAGTGACGAGCAATACATTACACGCAATATAGGAAAAAAACAAACCATATTAAAATTAAACAATTTTCCACCTTAACTTATAAAGACTCTAATTCAGAATGTAATTCACCCCAAACAATACAAATATGAAAAATCATCGGGAAATACTTATTTGCACAGTGTACCATATATTCCCAAATTAACAGAGAACAATCCTTGGGCACCAAACACAATCAATCACATACAAATCAAACCAGACTCTACAAACAACAAAAACTACCAAAGCAGACAAACTCCAACTAGACAATGTAGTTTACGAATTGACGTGCAATGGAGAACAATGCAATATGTGTAATGTGAAGATACGAATGGCAGAACACGAAGCAGACTTCACGAAAGGAAAGAAAGCACAGCTTTATAACAATACATTAAAGAGACAGGACATAAAATTGACTTTAAAGCTGTCAGAATTCTTGACAGAGAGAGGAATGAAAATTAGAGGCATACTCTTGAAAGTTTATGTATGCAACAGAGGATAGGGATGTCGATGAACACGAAAGAGGACAAAGATAATACAAAGCTACAGTATTCCGTTGCAATAGTTTAGAGTGTAAACATAGTTTTGTGATATTAGTTTTTAATTTTTCGCTGCAATATTTTACATTTTATTTTTATTTATTATAAATGTGTTGTGATGTCCAATTTTTCAGTAAATTAAGAGAATAATGCAAATGTAAGCATACATATGTAAGTAAAAACTATATTGCATTTTTAATTCGGAAATTCTATTTGAATTTCAGAATATTTCAATTCAATTCTTTATGCATTTTAAATTATATTCAATCCTTACCTTTACAAAATTCAATTCAATTTATTATTCAAAATTCGGCTTCCCGGGCTATACATTGATAGGTATGCAATATTTCAAGTAATACAAAAACAATGGTAGTTATCTGAAATAAAATAATAATAATATGAATATTAAAACTAAAAAAACAAAATTGACAATTTATTGCACAGAAAAAATATAGACCTAAATTTGAACGATTAAACATGGTATTGACTTATAAAAAACTTTCAAACAAAGTGTTAAATGTTTTAATTATTTTTGACATTGAAATTTTGTATCATGGCAAGTGATTTTAACAATCGCTTGCCTTGAAATAAATTAACCTCTCAATAAATAAAATAAATTATTAAGCGTGCTAAATTCGGCCGGGCCGAATCTTGGGAACCCACCACCATGGCTTCTACTAAAATATGGGAGCTACATCTAGTTATAGATCAAATTGGACCGTACTTGGTGCAGTTGTTATTATGACTCTCATAATAGAACAGTATATGCAAAATTTTAGCCAAATCGAATAAAATCGCGGCTTGTATTGGCTCAAGAAGTCAAATGGGGCGATCGGTTTATATGGTAGCTATATCATGTTCTTGAAAGATTTAAATCGTACTTGTTGTTGGGAGTCATAACAGAACACCATGTACAAACTTTCAGCCAAATCGGATGAAAATTGCGGCTTCCAGGGGCCCAAGAAGTCAAGTCGGGAGATCGGTTTATATGGGATCTATATCAGGTTATACACAGATTTAAACCGTACTTGGCACAGTAGAAGTCAAAATAGAAAACTATGTGCAAAATTTCAGCCAAATGGGACAAAAATTGCGGCTTCCAGGGGCTCAGGAAGTCAATTCGTGAGATTGGTTTATATGAGAGCTACATATATCAGGTTATAGAGCGATTCGGACCGTGCTCGGCACAGTTGTTGGAAGTCATAACAGAACACTATATGCTAAATTTCGAACAAAAATTGCCGCTTCCAGGGGCTCAAGAAGGTAAATCGGAAGATCGGTTTACATGGGAGCTATATTAGGTTACATACCGATTCGGACCGTACTTAAAACAGTTGTTGGAAGTCCACATGCAAAATTTCAACCGAATCGGTCAAAAATTGCGCTTTGTATACGCTCAAGAAGTCAAATTGGAAGGTCGGTTTATATGGGAGCTATGTCCAAATCAGAACCGGTATGGCCCATTTGAGATCCCCAACGAACTTCATCAATATAAAGTATTTGTACAAAATTTCGACCGCTATCCTGATTCCGACAGACAGACGGACATGGCTAGCTCGAATCAGAATTTCGAGACGAACAAGAATATATATACATATACTATATACATAGATCAATATTTCGAGGTGTTACAAACGGAATGACTAGATTAGAATACCCCCATTCTATGATACCCACCATCAACAATATATTTTAAAAAGTGTTATGCTGAAATTGTGCAAAGCAGAAAAAAATTTAGATGTGAACAAATAAAATAGAAACATTCCAAACAAAACAAATGTAAGGACATGGAGGAAGGTCCGATTGTCTTCATATTTGAAAACTTCATATAGAAAAACAAAAAAAATGCAAGTTTGCTTTTGCTTCTTTGTTCTAACGGTATTTTTGTCTCATAAGAAGAAATTATGACAACCAAAAAGTCTGCGTTCACTTTGTTTACTTTGAAAGTACCGTTACTTTTTATATGCTTGTTCTTATTTTTGATCAATTTCAGTTAATTATCATAACAAGTGATAGTTACACGTGTTTTTTTAAAAAATTAATAAATTTGGAAACTAAAGGAAAGGAAATATGCATATATGAAAGAAAAATAATTATTAAATTGTGGAAAGAAGGACAAAGCTTTAGAAATATTGGTGGAACAGTTGAAAGAACGTATTCTTCTATCCAGCGCGTAATTAATAATTACAAAGAAACCAGCATTATAACTTCAAAGCCTCGGCCTGGGCGTCGTCAGCACGTTATAACCAGCAAGGAGATGTTACGAAGTGTCATGCAGGCAGAATGGGCGAAAATAACATCTGGGGAAACAGAGAAGTTGGTCGACTCCATGCTAAATAGACTAAGTGCAGCCTTAAATCAACGTGGCTATCCTACCAAATATTAGGAATGTGTTAATATTTTTTTTTTTTTTTGTGTTTAAATAACACTTTTGTTAATTTTTAATTACTGAACGCAGACTTTGTGGTGCTTATATTTAATTGTCATCATATTTATATCGCTCTAGAGTGAAAGTGCTTAACCAAACTTAGAATTTTGTTTTTTAATGTTAGGAATATGAAGAAAAAATATATGTAAAAGAGCTGATTTGATTTATAATTTTATTTTGTGTTCTTTAACCAACCATAAAAGTTTGTCAGGTGAACGCAGACTTTATGGGCTGTGTGTATGTTTGTCGACCGATTTTCTCTTCTAGTGCCGCTGCAAGCGCATTTAATGATCAATCTTACCAACATTTTGTACAGTCCTTTCCTCGACGACTATCACAATATCTAAGGAGTTGTAGAAATCGGTTCAGAATTAAATATAGCTCCCATAGTACAGATGTTCGTCACATTTTGGGTTATTTGCAATAATGTTGTCATTTTTCAACTGTTGTTTAATAACCCATCTGAAAACATCCGGCGAGGGCCATACAAATTGGTTCAGAATTAGATATAGTTCCCATTTTGTTCTTTAAGCGTAGGTGAAGGGTATTATACAGTCGGCACCGCCCGACTTTTGCCATTCCTTACTGGTTTCATATTAGTTCATGAAACGCTTAAAGGTATCTGGGTGCATTTTATTTGACTAAAATTTACAAACCTTACAAGCCTTCCAAATCTGTGCATGTTTATATACAACTTTCTAATAAACCCAACTTCCTCGGCCTTTATCTATTTATTTCCTAAGCCACTGTAGAAACTAATTGAAGATTTTTGCCTACAAATTCTTTGTCCAAATGTTTATTTCTTTCAACCAGCCAAATATCAGTAACAAAACCTTTTGAAGATTTTCATTTTCTTGTTTGAGATTTGGATGACAATATTAATCGATAATAATCCCAAAAACATCTACAACATGCCCGATGACAAATTAACAAAGGAAAATAATACAACAACAGTGCTCAGAAAAATAATATCGATATATTGCAACACAAAGTTAATAAGAGAACAGAAATCTGCAAAAAGATCCAAACAAAAACAAATAATCAAAAAGGCAAACAAGCTGTCGGAGTTGCCGGAAAAAGAATTTTTGCAAAAAAACTGGGATTAAATTTTTGAAAATTAAAATCTCGCTTCTTATGTTTCTGAGGGTGATCAATAAATCGAATATTTTCAAACTCCGGATTTATGCAGTTTAGTGAAATTTTCTCTAAATCTAAAATTTTAATGAAATTTTCTCTAAAGACAAAATCTTTAAAAAATTTTCTCCATATCCAATATTTTGAAAACGTTTTCTCTTAACTCAAAATTTCAATAAAAATTTATTTCACTGAAGAAAATTTCAAAAATTTCACAAAATTTTTTTCCAAATACAAAATTTCGAGGATATTTTCTCTAAACACAGAATTTACATATGAAAAATCTGGCATTACCCACCGTATGTGATAATAATAATAAAACTCCACATAGCCATACATGCAGGCACAAATTATACTAACCCACTTGGCCATACCGTCGAAACAAAAAATCATACCAAAATTTCACTGAAATTTTTGTCTTTAGAGAAAATTTTACTGAAATTGTTTATTTAGATATCATTTTTCTGAAATTTGCCCTGTAGAGAAAATTTGGTCAAATTCTTTCTTTAGAGAAAAGTGAACATTTTTTCTTTGGAGATAATTACACTAAAATTTTTTCGTTAGAGAAAATTTCACTGAAAATTTTATTAAATTTCTTCTTTAGAGAATATTTCACAAATATTGTTTTTCATAAAAAATTTAAAAATTTAATTTTCTTTACAGAAAATATCACTCAAATATTTTTTTTTAACCTTTAGAGAAAATTGCACTCAAAAGTTTTATTTGGATAAAATTTCACTAACATTTTTTCGTTAGAGAAATTTTCACTGAAAATGTTTCCTTACAGAAAAATTCACTTAAATTTTTCTTTATAGAAAATTTCACTAAAATTTCCTCTTTTAGTGAAATTTTCATTAAATTTTGCCTTCGGAGAAAATTTTTCTAAAATTTTTTTTTTAGAAAAAAATTCACAGAAATTTATTCTTTAAAAAAAAATTCACAGAAATTTATTCTTTAAAAAAAAATTCACAGAAATTTATTCCTTAGAAAAAATTTCAAAATTTCAGAAAATTTTTCTTCAGAGAAAATTTCACTGAAAAATATTCTTTGGAGAAAATTTCACTGAAAAATATTCTTTAGAGAAATTTTTACTAAAATTTCTCTTTAGAGAAAATTTCTTTAAAAATTTTTCTGTAGAGAAAATTTTGTCTTTTATTTTACCAAAATTTTGTCTTTAGAGAAAATTTCACTCAAATATTTTCTGTTTTTTTGAAGAGAAAATTCCACTTGAAAGAAAATTTCTATGCAGATCTTTTTTAGAGAAAATTTCGCTGAATTTGTTGCTTTAGAGAAACTTTAACTTAATTTTTTTTTTCTTTGGAGAAAACTTCACTCAAATTTTTTCTTTGGAGAAAATTTCACTTAAAATGTTTCTTTACAGCAAATTTCACAGAAATTTTTTCCTTAGAAGAAATTTTACTGAAATTTTTTCCTTTGCAAAAATTTGACTGAAATTTTTACCTTAGAAGAAATTTTACTGAAATTTTTTCCTTTGCAAATATTTGACTGACATTTTTAAGTGAAAGAAATTTTTAATCAAATTTTTTTCTTTATAGAAAAATTTCATTGAAATGTTGTCTTAGAGAAAACTACACTGCAATTTTTTCTTTGGAGAAAATTTTACTGAAATTTTGTCTTAAATGATTTCTTTATTGAAATAGGGAATTTTTTGTTTGTGCCAATAAAAAAATGTTTGAATTTTTAGCCAATTGGGTAAGCAAGTGTTTCTGCTGGTATTGTGCCATCATCTATCCGTGTATATTCATACACGCTTGACTCTTTGTATGTACACAAAATTCATAGAAGTAAACCTTCCGCTACGTTGGGTACAGATGTACTCTTACATATATACTTTTGTTTTCATTTTTAACCAAAACGCGTGTTGTTTGTTGTTTACTGAGTAAGTTTTTTGGCTGATTTGTTGTTAGCCAGCCAGCACTATAAAACAAAGTTTTGTTGAAAAATTGCAAAACACAAATATCAGGGGAGCAGAAAAATTGACAGCCATTAACAGATCACAAACGACATTGGGAATTGGTCATATCGAATGCGCAAAATTTGTGATTCATTGCCATTGCACACACAACACAGTAAGGGACAAGCATTTTGTTGTGAAATTGTGTGCAAAAACGAAATAAGTGAATAAAAATTAACTAACAACAATCATGACGATTTAAATCGATAATTTCAAACACTCGCCTAACGGGAGATCAGCGATTTTTAAGTAAATCGCAAAAATATTGCTGAAGGCAAATGGTAACATTTTAGTATATTAGAGTGGAAGGAAAAATATAGAAATTTTTCTTAAAACTTTGTTTCATATGATATTCAAATAATCAAAATTGTCTATAAATTATATTGATGCCAGATCTCCCAGTAGGGAGGGCGACTGAAACGATGTTCCAGTTGCCGCATAATGCAAATGCAAATTTGCCCATTAACATTCCATTAAGGAACAGGGGCAAACTTCTCACATATCAATGAGTATTGTCTTATTCAGGTTTAAACTCAAGTCCTAACGGGGTGCCACAGTGCGACACCTCTTTGTGGAGAAGTTTTTTACACGACTGCCATCCCATTTTTTTTCAAATGGCATAGTTTCTCACAAATGTCGCCAGCATTTAGAGGAAATAACCACCGCTGAAAATATTTTCAGAAGTTCTCGCCAGGATTCGAACCCAGGCGTTAAGCGTCATATGCGGACAAGTTAGCCTCTGCGCTTCGATGGCCGCAATTGCCTCATAACAGGAATCTAAAAATATGAATCTGATATAAAAATTTGGGGTCAAATATCGTGGAGAATGCATTGGCGTCAAGGGGCTTCTAAATCTGTGGGAACCGACTCACTGATCCTATCCTCAAATCAGTACCTTATGAATGAGGTGTTTAGAGACCGGATAAACCAGATGTTAACGAACAGGTAGATAAATGTTGGGTCCCTTTAAAGTAAGGCACATAAAGAACGATATCCGACAAATTCAAAAACGTAGGAATCTGGACCTTGAAGTGTTACATTCAGGAACGTACTGGGAAGACTCACAGTTGCAAATTGGCCGTAGACGTGAAATTGGGCCTGATTAAGCCAATGCTTACCTACGCCTCAGTAGTTTGGTGTACTGTGATAGGGAAAAAGTCCAATATAAGGACAATATAACAGGTTCGGCGGGTCTTGCCGTAGGGGGGCGGTGAAGTCCACACCTAGGGCTAAAAATGCGGCGCATAGGCATTCAGATTAATTATAAGGCTATATGACTTAAGTCGATAGGAAAACATATAGACGATAGAACCAGGGCATACCATGGCGGTATAATCGAGGCCACGTTAAGAAATCTGAGTGAAATGTAAGAGAATTTCGGATCGGATACCTGAGACGTAACTTGGGGTCGAATGCGATGCACTGCTGCCACGGAATGCGTGAGGTGGTATGGTGTTAACTCGAGGACGTCGGGTATGAACATCTTTTCAGACAGTAAACTGGCCATTGGGCTATTACGAACAGTTTTGGAGCGTAAAAGGCAGATTATTGCCTAAAGATGGCACAGCCCGCGTCATTTGTGTGCCGAGCCATAACAGAGTAAGGAGGAACGAAAGGACAGATGATTTTTCCTTGAAGGCCAGAGGATCACTCGACGTTCATACCGAGTTTGGACCATATTTCGATATATCTGCTTTGGGTTCATAAATAATGTAATTTTCCCTGGATTATGACGAAAGGTGGTTAACATATATACCCGATACTTAAATGGATAGGGGGTATATCCTATGGGGGTAAACAAGTTAAAAGACATTGTGTGTACCCAAAGATCGGCCCGGCCGACCGGTATATTGGTTTAGGGTCTTAAGCCTATAAAAGCCTCAACTATTATCCAATTTTGCTAAAATTTGAAAGAGTGAGCTGTTTAAGCCTTCTGTCTTCAGTGAGTTCTTTCAAGCCTTCCGTCATCACACCTCAATGTGGTCCAAATCAGACTATATTAAGATATGGCTGCCATATAGAGCGGTCTTCCAATTTGGGGTCTTAATGCCATAAAAAGCGGATTTGTTGCCCGTAGTGGAGTTGTTAAAAAAGAGGTTGGTGATAGTTCGGTACGGCCGAACTTAACACGGTTTTACATGTTTTTTTTTATAAAAATACTAACCAAACCGGGCCCGCTCCGCTGAGCCTTCTTTTACTCTCTAATGTATTTCTAGAGTGGGTACACTTCGCCCTGAATGTGGATATCGATTTCTTGCCAGTGTAGCCCTTGTCCGCTGAACGCCTGCGTTCGAATTCTGGCGAGAACATCGAAACAATTTAAAGCGGTGGTTATCCTCTCATAATGCAGGCGAAATTTGCGTTTGCGTTCGGACTGGGCTACCATTAAGTTGAACTTGAATCTGAAAGCACTCATTGATGTGTGAGAAGTTTGTCCCTTCTCGGTTCATGGGCAAAATTTTACTCTACTCTTTCTTTTGAGTCCTATTGGATTGCCCAAAAAGTAATTGCGGATTTTTCATATAGTCGGCGTTGACAAATTTTTTCACAGCTTGTGACTCTGTAATTGCATTCTTTTTTCTGTCAGTTATCAGCTGTTACTTTTAGCTTGCTTTAGAAGAAAAGTGTAAAAAAAGTATATTTGATTAAAGTTTATTCTAAGTTTTTTAAAAATGCATTTACTTTCTTTAAAAAAATCCGCAATTACTTTTTGGGCAACCCAATATATTGTCACTTTGGTAAATATTTCCTGTGTACGGGATATTTCGGGGTTGGGATGGCCACCCAGACACTTGGCCCTCAAAGTAAATATAAGTTTCGTGCTCCACTTTCAAATACATTATATATGAGCCCGATATTGGCATGATTGGTAAATAATAATAAGTTCTGTTTGAGGGTGGAGTGGAACCCACGGCCTTTGTCCCAAAAATGGGTATCAATTTCGAACTCTATTCCCCAATAGCTTTTTTATAAGCTATATTCAATTGGATATGAAATTTGTTTTTTTCTCTCAAACACCTTTCGTTTGACTTCTATATTGTCCTGATTGGTCTATATAACCATTTGCCGGGTTTTGGGAGGCCCCCGAGTCATCCGACCCCAACAATAGAAATCGAGATCAGGTTTTTTTGAAAATTAGGGAAATGCGAAATGCTTTTTAAGCGAGGGATGGCATCTCAGACATTTCGGCTCAAATATCGATATTTAATTCTTGCTAAACTCCCAAATCCCTTTAATTTGAGCACCATATTGCCATGGTCGGTAAATGTGAACCGTTTGGAGGGCATTTTGGGATGGGGCGCCCACTGGCACCGGCGCCCTGAAAATAGATACCAAATTCGTTCTTTATTCCTAAATAGCGTTAATTTGAGCTCCATAGTCGGGAATGAAGTTCAGTTTAGGGGGTTCTCTAAAACACTTGGCTCCAAAATTGGATATAAGATTTGTATTATACTCTCAAATATCTGTAATGGGTTAGTGAACCTATTTTACGTATTTTCAGGAGAAAAATGCCACCTAGACATTAACTTAAATTTTGAAGTCATATTCGTAATCAACTCCAAAATACCTTTCATTTGAGTCCCATATAGCCATGGTCTGCAAATGCGCCCAATTTTGTTGGTATCTGGGGCGATCTTCTTCTATTTAGACCTAATTTGATATGACATATTTGTAATCTACAGCCAAATACATTTTATTTGAGTCCCATATTGACGTGAACTTTGAATATATTGTATCTTAGTTTTGGGGTTAAGGCAGCCCGCTTCGTACTTGGATCCAAAATTTTAATACGATATTCGTTTTCTAGTCTCTAACAACTTTCATTTGATACCCATATTGTCCCTATCGGCCCACTTTTGCTTTTGGTTGTTTTTTTTGGGGGGGTATGGGGGAGGGTCCACCCCCATCCGATATCAAAAAATTATTATGCCTATATTTCCTTCCAGACCAACCTACACAATCTGTGAAAATTTTAAGAAAATCGGTTCAGCCGTTTTTGATTCTATGGTACAAACAAACAAAACCAGTCTTATAATTGGTTCATGTGCCCATTTGGGTTTTTTGGGGTTTTACGGGGGGTTGGTATGACCCCCTATACTTTAATCTAGCTTTGCATGCCAAATTCGTAATCTACTCCAGAATACCTTTTATTTAAGCCCCATATTGATATGAACGTTCAATTTGTCTGCTTGGGGGAGTTTTGATGTTAGAGGTACTTGGACCCATTTTTAATACCATATTCGCATTCTACTCTTCAATACCTTTTATTTGATACCCATATTGTCATTTTCGTTCCACTTTTGATTTTGGGTGGTGTTTTTGGGGTAACGGGGAATAGTCCGCTCCTTTCGATATCAAAAAATTATAAAGCCTGTTCCTCCCTCCTGCCCATGTTTGCAATCTACTCCCGAATAAATTTCATTGAGTCCCATATTGTCATGATCGTCCACCTATTTTAGGGATTTTTGGGGTTGGGCGGCTTCCCAGTTATTTGGACTACATTTTTAATATGAAATTCGTATTCTACTCCTGAATACCTTTCATTTGAGTCCCATATTGTCCCGATCGGTGCACTTTTATTTTTGGGTGGGACTTTTGGGGTAAGGGGGTCCGCCCCCTTCCAATATCAACAAATTATATAACATATGTTTCCTTTCAGACTAACCTACACAATCTATGAAATTTCAAAAAAATATTTTTGTTTATCCTCTCAATGTTCGGTCCATTCTATTGTGCAGCGGATTTCGCCAATATCTTTTTATAACCATTTTTCATGTCGTATTATTTTTTGATACCCTCCGCAATATGAGGGGGTGTTCTAATATCGTTATTCTGTTTGTATCACCTCGAAATATTGGCCCCCCACAATGATTTTTTATTTTCTTGATCGCCATCACATTTTGAGTCGATCTAGCCGCGCCCGTCTGCCTGCATAGAAATCAAATGCATAGTATGTCTTATTGATATAGATTGTTGGCTATTGCAAATGGCCCATACCGTGCAAATTCGGATGTGTAGCACCCATATAGAGTGGTCCCTCAACTGAACTTAACTTTTTAAGGCCCTAGGAACCTCATTTTGTATCCTTAATAAGGCTGAAATTTGGTTTGTGAAGTACGCTTATGCTTTCTGAAACCCATACTTAATATCACCTTTATAAGTCAATAAATAGGTGTAGCCCCCACGTAAACCAATTACGCAATTCAATTTCAAAACCATTTGGCTGAAGTTTGGCACGATAAAGTATACTTATGCCCCCAAACACTTTTACTCAATGCCAAAGATGTACTCATAAACAGATCCCCGGATTTTATTTCCTTAGCTCCAAAAGCCTCGACGTATAGCCGATGTAGTTCAAGTATGGTAAATGAAGGATTCCCTGTAACAGCCACACCAGATATCACCCAGGTAGATCAGAAATAGGTAAATCCCTACATATAAACCTACTCTTCGATATGACTTATTGGGCCCCTAGAAGCCACAATCATTTCCGTAATTTATTTTTATAAATTCGGTTCTCAAAATTTTTAGCATATTCCCTAGTGTTGGGTATCCAAGATTCAGCCTTGCCGAACTTAACATTTTTTTTACTTGTTATACCCTCAACCATAGGATGGGGGGTATAAACTGAACGACGAACCGTTTGTAACACCTCTAAATATGCGCCAAAGACCCCATAAAGTATATATATTTTTGATCGGCATGACATTTTAAATCGATCTAGCCATATCGGTCCGTCTGTCGAAAGCGCGTTAACTTTCGAAGGAGTAAAGCCAGGCGTATGAAATTTTGCTTCTTCTTATTCGTGTAGGTCGGATGGGATTGTAAATGGGCCAAATCGGTCAATGTTTAGATATAGCTGCCATATAAACCGATCTTGGGTCTTGACTTCTTGAGCTTCTAGAAAGCGCAATTGTTATCCGATTTGGCACGTGGTGTTTTGTTATCACTTCCAACAACTGTGCTAAGTATGGTCTAAATCGGTTGATATCCTGATATAGCTGCTATATAAACCGACCTTGGGTCTTGATTTCTTAAGCTACTAGATGGCGCAATTCTTATTCAATTTGGCTAGAATTTTGCTTGAAGTGTTATGGTATGATTCCCAATAAATTTGCTAAGTATGGTCTAAATCAGTCCATAACCTGATATAGCCGCCATATAAACCGATCTCCCGATTTGACTTCTTGAGCTTTTAGAGGGTGCAACTCCTATCCGTTTTGGATGAAACTTTGATATGATTTCCAACAGCTGTACTAAGATTGGTTCAAATCGGTCTATAACCTGATATAGCTGCCATATAAACCGATCTTGGGTCTTGACTTCTTGAGCTTCTAAAAGGCGCAATTCTCATCCGATTTGACCGAAATTTTTCATGAAGTGTTTTATTTCAACAACTGTGTCAAGTATGGTCTAAATCAGTCCACATCCTGACCATAGCCGTCATATAAACCAATCTGCCGATTAGACTTCTTGGGCTTCTAGAGAGCGCAATTCTTATCCTTCAAATGGTTGAAATTTTGCATATGTCGTTTTGGTATGACTTCCACCGACTGATTCAAGTATGGTCTAAATCGGTTTATTACCTGATATAGCTGCCATATAAACCGATCTCCCAGCAATTATTATTCGATTTGACTGAAATTTTGGAGGTGGTGTTTTTCTATGACTGGTGTTTTTCTATTTGAAAAAGTCATTCAAAGAACTTGACAAATGCTATCCATGATGGAGGGTACATAAGATTCGGCCCGGCCGACTTTACTTGTTTTTATTTTATTTTACTTGGATACCAACAACAATGGTTGACTAATTGACACACTCACTCGTTGGTCGTTTGGTTGTGGGTCCGTTGTCAATGAATAAAATTAAATCGATACATTGCACAACACAAGCACTAGGCAAACAGCATTCGACAAACGTCGCTTCGTATGAATGATCGATCACAAGTGTTAAATGCACAATGTATGATCGTTTGTAATATACATATGTATGTGGGAGTGGTATCGATTTGAATTATATTCAAACAGAGTTGCCATATGATTTTTAAGATTTCAAATTGATTTTAAACAAATATTGAAAAACAGAGAACCTTATTACCAACAATAACAATGTTGTAAAGCCTTCAAAATGGCTTGTTGAAAAACTGCAAAAGAAACTCTTCAGAACTCTATGAATAAATTCCTTACAGACATTAAAACTAACGAACCATATTTCTGGTTTAAAACTACCTTTTTATGAATGTTAATTGAAATTATCACCAACGAACATAAAAATGTCCAATTAAATTTACGCCACTTTCTTCCCACTCTGCTGGTGGTGAAATGAAAAGTAATGTCTTTTAGCGCCAACAGATACTAGCCTTGACAATTTTATTTTATTGCCTTTTATGTGCTTAAGGAAGCAGCTAAGACTGGGTAACTTGAACACAGACAGAATTTATATGCTTATAGGGACCCCTCACCCAACCAGTAAACTTATGCAGGATATTCTTAAATACCAAAATACCTTTAACGCACTATCTTTTTTACCAAAATTCTTGGATATTAGTGCAAAAGGTACGATATCCAAAAAAAAAAAAAAATCTTTGTGCTGCAACAAATCCATAACTCCATCTTCTTCTTTGTACTTCACATTTGTTACCACCATACACAGGCACTAAGTTGACTAAGATGGTAGTAGCATAGAAAAACAAAACGTAAAGCAATGAAAGAAGATATATGGCGGAAAACTAAGACTGTTGGCAGTTAAAAGTCTTCGTTTTTTTTATGTAAAAGGACACTGGCGTTTATATAGCACCGCCTACGACAACATCGTCACCATAATCCATCCATGGGCTGGCTGTGTGAAGACACCAAATGGCATACGGCAATATGAGCAACTTTTCAAAGTTCCTCATTTCATTGTTGTGTGCGTAGTAGTGGAGAAATAAGGAACTCACTACATTATGTATGATGCGTAAGAATGATGTAAATTGTTGCTCAAAGATCAATTAGTATCTAATAATAATTATTTAAAAAAAATATATGAAACAGTACTTGGAGTGTTTAAGAGAGAGAAATTCTTCGTAAAGTATATAACTAAGATTTTCGGCGAAAACACCACTAGTATTACAAATAGGAGAAGATAATCAAGCTAATAATAGGAATAGAAATCGGATGATAATTTCTGAAACTCATACGAAATAGTACCTGGAGTGTTCGAGAAAAAATTATTTCTAAAATATGTAGTTGAGATTGTCGGTGTGATGGGAATCATGATCCGGGTAGTTAGTTACCCAAAAGTACAGGATCGTGAGAATCACGATCCGGATTGTTGGTTAAAGTAAAGGACCGAAACTTTAGTGTTAAATATTATCAGGTACTACTTGGAGTATTCAAGATAAAAATTCTTCGGAAAAAATATGGGAAAAATTAATGGGAATATCTGGACCAGGAATTGTTCTGCATAAGGAATACGGAGGAAAGAAGCTCAAAGACTCGTGCGCCTTTTAATTCTGCAAGAAACTGTTAAAACTTCCTCGCAACTCATCATCGAAGTGAAAGAACTCGACATTCTGAAAAAGTACAAGTGCAGCCACAGTTTCAGATCAGGAAGTTCTCTGACCATTTGGCACCAAAACCAATTCGAGATAAGATCCACAAGATGCGTTTTACTAAAAGGCATGCTGTTTTTAGAGATGAAGAGACCTCGGCTCTCACTGAAGACTCAAACATCGTGTCACGGATGGGAATAGGGATCTACTCCTATGCACTCGATAACAATATGTGTACTCAAAAATTTGTGGAGATTTGCACAAATAATTTGTGGAAGACGTGCGCGTACTTTATTTACCATATGACACTGAAACCGATTCAAGATGAAATCTTCAGGATACGTTTTCCCCAAATGTAAGCTGTGTTTATATATGAAGAGACCTAAACTTTTATGAAGGCTCAAAGATGGGGTCAGGGATGGAATTAGGGACCTGCTCTTATTCACTCGATAACTCAAACTCAAAAATTTATTGGAAATTTGCACAAATTGTTACTGGAAGTCGTTCGCGTACTTTATTTACCATTTGACACCGAAATCGATTCGGGATAGGATCTTCAGGATGCGTTTTCCCCAAAGGCATGCTGTATTTATAAGTGAAGAGACCTTAATCTTCACTGAAGGCTCAAATAAGGTGTCAGGGATGCTATTAGGGATCTATTCCTATGCACTCGATAACAATATGTGTTCGCTTACTCAAAAATTTGTGTCAGGGATGGGATTATAGATTCACTCCTAACAATATGTGTGTTCTCAAAAATTTGTGGGAATTTGCAGAAACTGAAAGTCGTCCTCGTTCTTTATTTGCCAGCAGAAGAGATCGGGAGAGTGCGCGAGAGCGAACAAAATTTTGTGAGTTTGACAATTGAGGGCTTTCACAATTTCTACTTGTCCGGGTGCCTTTTGGCAGGACCCTAAAGTTGGTCACCTTGGTATTTCGAAAAATTGTTTGGGCTACCAAGTTTACGGTCTAATTAAAAATTTTTTTTTACAGGATAGTGCTCCAAAATCCCTACAAAAAGTCCGGTTGAGGTGTGCAATATCTCAACTGGTTTTAGAGATATTCGACTTTAATTTCTTTTGTGCAGTTTTGATAGAGATCTGCTTCGTATTTTGTAATTTACGAAGGCATTTGTGAATCGATTTTCATTTTTATGCATGATTTGGATTTTTGGCAAATTTACAACGACTTTGCCGCGACAAGTGTTCACATCTGATCATTCAGTTGAAAGTTGCGTTGCTGCTCCACGACTTGAGAACTAACAGAAAGAACTAGTGAACTAACTGAACGAATTAGCAAATCAATTCAAATAATTAATTCAGAGAGCTGAAGTTAACATTCGTTGTAATGAACGAAATTGCTCAGCACAACATCATTGTACGTTCGCGGCCAAGTGCTGGAAGATCCTAACCTGAACTGAATTTCAACATTTACTTCTACTAAATTTCCCATGAACATTGCACTAAGGAACAGGGGATACTTCTCTTATATCAGTGAGTGCAGTTCGATCAAAGTTTAAGCTCAATGATAAGGGGCCTCCTTCTTTTTATAACCGAGCCCGAACGGCGAGCCGCATAGCGACACCACTTGGTAGAGAAATTTTAACATAGTTGGATACCTCACAAATGTAGCGCTGTAAATATTACTGAGGTTCACGCCGGGATTTCAATCCAGGCGCTCGGCCTCATAGGCGGACTAGCTAACCTCTGCGCCACGGTGGCCTCCCATTCAACATTTAGTTCAACATTTAACTTTCCAAAAGCCCCCCTACAAGGATTCTAAAAATTGACTTCAACTATATATACCAATTTCATTGATGTACCGCCTCATAACAGCATAGCAGCATCCAAGACTCCAAGGAAAGCAATAAAATTTCGCTAACTTGGCATAAGACAAATAATTAACAGATTATAAAGTTTTCGCCGACGTTTAAATAAAATATAAAAAACATACCAAAATGTGAGACAGCAAGGAGCAAAATGGCCTGGGAAACCAAAACAGTGTCTTCCAAAGAATTTGCTGTTGCTCCTGCTGTGTGTACCACCCTGCTTTAAAGGATAATTGTGTAGATGGCGGAAATGTCCCTTAGGATCTTCTTGGAATTGCAAGGAAGAAGAAAAACAAACTTTAAAACCAGTAGCAGCAAAAGTCCTGACGTAAATAGAAAAAAAGATAGCGTTAACGTTAAATGGGTTAAAATATCCTTAAGGATTTCAAAAGAAATTATACGAATCCCAAAGGAGAGCCACCAAGATATTGGCAACTTTCAATGAATTCTTGTTTGCTGCTTCGCAAACGATTCAATGGCTGCCATTATATATATTTTCTTCATTATCCCATCATTTGTCTGCATTTTCCAGTAAATTGGTAATGGAAATGCAGTGCAAGCAGTTTATTTTTAAGTAAAAATTGCCATTAGAAAAAGATATATATGGGACAACATGGTGGATGAATATCGCAAGGGTATATAAGAGATATTAGATGGAGAATAGAAATTACAAGTAGTAGAAAAACAAACAATTTAGCTACATAGACGGATAAAAAAAATATAAAAATTATAGAAATCTAAGAAAAAAGTTTGATATGTGGGCTCTTCCTCCAAGTCTTTAACTGGAATCACATTACTATTTTCTTTAACTGGAATCACATCCTATTTTTTTTCTTGATAATTCATTTGCCTTTGTTGCCAGGCTGTTGCCCTCTTAATTTTAATTTTTTCAATGTGGTCAGGCACTCAAATGGAATTAGAATTTTGTCATATTCATAATATAGACAGACGTCAATCTATGGTTGCCCAAAAAGTAATTGCGGATTTTTCATATAGTCGGCGTTGACAAATTTTTTCACAGCTTATGACTCTGTAATTGCATTCTCTCTTCTGTCAGTTATCAGCTGTTACTTTTAGCTTGCTTTAGAAAAAAAGTGTAAAAAAGTATATTTGATTAAAGTTCATTCTAAGCTTTATTAAAAATGCATTTACTTTCTGATAAAAAATCCGCAATTACTTTTTGGGCAACCCAATAGAAATGACAGCTACTTGATATTTGTTCTATGGACAGCTCATTATATTCTTTACAAGCCATCAAAAGCAATTGTTTGTGATTTTATTTAAAAAGCGTTTATTCGTGATGAATTTCAAGCGTTATAGTCCGCTTGCGTTATATTTGGCCGGAAAATAACAACCGGCTATTGTTGAAACTCAAACACCTCAAAGTGAACATAATGTGTGCGTCTGATGCCTTGGTGGTGGTAAAAGAACTGAAAAATGCAATTTTTGCCCATGAACATTCCACTAAGGAACAGGATAAACTTCGCACATATCAATGAGGGCAGTCCGATTCAAGTTTAAGCTCAAAGATAAGGGGCCTCCTTTTTATAGTCGAGTCCGAACGGCGTGCCGCATTGCGACACCACTTTGGTGAGAAGTTGTACATCCTTTTACGTGTACGACTGGGGCGTCTCAATGTAAACCCAGAGAAGACTGAAATCTGCCTGGCCACGAGAACGACAAAGGTGGGTCAATTTGATGCACTACCACAAAACAATTTCGATATCTGAAAAGAAAGTGTCACATTCAGGAGCGAACCGAAAGGGTCGCATAAGTTGGATACTAGGTAGATGGGTCATAGGTTCGAAATGGGGCCTGAATCCGAAAATAGTGTACTTGCTCTACAGGAGCGTGATAACTGCTATGAAGAAAAATTACAACGTAAGGATAATACAACAGGTTCAGAGAACATGTTTTCTTGGCATAGGTGGAGCAATGAGGACCACGCCCACTAGAACACTGCCTACTATTCTAGATATCTGACCCATGGACATACAGATTAATTATCAGGCAGTCACTTTGGCTAAGAAACTTAAGATGATGGAAGAATGGATAGAGGATAGGAACAGGTCATGCCATAACGACATAAACCAGGCGACTATAGGAAACCCGGAAGGAGTGGAAGAGGTTTCCGATCGGATACCTGAGGCGACACTTGAGATCGAGTACGAGGCACTGCTGGCAGCAGAACAGTCTAGGATTGGGGAAACTCTGGTATTGCCATCTAGAAGTTCATGCTACACGGATGGATCAAAGCTAGAGGGGAGAGTGGGCCTGGGTTCTACTTTGAGAACTCAGGAACTGAGATCTGGTTTCGACTGCCTTACCATAATACGGTCTTGCAAGCGGAGATCCGGGCGATCACGGAATGCGTGAGTTGATGTGGTGTCGATTGTGAATATCTTAACTGGCCATCAGGGCAATAACAACCAGGACGAAAAGTCACGAACAGTCTAGGAGTGTAAGAATGAAATGTACGCCTTCTTTGAGGATGGCAAGAACCGCATTGTTTGGTTGCCGGGCCATAGCGGAGTAAGGGGGAATAAGAAAGCAGACTATTTGGCAGTAAAGGCCTGAGGACTGCCGTCAGTAAACTTGGTTCATCCGAAGCCTTTCGGGTAGGCGCAGTCCAAACAGCGATTGGCACTGTGGAACAGCGAACAGCGGGGCTATTACTGAAAGATAGTAAGAAGGTGATCAGTATATCTTTGAATATCATTAAGGACACTTATGAAAAACACGTTCGGCAAGTCCCGGCATGGGATTGCTGTGAGCACCACACAGGCTGGAACAATGAGATCCAATCTGTGTGGGGTTTATTGCTGTCACAAGAAGCTTAGCTGCGGGCTACCGGGCGCGTCCACAGGTTGCGGATAGTGGAATGCTCCATACGGAGTAGCTGCTATGGCAGTCACGGAAAATCAGCGGTATTGAGCGGAGAGTCTCAGTGAGAGGCTGGGCGGTATCGGCTCTTACACAAATACTGAGTGGCTATGATGCTCGAGATGACAAGGCAAGTTATTGGCGTTTTTAAATAACCAATGGCTATCCTGTTCCAACGGCGATCGGTCCTTAGGACCGGAACGAGCTAGCTCACCTACAGGAGCTTGAAGAGGATCGCCACCTCCACATGAAAATTTGGCTACAAAAACAACAACAACACCATGTGAGGCAAGTGATAGCATGTTTAGGGCATGTGGGGAAGATGATGAGGCTTTGGAGCATTTCCCATGTCATTGCACAGCTTTTTCGACTAATCAACACCGGCTAGGCTGGGGACACAATACCAGACATGAACCAACTTAGAGGCGTGGTATGGAAGACAATTAGGAATTTTGCAAGTAGCACATTCTTCCTGACTTGATTTTCTTTTTCGAAGTTACTTTTTAGTATTTAAAGCGCACAACAATCCTATTACTGCCTTAGGTATATGTCCGTAGTGGCATGGTGACATAAACAAGCGCACGTACGAAATTTGAGCCTATGAACGGCCACCCGAAGTAAATTTTCATCTCAAGTTATATTAGGGACGCCTCTGACCTGAACGCGTGAGTCGCGTGATTCGTGAGTGAGATTCAAATCTTATCACGTGATCGTGCGTGAGCCTCATTGAATTGAAATTCTTTATGCGTGAACGCGAATCACGACTCAATCGCCAATCATTCCATTAAAGAACAGGGCAATCTTCTCACATATCAATGAGTGCTGTCGGATTCAAGTTTAAGTTCAATGATAAGAGGTTCCCATTTAAAGGTGAGTCCAAACGGAGTGCAATTATCACCAGACATTTTTCTATGAGTGTGCGTTTTCTATATAAACATCCCGTCACGCATTTCGATCTCACCGAATTCGAATACGTGAAATTGAGCGACACTATACTGTCCACGTAAATCCCTGAGATTGGAGGGTGAATGATCCAGGATTTTGATTCCGGCTGTTTTAATAGCACAGATATCTGAATGAAAGTCTCTGCCGACATTCTAAGACAAATACCGTTATCAAATCCATAGAGGGAGATTCCAAATCCCGTTCGTTTTTCGAGATCATCGGAGAAAATTGGGGACTTGGGGCATCCTCAAGCACAGAATCCGCCGCTGTCTACCCTGTTGGAAAAGTGTATCATGAAAGCGTATTCTATCTCATATCGGTCTAACGCAAGGATCTTCTTATCTTCTAAGTATTAAAACTGCATTTACTTTCTTTTATAAAATCCGCAATTACTTTTTGGGCAACCCAATAGAACGGAATGGGCCATACATTTCCCAGCATTCCCAGTTTCTTCAGCCTACGCGCAACCCTGGGGGCACAATTACGGACAAAAACCTTTATTTTCGGCCTTTAATTTAACGCTTCCAAACTACATGGGCTGCTGTGTGGCTCGCCACTTTTTGGATCTTCTCTAACTATCTGATACAAGTTTTCCTATTCACAGACTTGCATGGTACCAATGCACTATCTTTCAACACTGGTCTTACGAATAGATGCAGTAAAGGCATTAACACTTTATAGCGTGGTGCGTGGCGGCAGTATACCATCGTTGATAATCCCGCACCATAGCATTCGCCCATTAGTAGATATTTGGTTGAACCTTTTTGCTGTCAAAAACGGCAGTTTTGTTGTAAAGATCGAAATTTGTTCGATAAAAAAAAGTTTAAATAAAATTTTGACATAATTCTACCAACTCATATAAATAATGAAATTTCTTTAAAAAAAATCCCTTTCAAAAATATTTCTTTAAAAAAATCAGTCAATATTCATTATTTCTCCATTTTTGCTATATTCAAGAAAAAAGCCTATTCAAAGTCTCTTATTTCGATCAAAACATTTCCAAACCATTACAGCAGAACAAATGTCTCAAAAAAAAAAACTATGCCATCTATATACACTGCAGTTAGCAATCCATTTGCCCTTATACTCCACTTTTTTTCTTTTGATTTCCTCCAAACAAATCAAATTTTTCAATAGTCACTCATGAATGAATGCAATTTTTCATGCATTTAAAGAAATTCAATTTCGTATAAATATTTATTCAAATTTGCAAAAGGCCAAAAAAAAAAGTTGTGGCCATTTTGGTAATGAAAAAGTGCAAAGTTTTCAAGCAGCATTTTAATCATTTTAGATGTGTTCTTAAGTAAGATGTTCGTTCGGTCGTTCTTTCAACGCCAGCCAAACGTCCATCTTAAGAAGGCCAGACACAAGGCAAACGGCAAGCAAAAGCCAAGGAGGTGCATTGGAAATATATGCATATTTATGTAGAAAATAGGAATACGAATGCCAGTTGAAAATTTGAAAATAAAACACAAATTAAATGCATACAAATATGCATTCACCAGTCCCCCCCTAACATCCTTCCCCAAAAAAAAGTAGGGGTAGAAAATACCAAAAAAGGCAGGAATGCAAGATTCAGATGAGGAAGATAAAGCCAAAAAAAGAGGACATCAAATACACCCCAGTACTCACATTCAGCTTTTTAGGGAAGTATAAAATGTTAGAGTTTATAAAAATTCACTGGTAACCGGTTTAACGTTTAATTCAGGATAACTCACAAATGTCGCCGGCAACGTGGTTTTGGCCTAAGGCCGAAGTAAGTTCAGTCGCCTCCAGAGTCAACCCACAAACCTTAAGTAAAAACACCAGTTGATTATAATCGAGGGATGAGAATAAGGTGACATTATTGGTATATTGGGTTGCCCAAAAAGTAATTGCGGATTTTTCATATAGTCGGCGTTAACAAATTTTTTCACAGCTTGTGACTCTGTAATTGCTTTCTTTCTTCTGTCAGTTATCAGCTGTTACTTTTAGTTTGCTTTAGAAAAAAAGTGTAAAAAAAGTATATTTGATTAAAGTTCATTCTAAGTTTTATTAAAAATGCATTTACTTTCTTTTAAAAAATCCGCAATTACTTTTTGGGCAACCCAATAATTCTATGTGTTATGTATAAGTATGGCAATGTGGCGAGGGGTGAGTTGATTTCCGTCTTACGAGCGTTCGCACAGCATTGCCAAATCGAAAAATCTTGGAATTAATTCTGGAACTTTAGAACGCATGAAGATATGACACGAAACTAAAAGTAGTCAATATTGGGGTGTTTTCCAACAACTATGCAAAATTTGGGGGCCCTAGTAGGTACAGATGCTGTTCCATGGGGCTTGAAAGTAAGTCACCTCCAGCATGTCAAAATTTGAATTGCTTGCCAAACAGTCATTTATAGGCCGATCGGCTTGGTTCTTCTTTTAAAAGATAGAGCTCCCAAATCTCTACATGCTGAAATATCTAGTATATTTGTAACGGTTTATGAGTTATACAACAAAATTTTTTGAAGATTTTAGTCAAGGTATCGTCGCTATTTCTAAACTGCATTACTTTTGGCTGAAGAATCGGATTTCAAAACGTGATACAGCAAAATTGTTGTAAATCTTGTAGGCAATCTGAATCTGTATAGAGGTTAATAGTCGGTTTACGCATTTCTTTGCTAATCGTAGAATTCGAGGTCAGCCTACAAGATATTTAAAAACTTTGACTATGTTAAGTTCTCTGTCCTTTAATAAGTTCCAGAACTATTTTCAAAATTTTTCGATTTTGCAACATTGTGGTTCGACTGTAGAAGCGTTTTTTAGCGGGTGGGTGAGTTTATGGGCGGTAATGCGGGCTCGGTTGGCGGAAGGCGTTAATTGTCGGGGCGGGCAGTGAATGAGTTTGGGATCAATAGCATGTGCCTTGTTGCCGGATGCTCCTTGTGTAAATTGAGCGCTGGCCTGACTGAACTCCGGATCGACATCTTCGGTTCAGGAATCGGGACTGGTAGGGAAAGGCAGTTGCGCTCTATACCCATAATTTACATAGAAGATGCGTGATGAAAACATCTCTAGCTAGGGGAGGGGGTATGGGACAACAATCCATCTACGGCCGGCTACGCTATTTAAGGGTGTGAGCGGATCGCGGTTGCGAGCTAAGTGCGAATGCGAACGAATCACTAGGCAAATACTTGAAACTACAATATATCGACTAAGTTTCGATTGCGAACACTGCCTCATATCTACTTAGGCCGGTCTTTTTCTAGAGAACCAGAGAGTTCACACCGATGGTAGTAAAGACAAAATCTTAAGACCACTAACGAACACACCATGAATGAGAACTGTCATCAGCACTGGAAATAAATACAAACAGTAAAATATATATCCAATGTCGTACTAACACCCAACGGTCTCCAAATTTATACTAGTAAAAGACAAATAAAAGCGTGCCAAGTTCGGGCCGAATCTGATATACCCTCCACCATGGATTGCATTTTTCAAGTTTTTTGTCCGAAAGCTTTTTATAGGCAAACAAAGGATAATAGATAAGAATTGCTATGCTATTAGAGCTATACTAAGTTATGCACATACTTGATTTGGCTGTTGGAGACCAGTGGCATTATACAAAATGTCAGCCCAATCGGATAAGAATTGCGCCCTATAGTGGCTCAAGAAATAAAATCGGGTGATCTGTTTGTATGGGAGCCACATCAAATTGTGGACCGACAAGTTGCATTTTTCAGGTCATAGAAGAAGTCCTTGTGCAAAGTTTCAGTGAAATCGGTTAAGAATTGCGCCCTCTAGAGGCTTAAGTATAATCGGGAGATCGGTTTTTATGGGAGCTGTATCAGGGGTTATATACCGATTTAGACGATACTTGTTGTTGGAAATCGAAACAAACCACTTCATACAAAATTTTAGCCAAATCGGGTAATAATTGCGCCCTCTAGCGGGCCAAGAAATCAAGATCCGAGATCGGTTTATATGGGAGCTATTTCAGGTAATCAACCGATTTAGGTCTTACTTAGCACATATGTTCGAAGTTAAAACAAAACACTTTATGCGAAATTTCAGCCAAATCGGATAAGAAATGCGAGGCTTAAGAATTCAAGATCCAGCATCGGTTTATATGGCAGCTGTATCAAAACATGAACTCATATGGCCCATTTATAATCTCAACCGACCTACAGTAATATGAAGTATTTGTGGAAAATTTCAAAAGCCCTGCTTTACTCCTTCTAAAGTTAGCGTGCTTTCGAGAGACAGACGGACAGACGGACGGACATGACTAGATCGACTTAAAATATAATGACGATCAAGTATATATATATACTTGATGGAGTCTTAGACGAGTATTTTGAGGTCTTGCAAACGGAATGACGAAATTAGTATACCCCCATACTATGGTGGTGGGTATAAAAAAAATTATTGAGCGTGGTTATCCCCCTAGGATTAGGATTCGAACCTAATCATTTTTATAACCTCAAAAGTTTTTTTCCTAAACACTCCATAAAACCCGATTTCGGTATGCCGTCTTCAATAAGCACTACACTCACCAAAAAAGCGAAATGGCAAACACAGGTGTGCATAGTCATAGCTGATTGCATACTTTCAGGCAGTTGCAAATTTAAGAAAATATTGCAGACATTCAGTAGCTGCTTGCACATTTGAAGCAAGAGGGCTAAAACCTTTAGGTAAGTTTTTCGTTGGTAGTATTTGTTCACTTCGTTTGCTTCTTGTTTCCTCTCCATCTCAATGATGATGATGATGATGATAACGAAAAGAAGAAATAGAAAAGTTTTTGGCTTCAAATTAGATACAGGTAAGAGACAGCGGGTAATGGTAACACTTTCCAACAGCAGCAACAACACGTTTGAAGCAAATGCAGGAAACTACTTTACCGCGTTTGCAAAGTGAAATGTTTGTGCATTCCAACCGACTACCGCTCAGCTCAGCCAAGCACCACCGGCATGTACAGTCCAAAATACCCTTCGCTTGCTATGCCGATTTCCTTTTGGCTAAATTGCAAAAATTCCAAATGGAGCAGAAGAAAGTTTTCGTTTCACATCTTAGCTTTTTTTTTGTTGGCATTGGTGTTACTGTTGTTGTTATTTGCTGATGATGCGGCTAGTGCTGATGTTTCTACCGCTTTCGCATGCTGATGCTGCTGCTGTTGCTAGTGATGCTCTTCATGCTACTGCTGCTTATGGCGAAATGAAGATGAAAATAAGAAAAAGGCTTACATAGATAAAAACCAGGCAAGAAAGATGCTAATAAATTACAGCTTTTAGCCGATTAATATAAGGCAAAAGCGAGCTAAATAAAAAGAGCTGAGCTGGCCATATAAAATGCCATGCCTTTAAAACTCACCCTCTCGCCCACCCCAAAGCCCCTGTGAAATCTAGGGTAGACAGTTGAACTCAAATGAATAGAACTTAAACCAGCAATCTGAATTCTCTCTCTCTCCTCTATACCCGTTGTTGGCAATCTAAAAAAGCGAACCAATAGCATCATGGTGGTGGTGGTGGTGATGATGGTAAAGGTAGTCTCTTTGGCCAAGAAGGTAATGAACGAAATGCATATTTGTATGAAATTTAATTAAAATGTACACATAGCTTCTGTGTAACTGCTTCCAACTACTGCGAGATGCTGTCCAAGATGCCATTTGGATATGTTAGTCCTTGGTAATATTGTAATTATATGGACTAGCAAGTGCACTCGGCACATATTAAAATGTGAAATGTCTACAAAAGTCAGACGCCACCAATACCATTTTCATTACGGTAGAAAATCAGATACCTTAGATCCTGGAGGAGAATAGTTTTTCGGGCAATAATAAAGCGACAACAGTTGAGGTACATTTTACCAGACAAGTGAATAAACAATAATGTATTAAACCTTTGCCATGATCCTTTAGCTATTACAGTAGAGTGGGGAATTGCGGTGGACCTACTCGAAAGGTAAAAGAACATCGTAGATGGCAGCTGGATTAGATGCAGCCATACTGGAGACATACACTTCAAGTGATTACCAGCACATTTACTTCTCTTTCAGTCCCAGAGATATCAGACCAGTAAAAAAGGACGAAAGCAAGCTCACATTCTGGAAACATTCTTACTCCAAGCTGAGATTGGCCGACATACACAGGGAAGCGAAACTATAACGATTGACTAACACTGTACAACAGCCAACCTGGGGGTGGAAAATTTTGAAAAACTAAACCGCAATTCAATATAAAGTCCTCAGAACAAAGTCCTTGGTGAACCCACCACACACCCAAAACTCCTTTAAACGGTAATAAAGGGCGATAAGTAAAATATAGGACTAACATGAAAGGTTTCCGGGAGTTTTTGATTTTGTTATGTGTGTCTGATTCGTACTCAACTCCTAAATACTTTCATTGAAGACCCTTCGATCAGTCGATGTACCCGTTTTGGGGGGTTTTGAAGTGGGGAGTTTAGCCCTAACTTTAAATATCCGATTTGTATTGTTGGCTTTGACCGATTTTTTAAATCGGAGGCGCTTCACCTTCAGTCGAGGTTAAAAAAGGCCCCTAAAAGATGTCTGGACAGAGAATTCTAAACCAATTGCGGAGTTTGCTCTGTTGACAATCACCCTAACTTGGAACTTTCCACCCGCCTGACCATGACCCTGAAATTGTATCGCAGTTTAATCGCTAAAAGATGTCATTAGATTATGCAGAAGTTTAAGGGCCCAAGGTCGCAGTTCATTAATGTTCATGTAATTTCATGCAAATCGGATAATAATTGCGACCTCCAGAGGCTCAAGAAGTCAAAATCCCAGATCGGTTTATATGGCAGCTATATCAGGTTATGAACCGAATTGAATCATACTTAGCATAGTTGTTGGATACCATAACAAAACACGTCGTGCAAAATTTCATTCCAATCGGGTAAGAATTGCGCTCTCTAGAGGATCAAGAAGTCAAGACCCAAGATTGGTTTATATGGCAGCTATACCAGGTTATGGACCAATTTGAACCACATTTGACACAGTAGTTAGAAGTAATACTTAAACACTATGTGCAAAATTTCAGTCAAATCGGATGAGAATTGCGCCCTCTAGAGACTCAAGAAGTCAAGACCCAAGATCGGTTTATATGGCAGCTATATCAGGTTATGGACCGATTTGAACCATACTTGACACAGTTGTTGGATTTTATAACAAAACACGTCGAGCAAAATTTCATTCAAATCGGATGAGAATTGCGCCCTATAAAGGCTCAAGAAGTCAAGACCCAAGATCGGTTTATATGGCAGCTATATCAAAACATGGACCGATATGGCCCATTTGCAATGCCAACCGACCTACACTAATAGAAAGTATTTGTGCAAAATTTCAAGCGGCTAGCTTAACTCCTTCGGAAGTTAGCGTGCTTTCGACAGACAGGCGGACGGACAGACAGACGGACATGGCTAGATCGACATAAAATGTCGCGACGATCAAGAATATATATACTTTAGGGGTCTCAGACAAATATTTCGAGTAGTTACAAACAGAATGACGAAATTAGTATACCGCCCATCTTATGGTGGAGGGTATAAAAAAGGCAATTGCACCTGCAAAGGCCTGCACAAGACGATTCATTAGTGACTGTTTTTGCTAAACTCTTGATGTTGTATTTCCAATCACAGAAGGATGAAACACTGATGACAGGGTAAAACGCACAAGTTTCTGCTAAGTAGATAATTTTGAAAAACAATCCCCATTCAGCGCTTGTTGGTACTTTTATCTCGAATTCATCGCAGCTAAAGTGAGATGAGAGATATAACTCGCTACACACTGAGTCATTTGAAAGCATCCCGCTATCATTTTCAAAAGATGAACTGATCACACAAATGTATGTATCCATGCTTTTGTCCAATCAATCGCGTTGCCTTCGTTCGAATTTGATTTTAATTTGATGTATGACACGGGCAATTAGCTTTAGCCGTTTCAGAGATATGGGTCGCCAAAGTTCCTTAAGTTGCCCAATAACCAAAAAGTTGAGAAACTTTGAGGCCCCAGCAAGACGTGTTTACATCTTCAAATTGTGCTCAAATTTTAAGAATTTTAAAATCTAATAAAATGACACATTTTATGGGGTTGCCTCAAAAAAGTTATCGACATTGAATTTTTGCCTTCGAGATAAAAACCACCCTAATGTCCATATATAGCATGGGGCGCATTAATATCCGCACACTACTATCCTGACCTAGCAAGTAGACTGCGAATCTGGCATTAATATTTCGGACAAACGTTTTTGGGACCAAATGTGACAAAATAGGATTCAAATGATAGGTCTCTGGGGTCACAATACATATCAGCAATCCCAATTTGCCAGATGTTTGGCGGCAAAGAATGGAAGAGAATGAAGGACTTGACTTAGATTTATTTTTCGAGTTAGCTTTTCAGTGTTAAGAGCGCACAACAAGCCGATTACTGGCTTAGGTGTATGTCCATAGTAGTATGGGGCGGATTAATATCCACACCCGCTTTTAAACCCAATCTAATCTAACCTACGCATCCAGGCGCAGCAATTACACCACTCTTCCTCAGGGTACAGCAGTACATTTGTGGTATGAGCAATTCCTTCCTAAATGCTTCACCGGCTGCTGCTTTGGAATTGGCTTCTGAATTTCCTCCTTTGCAGATAGCACACACCTTGAGTCTAACCCAACCGAATGACCATTTCACACTGAACTTGGCGAGTCCTATTTCGGAGCCTTCCCTCCGATTTTGGTCCATGTAGGAGATTTCCCGTTTTCAGCAATCCGACAGACTTTAACGATAGTTACTCTGACAAGTCTCCAGCAACAACTATTAAGTCGTCTCCTGGGTTCAGTATACCAATAACTCTATTAGACTTATTGGGGCACCCGGAGGTTAGTACAAATTCTACATGTCTCCGGTTTCCGTCAGACTCATCCAATCTACCAAATTTCAAATCGGTAATTAAAAGATATCCTTGAGTGTATTATAGGTAGAGAAGAGATATCTTCCTTTCTGACCAAATCAAGTGCTCCTTTTCGCCTAATTTTAGAAGCTTCTGCAGTTCTTCCCTCTTCATAGGAAGAATCCTAGCAGTCTGTTTTTTAATCGGAATGGAATGACACATTTTATGGGGTTGCCTCAAAAAAGTTATCGACATTGAATTTTTGCCTTCGAGATAAAAACCACCCTAATGTCCATATATAGCATGGGGCGCATTAATATCCGCACACTACTATCCTGACCTAGCAAGTAGACTGCGAATCTGGCATTAATATTTCGGACAAACGTTTTTGGGACCAAATGTGACAAAATAGGATTCAAATGATAGGTCTCTGGGGTCACAATACATATCAGCAATCCCAATTTGCCAGATGTTTGGCGGCAAAGAATGGAAGAGAATGAAGGACTTGACTTAGATTTATTTTTCGAGTTAGCTTTTCAGTGTTAAGAGCGCACAACAAGCCGATTACTGGCTTAGGTGTATGTCCATAGTAGTATGGGGCGGATTAATATCCACACCCGCTTTTAAACCCAATCTAATCTAACCTACGCATCCAGGCGCAGCAATTACACCACTCTTCCTCAGGGTACAGCAGTACATTTGTGGTATGAGCAATTCCTTCCTAAATGCTTCACCGGCTGCTGCTTTGGAATTGGCTTCTGAATTTCCTCCTTTGCAGATAGCACACACCTTGAGTCTAACCCAACCGAATGACCATTTCACACTGAACTTGGCGAGTCCTATTTCGGAGCCTTCCCTCCGATTTTGGTCCATGTAGGAGATTTCCCGTTTTCAGCAATCCGACAGACTTTAACGATAGTTCCTCTGACAAGTCTCCAGCAACAACTATTAAGTCGTCTCCTGGGTTCAGTATACCAATAACTCTATTAGACTTATTGGGGCACCCGGAGGTTAGTACAAATTCTACATGTCTCCGGTTTCCGTCAGACTCATCCAAATTTCAAATCGGTAATTAAAAGATATTCTTGAGTGTATCATAGATAGAGAAGAGATATCTTCCTTTCTAACCAAATCAAGTGCTTCTTTTCGCTTAATTTTAGAAGCTTCTGCAGTTCTTCCGTCTTCATAGGAAGAACCGTAGCAGTCTGTTTTTTTAATCGGAATGGATCAATTAAACCTCCACATAAAAAATATTATTAACATTTACTCAATGCCAAAGATTTAGTTTTTTTTTTCTTTCTTCAATTTTAAATTTGTTCTTTGAAGTTGCCATTTATTTTTTTTTTTTTTGCACATTCACATTCTGTTTGATACTGAGTTCTGAAAAAATATACACAAAATTGCGGAAATTAAATGTTGGCCAATATTCGAGCATATCAAATATTCGAGCGTATCCAACAAAATGGACAACAATACTACAATTGTGTAAAAAGGACATTCTTTATCGTCAGCGAAGCTGATAGAGAGAAAAAAAATCGCCGCTTCATTCACTCTTTTGTATGCGATAAAAATAAAAAAAAATAAACAACAACACATATAATCACATCACAAATATCCATTACAGCGTGGGCTTTGACTCTCCTCTCCTATACACTGCTCACTTGGTGGAGTGGTAGCAGGAGATTCCCTTCAATCTGGCGAAATTACCAACAGCAAAAACCAGCAGTAGTGGTAAGAGCATAGAGAAATGATTCCATTTCAAGAATACCAACTATAGAGCTGGCACAAAAAAAAAAAAAAAGAAATGAACGAACATCATTTGGTCATTATTGTCAAACATCAAAAACAGCACCATCATTGGCTCATCATCACTCGGACGATAGAGGTGGCGCGAGAAATACATACCAATATTACTTATACATCGTACAATCCCAACCATTTAAATGTAGGCTGTAACGAACATAAAAACTACAGATATAAGCCAAAAAATTTTATATTTATGAAATTTGAGTGAATAACAAAGCTGCAGGAACCGACGGTTTGCCATAGAGGACATGAAGTGAAACGAATATAACAACAACAACTGTTTCAGCTTTATCCAAAAGTGAATTTTTAAAAAAGCTTTAGCTTTAACTTATTTTGCTAGTTTCTTACTATCTTAACAGCATTTATTCCTCATAATTTTTATAATTCCAGATTTCTTAATTACAGAGCCTTTAACGTGCTGAAGTTCTTCTTATGGCAAACAGTCTTAATTCTACAAACTTCGGTTGTATTGGATAATTGGGGCAAATTTCTTGTATTTTGCTGTTTTCAATTAAGCGGGTTCGACTGTAGTTATTGTTGACTACAGGGCAAAGGTTCTTGGAGATCACCTGTCTCGGCAACAGCATGCATATAGTAAGGGCAAGTCCACTGAAACAGCCCTTAACGACCTAGTCGCCTACATAGAGGTTCCCTCGCTGTCAAGGAGTACACAATGGTAGCAGTTCTTGACATTGAAGAAGCTTTCAATAATGTAAAACCGACGTCAATCATGAAGGAGCTGCAGTTTCAAGGCCTCAACAGCACCGTAAGAAAGTTTATTAGTAGCTTACTTACTAAAAGATGCATTATGGTAGGCTTGGGATCTGTAGATCCAAAAAGATTGGTAAGCAGAGGAACACCTCTAGAAGGTGTACTGTCCCCTCTACTTTGGAATATAGGCATTAACAATATATTATGATCTCTGGAAGACCATATGCTGATGACGTGCCAAATGCGGTTAGGGGAAAGTTTCAATACAGATGTTGTTCTTTTCAGCAGGAGATACCAGTTACCTACAGTGGCACCTGTCTCCTTGGGAGGAAAAAATATTCCATTTATTAGAAACGCAAAATACCTGGGTGTTTTGCTGGATAGAAAATTGAACTTAAAATCCAATAATTTGGAAAGTGCAGGAAAGGAAACTCTTACCCTATTCACCTGCAAGAGAGCTATCGGGGGATTTAGACCGCGTGTCATGCACTAGGTATATACTGCAGTTGTCAGACCTATAAAGCTATATGGTGTTGTGATCTGGTGGACGGCGCTTCAAAACTCCACCTACTGCTCAATTCTTAACCGGATCCATAGGATGGCTTGTTTGTGCATCACAGCCGCACTAAGGACGACACCATCTGATGCACTGAACTTAATGCTACAACTTATGCCTCTGGACATTGTGGAAAGACAAATTGCTGCGACCACTGCTGTGAGGTTAAGGGAGCTTTTTCTTTGGTCATGTGGCGACTACGAATTATCCATGATACATTGTCCGCTGTTCCAGGCAGTGTGAATTACACCTAGTCTGAGCCCCTTTTTGATAAAAAGTACTGTACAACTATTCATGATAGAACCGATTGGATCTACGATATCTCAATACGATGGATACATGAAGTTACATAGTCTTCTACGCGGATAGTTCCAAACTAGATGGCGGGAGGGGTTTTGGGTGTACAGCCCAAAAACTGGTCATACTGAGAAGGTTACCCGACCACTGCAGTGTATATCAAGCGGAGATTCTTGCCATTAAAGAAGTGATGGAAAGGCTAAGATAACATTATATCTTAGCCTTTCCATCGACATAACGACAACTGGTATAAATCGTTTCTCAGAAAGCCGTGCAGCTATTAAATCCCTGGAGAACGTATTTCGGAATTCAAAAACCCACCTCGACTGTCGAAGATCTCTTAAAGAGATGGCTGAAAACAGTTCAATATTCATTTGTTCTGGGTGCCGGTTCATAAAGATATCCCAGAAAATTGTTTAGCGGACGAGCTTGCGAGACTAGAAACTACCTTATACATTTTAGGAGAACTGGAATCTGTGGGTATGCCCCTAGCTAAGTCTTCAGTAACAGGTCCAAAGGGCAACGAATGATAGATGGTCACAAAGGGGAGAAGTTTTACAATGCCATGTAAAACTTCTCTCCAAAGAGGAGTCGCACTACGCCACGCCCTTCGGACTCGGCTATAAAAAGGAGGCCCCTTATCATTGAGCTTAAAACTTCAATCGGACTGCATTCATTGATATGTGAGAAGTTTGCCCCTGTTCCTTAATGGAATGTTCATGGGCAAAATTTGCATTACAGATTTGCTGTCACTGGCTGGAACAGACGTCTCAGTCATTGTGTCCGTCATGACAGGTCACTGTCTGAATGGGAAAACATGCTGATAGACTGAAGTTTGCAAATAACTAATTTTGCCGAAGCTGTGATGACGTCGAGGAAGAAGTGCCTATAGAACATCTGCTGTGTGTGTGTCCCGCACTAGCAGTCAGAAGGAGTTTCTCTTAAGGTTGTAAATTCTTTGAGAACTTGACTGATTTAGCGGATGTGAACATTCGCAAGTTGTTTAAAGCGATCTGGATGGTTCAGCGGTAGGAACTAGAAGACATCTTCCTTCTCCTGTTCCAGTGGTATCAAAATGGACGAAAACATCTAACGGAGTCTGTTAGCAGACTGCCACTTTAACCTAACCTAAACTAATCATTATCCGAATGGATATGTAAACTGATATAGCCGCTCCATATAAATTGATCCCCGGATTTGGTTTCTGGAAGCCTTAGTTTTCATCCGATTTGACTGAAATTTGGTACAAATCATGGTACACTTATGCCCTCCAACATTCACGCCAAAGCAGATAGGTTCATAAATTGTAAAATAAAGCGATATCCAGATTTGACTCCCAGAATCCTCAGTTTTTGTTCTATTTGGCTAAAAATTGGTACAGGAATAACCCTTTTTTTCCTCCAATACTCGCAACTAATCCAACCCGGTAGGTTCATAAATAGATGCAGGCCCCTTTAAAACCGAACAAAACATAGAAGCCTCAATCAATACCCGATTTAATTGTTTTAAAATAATTCAAATACAAACTGAGTTAGCAAGGGTACATTTTTAGCAGAATCTATGGTGGTGGGTAACCAAGATTCGACCCGGCCGAACTTAATATGCTTTTCTATTTTTTAAATTTACATAGTACTTGTATTTCACAGAAACTATATTTCTCGTTACAATCTAATATACCCTAAAGGATGAGCAGACACAAAAGGACTGCCACTACCAAGTTTTTTCTTTCAATGTTTGTTGTTATTGTGGTATTTAATTGAATTAAAGCTACAACGTTACCAACTGTAATAGCCACCAAGCAACAGCCTCAGGACGATCAACTATTTAATGGAATAAAGTAAAATTGGCGTGCGATACCCTACTATAGGAGAAAAAGAATTAGGTCATTGCAAGAAAAAAATTAGAAAGAGTGGCAAATCCGAGGAACATTATAGGGCATATAGGGACTCAAAACGGGTTATATCTTCTATTTATATATAAAAGCAGATAGCGTTTGTTCATATTTTCTGAAGACTCAAAAACGACTGAACCGTTTTTTTGAAATTTTCACCGATTATGTACGATATCTGAAGGGGTAGGCGAACTATTTCCTTACACTATTTCCTTAAAACGCGAATTAAGCCAAGTTTTTATTAATAGTAACCCATCAACACAAATCCGTTGTCAAAATCGGAGTTCAAGTGACCTGGGCGGAACGCCCCATCCCAAAATATACATTTAGACCGATCAGGACAATATGGGTCTCAAATGAACGGTATTTGGGAGTGGAATACGAATTTAAAATCCAAATTTGGGCATTCCCTAATGTTAACAAACCAAGCAAACGAAAAAAGGACCATGATTTGCGGATTTGTACCTGGAATGTCGGCACTCTTTATAGAGAAGGTGCTGGACGGATGTAATTGAGAAATACAGTACAACAACACCAACGGTGACACAATTCATGAATTTTGGCTGTTGATTTGTGGTTATTCGAAAACTGAAACACCTTGTGTCCAGCTTTACTCCGTTGGATGGGAGACTACCCACAATCCGCATTAAAGCCAAATTCTTCATCGTCAGCCTTAAGGATGAGCATACCAAGGATATCTTCTACAAGCTCCTAGAGAGAGAATTCAATTCATGGGCGGATATTGAAATCGTTCTGGGAGATTTTTATGCGAAGATAGCGAAGGAAAACATCTTTGGTCCAACAGTCGGAAAGTTTGGCCTCTACGATATAACGTCTGATAATGGGATGAGACTAATAGATTTCGCAGTGGCAAAAAACATGGTAGTTAGTAACACCAGATTTTAACATAAAAAAATTCACGGAGCCACATGGCTGTCACCCAATCAAAATACGAGAAACCAAATTGATCACGTTGTGAAAGATGGCAGCATTCATCCAGTGTGTTCGATATACGATCGATCCGTGGAGCAAATATAAATTCGGATCATTAACTTGTTGCAGCAAAGGTTCGCATCCGTTTGAGTATGGCGAGAAAAGTACGATCTGACACTGCACTGGCCCGGCTGCTTGATGAAAGCACTCCTTGTCTCGATGATATAACGGCGCAGCGGCAAACCATTGAAGACTCCTTGGAAAATGCCGCGAAATCCGTACATGGGTACTGGAAGCCTCCCCCAAGAATCCATGGTACGACCAAGAGTTTTGAGATGGTACTGAAGCCTCGAATGCAGCATACAGAGCAGCACTGCAATGAGTAACAACGCGCCAGATGAAGGAGGAGTATCGGGAGAAAAGGAGAGAAGAGATACGTCTATTCCGCAGACAGAAGAAGGAAATGGAAATACGTGAGTGTTAGTGAATTGAGATGTACAGGAGTCAGAATGAGGTACGGAAAATCTATCAAAGAATCAAACACCAAACCGATGGCTCTGATACAGGCACTTCCTCCTGCAGGCACAAAGAAGGAAATCTGGTCAGTGATACAGATAGTGTGCTAAGCATATGAAAATAACACTTTTCCCAGCTGCTAGTGTCAGACGAATGCAGCGAAGAGGAGACCGCTGAACCAATCCCTGATGATGGTATAGTATGTTTACCTCGTTGTCAGAATGAGATTCAAGTAGCTGTAACCCGACTGAAGAACAACATGGCAGCAGGAGCTGACGGGTCGCTGAATTATTTAAGACCGGCGGCAACATGCTGATAAGACGTATGCTTCAGTCTGTCTGCGCGATCTGACTAGAAGAACGCACACCCGATGATTGGAACCTCTGCATACTATGTCCCGTACACCAGGAAGGAGACAAAACGGAATGTGCCAACTAAGGAATTAGTCTCCTTCCCATCTCATACAATATACTCTCGAGCGTACTGTGTGCAAGATTAAAACCTAGAGTTACTGAAATAATTGGACCCTATCAATGCAGGCCTTAAACCTGGTAAACCCATCATAGACCAGATTTTCCTTCTCTGAGGATGGCATGATCCGCATCGTTTGGTTGCTGAGCCAGAGCGCAGTAAGGGGGAATAAAAGAGCTGACGATTTGGCATTGAAGACCAGAGGACTGCGGCCAAAAAACACGAATGCCCATGAAACACTGTGGAACCGCGAAACGATCGATAGGACCTGTATGGTATGTGTGGAAGATAATGAGATCTTGGAACATTAAATGTCATTTGCCCGGCTTTCGCGGCAAAGAGACTCCGGCACTTATGTGGGGACACAATACCAGACATGAACCAACTTAGGAGCGTGGTATGGAAAACAATTAGGAATTTTGTAACACTTAATTCCTGACTCAGATTTTCTTTTTCAAGGTTACATTTAAGTATTTAGAGTGCTCAACAAGCCGATTACTGGCTCAGGTGTATGTCCATAGAGGCATGGGGCTGATTAATATCCGTACCCTCTTTTCAACCTAACCTATCAAGTAGACTGCGAATCTGGCATTAATATTTCGGTCAAGCATTTTTGAAACAACAACCCCCAAAGACGAAATTCTCGGTAGCCAAGTTGGTAGCGTGCTAGGATTACCAATGCCGGATTACGAGGAGGTGCAGCAGCTCGCCAGACATCTCAATCGCATCCCCTGATCTCCTGAGTGACGTATCCTGGCAAGCCGTCATCTCTTTGGGGTCAGACCACCTCCCCATAATCCTCACCATCGACCGACCACCCGACTTCATAACCTCTGAGCGCCGAACGTTCATCAACTATAAGAAGGCCAATTGGACTGGCTTCAGAGAGTATACCAATCGCCGCTTCAATGAACTGCCACCCCCCTCTGATGTGCTTGTGGCCGAGAGGAAATTCCGAGACATCATCAACGCAGCAGCCGCTCGCTTTATACCAGCCGGTCGAATACCGCAAGTGCGACCCAATTTCCCGGCGCAAGCAGTGGTACTCGCAGACGAGCGTGATGGGATTCGTGCTATGGACCCCGCTAACCCCAGAATCAGCGAGCTGAATCTGGAAATAAACAGGGTAGTCAACGAACATAAGCGGAATTTGTGGCTGGAACACTTGGAGCAATGTAACTTAGGCACCGGTGCAGGCAAATTGTGGGCCACTGTTAAGTCTCTCTCGAACCCCGGTAGACGGGACGACAGGACCTCAGTCACTTTTGGCGAGTTAACCGTGACTGATCCGAAGAGATGCGCCAGGTTGTTCAACCGTCAATTTATCGTGCATCCCGAGAGAGACAGGGCAAGGAGGAGAGCCATTCGCCGTATTCGTGGTCTCCGAGCCGATGAACAGCCATCACAATTTACCGTGGGCGAAGTTACGAATGTCATCCGTGGCGCCAAATCTTCCAAGGCGTTGGGCCCCGACGGAATCTCTACATTGATGCTGAAGAATCTGGATTTACCTGGAGTTGAGTACCTTACCACTGTCCTTAACCTGTCATTGAACACTCTTATAGTTCCCGATGTCTGGAAAATGGGCAGAGTGATCCCGCTACTGAAGCCTGGTAAAGACCCGAGTTTGGGGGAGTCGTACAGACCGATCTCCCTTCTCTCACCAGTGGCTAAGACGCTTGAGGCATTACTCCTCCCGAGCCTCATAGGAGAATTTCCATTCGCCGAGCATCAACACGGATTTCGGAGACTGCACAGCACAACAACAGCTTTGCATGCCATCACCACACACATTTGCCGTGGCTTCAATCAACCCAGGCCATGTGATAGGACGGTCCTCGTGGCATTGGACCTATCGAAGGCATTCGACACGGTCAGCCATGCCAAATTATTTGAGGACATCGCCAACACGTCCCTCCAGCCAGGCCTTAAACGTTGGGTCGCGAATTATCTGTGTGGCCGCCAGTCATTTGTGGAATTTAGGGATAAGAAGTCAAAACACCGTAGAGTGAAACAGGGAGTTCCCCAAGGCGGGGTGATATCTCCGGCTCTGTTTAACCTCTACCTTTCCTCCATCCCACCTCCTCCAGACGGCATAGAGATCGTATCATATGCGGACGACTGTACGATCCTGGCATCAGGCCCCCCACCCATTGATGACATCTGCGATAGGTTGAACGTCTACCTCAACGAGCTTGCCTCATATTTCGCTGCAAGAAATCTGAAGATATCCGCCACCAAATCTTCAGCCACACTGTTCACTACAAATACGCGTGAGGTGAATTCTGAGCTGACTGTGATGGTCGATGGAGAATTGATTCCGACCATCAAGTGTCCCAAAATACTTGGCGTCACATTTGACAGCTCCTACACTTTCTCCCCACATGCCACAGCAATCTGCAATAAAGTCAAAAGTAGAAACAAGGTCCTCAAGTCACTCGCTGGCAGCACTTGGGGTGCAGACAAAGAAACCTTGTTGACCACGTACAAAGCAATTGGCCGGTCTGTGGTAAGTTATGCAGCGCCAGTGTGGTCACGTCAGCTTTGTGACACGCAGTGGAATAATATTCAGATCTGTCAGAATGCCGCCCTCCGAACTGCGACGGGCTGCCTCCTTAGTTCTCATGTGGACCACCTCCACCAGGAGACAAAGATCCTACCAGTGCGAAGACATAACTACATGCTGTCTAAGCAATACCTTTTGGGCTGTTATCGCAGAAATCATCCAAATCATCATCTTGTGGATAGATACCCACCGCCCAGAAGCCTTAAGGTAGATCTACATGATCTAGAGCGTGAGGTCCAGCGCTATAAGAGAGAACCTCTAGATCAAGCGGCATATCAAGCGGGTCTGAACAACATTCATGCAGACACGGTAGCAGACGCGTTAACTGGCTACCGGGTGAATGTAGTCCATGGAGTACGACCGCCACCCATTGCACCCGAAGAAATCGACCTCCCCCGGCAAACCAGAGTGATTCTGGCTCAATTACGTTCCGGCAGATGCAGCCGCCTCAATTCCCACAGAGCTAGGATTGATGCCGACGTGCAAGATGTATGTCCCGACTGTAACCAGGGACCGCACGATACACGTCACCTGTTTAACTGCCCGGCCAGACCCACTCGACTCAGACCCAGATCCCTGTGGACGCACCCCATCTTAGTCGCGGAGTTCCTGGGTCTTGACACTCAACAGAATCAAGCAGACGAAAGATAGTACACAATAAACTGCTACAACAACAACAACAACCAATGCCGTGGATTCGATTCTCGCAAGAAACCTTGGTCTGTCGCTACTGCGGTATCACAATGGACCTAAAATTGACTAAGTGAGTCTATTAAGGACTGCCACTCTTACCTAACGTAACCTACCCCCCAAAAACCCACTAAAAGGTCATGCAGACCGAACGGGAGAGATTCCAATGAAAGGTCTCTGCAGTTACAATAAAAATCTGCAATCCCAAATTGCCTGAAAGAGAATAAAGGAATAAAGAACAACCCAGAGAATCAAATGTCTGATGTCAGACAAATCTGAACAAATTCTTAAGTCTTCTAACAAGATCTTACCGAGTTCATTCCGAATTCTGTTCGGCTTTCTGAGACAATTTTTTTTCCGACAGTCTAATAGAAAGAATTTGACCCTTAATGAAATGTTTAAAAGCAAAATTGGCATTTGAATCGTCGGAAAACACATTTGAGTTCTATAAGAAATCGGTTGAATTTCGATAAGACAATCGGAATGTACATTCGAATCCTAAAATATTTTATTCCCAAATTCGGTCAGAAATCGGTAAGACAAGTGAGTAACATATCCGTATTCATGTAAATTCAACATCAGAATTTGGTCAGAAATCTTAACGACAACATTTAATTCTTCTACGTATTTCCCATAAATTTGGTTTAGAATTCCGTAGGCTTTCTGTCAGAAACATCAGATTTCCTTTCGACATTTTGTTCCGAAGTCGTGTCAACCACTCCATATATATTTAGTTAAGAATTTGGACAGATTTCAGATCCGAATTCGGATGAATGTTCCAACTTTCTTACAGACTTCTGACCGAATTCTGAGGGTCTAGTTCACTGGGAAATAAAAACGTGTTCACGTAGAAATTTTAAACAGTGAGTTGTTCTAAGTCTTTCGACTTCTTTGCCAAATACGGTTTAAGTTAGACCATTTTTGGAGCCCATAGAAGCCTCATTTCTTAACCGATCGCTAAAATTTGGAACTGTAAGTTCGATTTCGAGGTCGCACATAGTTGCTATATAGACCGATCATCCTATTTATGATCTTAATCCCATAAAATACGGCTTTATTGCCAGATTTCGCTGAATTTTAAAATTCGTCTTGTATCACTGGTTTCGGCATTTGTTCTCAAGAACTTGCGTCGGGTTAGATATTGTTGCCTCTTCTTCAACCTTATCTGCTTATAAAAAAAACTCCTACTATTGCTAATAATGCCCTCACGTCTAGAACTCCTTAAGAGGAATACCAACCAATGGAAGCATTTGAAAGTGCTGTATTCATACTTCAAGTTTCGTTTTGAATGGATGTACACTGATGTGGAACATCCCTCAAGAGTTTGCCTAACTCCTTGCATAAGGCCAAATTAGAGATTTGAAGCAAAATTTCAATTAGGCCCAAGCAAACTGAAATGCTAAGAGACAGCATACAACTGCATGACATTGCCCCAAACGCATTCTAACACTCGTGCCACATTTTCCCTAATCAATAGCCTAAGGACATGTGGATATTACCATACCACAACTTGTAGCACCACCAGCGCATTCACTTTTATTTTGCCGCACCTAGTACCATGCATGTATGTATGTCTAAATGGTCATATTGTATAGCTGTAATACGGTCCGTTATCTCATTCCCCAAAAAAAAGGTCCAACAATGAAATATTTCCATTATGCTCTGTCTGACTGAAGTACGGCAGTATTTAAGTACTTCAGTGCCAACATTTAGCCGATTTTAAATTGGTTTTCTGTTGGCAGCAGAAGTAGTACGTAGCACCAGCACTAGCCATAATGCAAAGATGACAATAATAATACGAACAGGGAAGAGCCATGGGGATAATGATTACTTGCTGCCCGGTAAAGCAGAAATATGACGAATGTTCTACCATGGCCAGTAACTCAAAGTGGAAAAATATATAACTTCACTTTCCCTTTGGTATTCCTGCATCATTTTGTGATTTCTTTTTTTTTGTCATTGTTGATGTTAATAGACCATAACCATTACTGCCATGAAAGCAACAACGTATAACAATCATAAGTAGGAGAAAGAGAACAAGAAGAAGAAGTGGAAGATAACAATGAATTGCCTGTACCATATCCGCGTTCTTTCGTCTGTACCACCAGCCAAGCAACAGCCTTGTCTCAGCTTCCGTTTGGCCAATGTGGCCACCCACAAAATACTCGGCATGAGGATGGTCAGCGAATTTTTCTGATGATGACAAAGCTACCGCTGCCGCAGTCGCTTCACAAAGAATGACATTGCTGATGGTATTGCTTGGTGCTGATTTTGTGACAACTGTTTGACGTTGTCTGATGATGAATTCATTTCAATTCACTTCAATGTTTTTGCCACAGAGGAAGGACACGCTTCTTTTTATTCCTCCTCTTCTTCTACCATGGTCGCTGTTTAATTCATAAATTTTGCAGAGAGCGCACAGTGCTGCTAGAGCCGTTTACTGACAAATGGCCACAAATGAATTTCATGTGTATCGCTCCGCAACAAATGAATGAACATCCTTTCGCATTAGCGTTTTCCCCACTCTCTCTCTCTCTCACACACACACACACACACAAAACAATCTGCTGGGGATTGAGGCCACAATTTAAGACTGGAGGGGCGTTTTGGGAATGAGCAATTTCTGCACACACTTTATCACATCTTATGGCATATTTACCCACATCCCTGTTAGCATTAATACTGTTAGACCATATTATCCTTTGAGGGGAAACTCCTATGTGAGTGTGGGTGTGTGAGTGGGTGAAAGTAAAATAATCTAAGGTGTGAATTGAAAGTACACAGTGATCTTGTGCTAAGAGGATGTACTCGTAATAGGATTTAATGCATACTCTCCCACAAAGCAGGTCTGAAAGCTCTTTGGCGATTACTTTATTCAATAAAGGCAAAAGAAATATGGATTTGGGGTTAGTCTATGTTTAAGGTTATTGTAAAACCTTGAATTTTCTATTCTAAGGTCGATACTCTGACTTGGAAGTATAATTTTATGATCCCAAAGTCTAAATTTCATAAGAGAAGAATCAAGACATATTGTTCCATATTACATACGAGGTCTGCTATATAAGTTTCTGGACTAATTATGAAAATGCTTACTTTTAGCATCAAAAATTTAAACCGATTTCTTCGAAATGCACCAATTATGTCGAGACTTATAAGAAAATCCTTAGTGCAAAATTTCGCGAGAATCGGTTTACAAATGACGATGTAATTGGAATTTTAGAGCAAATCAGAGGAACATATGGATGGGAGCTATATCTAAATCACCAATAATGTCGAATCTTATAAGGAAACCACTCGGGCAAAATTTCGTGAGAATCGGGTTACAAATGACGATATAATTGCAATTTTAGTCCAAATCGGAGGAATATATATATATGGGAGCTATATCTAAATCCGAACGGATTTCTATGAAATTCACCAATAATGTCGAGACTTATAAGAGAATAACTCGTGCAGTGCTTGGAGTATTTGAGAGAAAGATTCTTCTAATTTACAAAGAATCTTTCTCTCAAATACTCCAAGCACTGTCTCATCTGCTTTCACAAGTATCCATGCCTCAGAATCATATGACAACACAGGCAGTATTAGTGTCTTGTATAGTGTAATCTTGGACCAGTGGACCAGTTTGCGTTAATAGAGAATGTAGGCGTCATATGAACCACGAGCTGTATGACGACGATAGCATAATTAAGCGTATCAAAATACAATGGCTGCGTTGGCTAGGTCAGCTGCAGCAAAGAAGTCTTTTGAAGGCAAACACGATGGTACACACATACCGGGACGACCAAATGCCCGATGGAAAGATCAAGTGGTGACAAACATCTTGAAACTTGGTGTCAAAGATTTTAGAATGAGCGCAGAAGATCAAGGCGCTTGGAATGGTATTCTACGTTCGGCTAGTGGAACAAGTGTTCTGTCATAGCCAATTAAAGTAAAGTAAGTATCTCTATCTGTTCTCAAATGGCATACTTTTTACTAGTTTTTCGATTCTATCCCACTATGCGACCATAGCTTAGATAAAGGTATCAAAATACAAGGGTTGCGTTAGCTAGGTCATGTTGTCAGAATGAATAAAGAATCTAGCTAAGAAATCTTTTAAAGGAAACCATAATAGAATACGCAAAAAGGAACGACCAAAACTTCGATGGAGCGACCAAATGGAGAAAAACATCTCCAAGTAGGTGTCCCAGATTGCAGAAAGAACGCAGAAGACCAAGGCGCTTGGAAATCTTCTCTACGTTCGGCTATAGGAACAAATGTTCTAAAATAGCCAACTATGTAAGTAAGATCTGATCGTCGAAACATATGACCATGCATCGATAGAAGACAAGGGTGAACAGATCAATTATATGAAATGGAAACTTTGGTCCAATGATGGGAACATTTAACCTTCACAAGTAAATATTCTATAACCCAATACAACAAATAATTTGGGGGTGTGAAATTTAAAGTTTTATAAAACCGACCCAGTCATCGACGGAAGAATCAAAATCACTCATTTAAAAACATAGGCCTTGCTGGAAGTGATTTCTGTATCCATTGCCTAATATTTATCTCAGCCAAAATTCAACCTTACGAAAGTTTTCGTTTTCTATTATTTTTATGAAACATCACTGTGGCATATCATCTTTGTCTTTTCCACTAGCCGTCCATTCATATTCATTCATATGGAAATTACAGTTGCAGTGATAATCTCATACACCTACAAAAGTAACGGAATTCTGTTCATCCAACCATCCATCCATTCCTGTATTCGCTCATTCGTTCGTTCGTTGAATCATTTTATCCATGCGATACAAGCCTAGGCGCCCTTCATACGTACAACATATGTGCTGGGGTAGTGAGTGGATGGATGCAGTGTAATGATGAAATCCTTTGTTCATGAGATTGAATTCGATGGATGCCACGAAAATCTCTCTTACTCTCCGAGTGGCCATTGTTTAATTCATGCCATATTGTATTGTGGACATATAGACAATATTGCTCAAATTATTACAATATCAGCCATCCATCGAACCATTCAGCCATACACATTTCACACATTAAGCGATTCACTCAGTCATTTACTTCGCCATGGGTTTATTGACGTCATGCCATGGTGGCGATTATTGATAACAGGGGTGCGTTATTTTCATAAATATTTCTGATGGACAAGTGTTGCTTTAATGTTATAATCGGTGTTAGTTGATGGAATCACATTGAAACATTCAAGTTATCCAGGTTGAGCTATGTATGGGCTGGGGGAAGCCATTCATCATTCATTGAAAACTTATAAAAAAATAAATTATATTTTTTTAACTAGACAATATATCTTTTTGCTTATCCTTGGAAATTTTATTTTTCTAACATTTTTATACAATTTAAAATGTTTTTCATACTTTGCTCTCCCAAACTGTGAAGGCTCTGGAATTCATTCGAGCCCTTTCAAATGGAGTGAGCCTATGATGAACTATGCATAATTACAGAAATTATACTCATGAATAACTTAAAAAGATACTAACTGGCCAAATGGTCATGTTTAAAACAAATACTTGGCTTTTCTCAAACCACTCATGTCCTACCCAGAAACCAAACACTTGAAATATAATGCATTCTGCCAGCTTAACAGCCACTAATGAGTTTTCACTGCAATAGTTGCATGCTAACCAGACAAGCTGGCGCCTTAATACACACCCACTTTACCACAAGGAAGAAAACAAACCCTTGACCAATTCGTTTTGCTAGTCTCACTCTCACTGCTAACGAAAGGACATCCGGCAAGGCCTTTGTGCTTAAATGATGGTAAAATAAGAAAAGTTTTTCGGGGGGTAGAAAATAAAATTTTTATCTTAGGTTTCTTTCAAAATAAGATTAGAATCTACTAATGTCTCAAACTATTTCAAGTAGGGAATAGTCCAGTCCGCCAAAGAAAATACTTAAAGATCATACTTCGTAGAACAGGGATGACAATAAAATGCAGAAATAAGAATTCTTACATCCAATGCAAATATAGCAATGAGTACTAAGCTCCAAAGGCTAACTTAAGCATGGCAGAGAAAAAAAGAACAAGGACTCCTTCAGCATTATCTGTGGCATCTACGCACAAAATACTGCACACACACACTTGCAAACAAACCCACTTCAACTCCCCTTTTACAGTCCTCATTTTTTGTATGCCCCGGCATAGGTATACTTTTTTCGATATTTTGTTTGTAACAGCTCCAGCTTTATAACGGCCACCGTAGCGCAGAGGTTAGCATTTCCTCCTATGAAGTTGAATGCTGGCAACATTTGTGAGGTACTATGCAATGTAAAACTTCTCTCCAAAGAGGTTTCGCACTGCGGCACGCCGTTCGAACTCGGCTATAAAAAGGAGGTACCTTATCATTGAGCTTAAACTTGAATCGGACTGCACTCATTGATATGTGAGAAGTTTGCCTCTGTTCGTACTAAAATTTTCCCCGAGCACATCTCAACAAGAAACAGCCACCACCATAGGATGGGGGTGTACTAATCTAGACATTCCGTTTGTAATTCCTTCAAATATTCATCTAAGACCCCATAAAGTATATATATTCTGGTCCGTCTGGACATTCTGAGTCGATCTAGCCATGTCCATCCGTCCGTCTGTCGAAATCGTGATAACGGTCGAACGCGTAAAGCTAGCCGCTTGAAATTTTGCACAGATACTTACTATTGATGTACTTCGTTGGGGATTGCAAATGGGCCACACTGTTTCAGATTTGGATATAGCTCCCAAATAAACCTATCTCCCGATTTTACTTTTTGAGCTCCTGGAACCAAAATGCTTGTCCGCTTTGGCATAACTTTTGCACATAGTGTTTTCTTTTGACTTCCAACAACTGTGCCAATTACGGTTCAAATCGGTCTATAGCATGATATATAAACCGACCTTGATCTTGACTTTTTGAACCACTAGAGGACGCAATTATTATCCGATTTGGCTAAAATTTTGCATGCGGTGTTCTTTTACGGCTTCCAACAACGGTCTCGATATAGCTCCAATATAAACCGATCTCCCGATTTGACTTCTTGAGCCCTTACAAGCCCCAATTTTTATCCAATTTTAGCAGAATCCATGGCGGTGGGTTCCCAAAATTCGGCCCGGCTGAACTTACTTGTTTGTTACTTTACAGGAGAAGGAAAAAACTTGCCATAGGCCAGTACCGGTTGTACCGGGTCCTTTATGACTGGATAAACCATATGCTAAGGAACATATAGATACATTGTGCGTCCCATGCCATAAATATAAGAGATATAGTGGCACCGAGCACGCCACAGGGGGACATTTAACGCCACTCTTTGGGTACCTGCCATAAATAACCTATTACGGATGCTAAAGGAATTGCCATAAATAACCTATTACGGATGCTGAAGGAATTGGGATTTGAACCCGTCTTCTACGCAGACTATTTTATTATACATCTAAGGGATAAAGATCCGAATCTTGGAGATGACATGCGACTGGGCTAGACCTATGGGGTCTCAATGCTGATAGGAACAGGTCATACCATCGCGGTATAATCGGGGCAACGATAAGAAACTTGGAAGGAATGGAAGAGGATACCTGAGACCTCACTTGAGGTCGAGTTCGAGGCACTGTTTGCCAGAGGCACAGTCTTATATTGACGGAACTCTGGTATTTTCCATCTGGACGATCATGCTAACCAGATGAATCAAAGCTAGAGGACTAAGCGAAAAGCTATGCGACTGGGAAGTGTTGGATGGCCACAGCTTCTCTGATCATCGGTATATTAGTTTCAGCCTTGGTGTAAACACTGCAGAAGTGGTCCTTCGGCTAAACAGAAGAAAGGCGGATTGGAATTAATTTCCGCACAAATTCTCCACGTCTATCCCTTCTACACCAGGAAAGGAAGTGGCAACTGCACATGATATAGACGTAATGGTCAAGCGGATCACAAAGGCCCTGAATGACTCGCTTGTGTCAGCATGTCATAGTACCAAGCCAAGGGGCAAACAGCGACCGCCATGGTTGACCCCAGAACTGATTGGTCTAAGGAAGGACAGAAAACTCTTCAACACAGCGAATGCCACAAGGGCATCACACGATTGAGACGTCTACAAGGCTGAGCTAAGAAAATACAAGGGCGAGCTGAGAACGGCTCAGAACATATACTGGGTGGAATTCTGCAGCTCAGTGGAAGAAACATCTGAGGTCTCTAGGCTAAGGAAGATCCTACCCTAGAGACCTATTACGGTAGGATATATTCAGAAGTCAGAGAATGTATGGACAATGTCTAGTGAACAACAATGTGGCTTTAGAAGAAGCTGTCACTGGTATGCAATCGTCGGAGGTTGTTGGGGAAATTTTGTCTGCGAGCCATACGCAAAAGTTGGGTGTTTACACCGCGTGTCATACATTGAGTATATACTGCAGTTGTCAGACCTATACTGCTATATGGTGTTGTGGTCTAGTGGACGAAGCTTCAAAAGTCCACCTACTGTTCAATACTCAACCGGATCCAAAGGATGGCTTGTTTGTGCATTACAGCCGCACTGAGAACAACACTGAAATTAATGCTACATCTAATACCTCTGCACATTGTGGATAGAAAAATTGCTGCGATCATTGCCGTGAGGCTAAGGAATTTTTGCTGATGTGGGGGCTACGGACACTGTGTTATCAGTGTGGATAACACCCTGCCTGAGTCGCTTTTAGATAAAAAGTACTGTACCACTATTTCTGATAGAACCGCTTGGTACTACAATATCTCTGATAATAGAAGTTACATAGACTTCTCTTCGGATAGATCCAAATTAGACGGCCAGTTGGGCATTGGAGTGTACTCTGAAGAACTAGAACAGGTCATATCGAAAAGATTGCCCAACCACTATAGTGTGTATCAAGCAGAGATCCTTGCATTTAAAGAAGTGGTGGAATGATTAAGATATAATGTCATAACGCCATAACTAAATATCTTCTCAGACAGCCAGGCAGCCATTAAATCTCTGGGGAATTATTTCTGAAGTCAAAAACCGCCCTCGAGTATTGCAGATCTCTAAACGAGACGGCTGAACAGTTCAAAGTTCACCTGTTCTGGGTGCCGGGCCACAGAGATATCCCAGGGAATTGTAAAGCGGACGAGCTTGCGAGACTAGCAATTACCTTACATATTCCAGGGAAACTGGAATCTGTGGGTATGCCTCTAGCGACATGTTAGCTAAGTTTTCAGGATCAGCCCCGAAGGGCAACGAATAATAGATGGTCAGAAAGGGGGGGTTGTAAACATTCCAGAATTATGTAGCCTAATCTAGACATGAACAAGTCCATCGCTTTGCTGTCGCTTGCATGAACAGATGTCTCAGTCATTGTATCCCTCATTACATGACACTGTCTAATCGGAAAACATGCCGACAGACTGAAGTTTGCAAGTAACCACTTTTGCAAAAGCTGTGTGGATGTCGAGGAAGAAGATACTATAGAACATCTGCTGCGCGTGTGCTCCGCACTGGCAGTCAGAAGGGGTTCCACTTCAGGTTTTCATTTCTTTGAGAACCTGTCTGATTAAGAGGATGTACCCGTTCGCAAGTTGTTGGGTTTTTTAAAGCTATCTGCATGTGTTACAGGTAGGAACTATGGTCTGATGGTAGACTGTCAATTTAACCTAACCTGAGCTTAAACCGATCAATTAAAATTTTAATAATTTTTTTCAATCCAATAACCTTTTTCTTAATTAAAAATTTGGTCAATTACCCTTTTTTTTAAAAACAGTGGTTGATATCACATTTTCGTGATTGAAGAAGTTTCTGTTAGAAAATCAATTGGATTAATAATACCGATCTGTATTTTTACCATGTTTACAATCTCAGCTCATTTTGTTTTAAAATAATAGAACTATATTTAGTTTTTCAAATATGCTCTTGTTTCGAAGGTTCTGGGTATTCATAATTCGTTTCGGCCAACCCTTATGCCGTTATTAATCTTTTTAAATTTCAAAGGAAGGAACCAACACTTGTATGGGTTTTCTTAGAGCCTCCTTTCTTTGCTTAAGTATTTAAACGGGACACAAGACAACATTAGCAGCATGTTGCCAAGATGCAGATGAAGAAGAAGAAAAAATGCCTTAAGTTTGCCTCTGGTAGTAATTTTGTTCCTCCATTTCTCTTTCATCTATGAAATCCCAATAGGCAAACAGCCAACATTTTGAAATGTTTACTGCTGCTGCTGCTGCTACGGTTCCTGCTGCATTGGCAACAGAACCGGGTTGTTAGCCATCTGGCAGCATATACCGCTCAACTGTATCTAGTGGTGCAACACTTACACTTTTCCTGTGGCTCTATTGGCTTTGGGGTAGTACTCGAAGTCTTTTCAGCAGCTGTGGGTTTTCTACTGCACCACTAAGCCTTGTTCACACATTTATTGTTGCATTGCACTGCAACAGAAAGTCTTCCACTGCTCACACACATTTTAATTAACAACATTGGGGAAATGATACACGCAGAAAATTCTAAACGCAGGCACTTCATTAAACCCACCACCATGGGATGGGGGTATACTTATCTAGCCATTCCGTATATAACACCTCGAAATATTCGTCTAAGACCCCATAAGGTATATATATTCTTGATCGTCTCGACGTTTTGATTCGAAATAGCCCTGACCGTCCGTCCGTCCGTCTTTCGAAATCATGATAGCGGTCGAACGCGTAAAGCTAGCCGCTTGAAATTTTGCACAGCTACTTAATATTTATGTAGGTCGTTGGGGATTGCAAATGGGCTATATTGGTTCAGATTTAGATATAGCTCCCATATAAACCGATCCCTCGATTTGACTTCAAAAACTGCTGGAAGCCACAATTTTTGTGCGATATGGCAGAAATTTAGCATGTTAAGTTCCATTACGACTTTCAACAACTGTGCCAAGTATGGTCTAAATCGGTCTATAACCTGATATAGCTCCCATATAAACCGATCTCCTGATTTGACTTCTTGAGCCCCTGGAAGCCGTAACTCTTTAACCGATCTGGCTGAAATTTTTCATGTAGTGTTCTGTTATGACTTCCAATAACTGTTTTAAGTTCGGTTTAAATCGGTCCATAACTTGATATAGCTCCCATATAAACCGATCTTCCGATTTGACTTCTTGAGCCGCTGGAAGCCGCCATTGTTGCCCTATTTAGCTGAAATTTTGCGTGTAGTGTTCTGTTACTACTTCCAACAACTGTGCCAAGAACGGTCTAAATCGCTCTATAACCGGATATAGCTCCCATTTAAACCGATCTCCCGATTTGACGTCTTGAGCCGCTGGAAACCGCCATTGTTGCCCTATTTGGCTGAAATTTTGCGTGTAGTTTTCTGTTACTATTGTACTTCCAACAAATGTGCCAAGAACGGTCTAAATCGCTCTACAACCTGATATAGTTCCCATATAAACCGATCTCCCGATTTGACTTCTTGAGCCGCTGGAAGCAGCCATCGTTGCCCTATTTGGCTGAAATTATGCATGTGGTGTTTTGTTATGACTACAACTTCCAACAACTGTGCCAAGTTCGGTCCGAATCGGCGTATAACCTGTTATAGCTCTCATATAAACGGATCTCCCGATTTGATTTTTAAGTTTTTGCAAGCTGCAATTTTTGTCCCATTTGGCTGAAATTTTCCATGCGGTGTTCTATTACAACTTCCAACAACTGTGGCAAGTTCGGTCCGAATCGGTCTATAACCTGATATAGCTCCCATATAAACCGATTGCCCGATTAGACTTCTTGAGACCCCTTTGGTCTCATGATAATCCCTTGCAACCTGTTATAGCTCCCATATAAACCGATCTCCCGATCAGACTTCTTGAGACCCCTTTGGTCTCATGATAATCCATTGCATTTGTACGTGTTCAGTATCCTTATGAGGTTTGCAGTTCATATTCAACTCCTTCTGTTGTATCCCTCAATGCATTTATTAATGAATGGCACCCATATGCCTTTATCCTTGATTTTCTACTCGTTGTTCTTCAACAGGTACATAATTCGTCCAAAGTATGTGAACATGTTCACCCCCCTTGCCGAGTGTCGGAGTCTACTACTACTTCTTCACGGCAGCGGTTTGAGAATTTAACATTTCACATCTTTGACAGAGGCCACCGTGTCGCAGAGTTTAGCTTGTCCGCCTATGACGCCAAAAGCCTGTGACGCAAAAACCCGGCGTGAACATCAGACAATTTTTCGGGGGTAGTTATCCTCTTACTAATGCTGGCTACATTTGTGAGGTATCCATGTTAAAACTTCTTTACTAATTGGTGTCGCTATGCGACACGTCGTTTGGACTCGGCATAAAAATAGAGGCCCCTTATCATTGCGCTTAAATTTTAATAGGACTGCACGCAATGATGTGAGAGAACTATCCCCTGTTCCTTAGTGGACAACTAGATCTTTGACAGGCCACAACATAGAAAAGTGATTTTTCCATTTATTACTTATCCATTACTATTTTTGAACAGTGTACACCATCTGAAGAAAAATACGCAGACAATTTTCAATATTCTTGCTAACTGCACTAAGTATCTGCATCTTATTCTTATTTATTCATGCCCCCATTGGTTAGGTCTTTCTGTCATTCTCGCTCTCTTCCTCTATTTGCTGCTCTATCAACGCTGCTTGAGTTCAACAACAGTGTGGTAAAGGAACTCTTGCGTTCCTTATTTCTGCCTTTACCACTCTTATCGTTTTAATTAGTTTTGAAAAACTTTTATTTGCTCTTTTGATGCCGATGAAACTGATGCAGCTCTATTCCGGGGTCTCTTCGTCTGTGTTTTGCAGCGTATTTATTTAAAATATCTTTGTGGCCGGGAAAATTTTTAAGTTTTATCTCTATGCGAATGTCTATCTTTTTTTTTCGAAAGGGGCAGAAGCACCCCAAAGAAGTGGAGTATTTTGCAAAAATATTTGTTTAACCGACTGGCATTGTCCGAAATCGCATTGCATAGACCATGCAAACAACATTTATGGTAGTAAACGGCATTAGAAGTCCCACAAAAAGAGAGCTCGCACAGACGACATACAGATTTTCAGGCGAAAAGCCTGAATGTTAGGCATTTCGGTAGATATGACATACTTCTACATGTTAACCCATCAGCCTTGTTACCACACACATATCCTTGCACAAGAATAAAGTAATTGTTGTCTTCCTTTTGTTTTTGGGGAAGCCCTCTAGAGGCAAAACATGATGTGACTGCATCCTCACCAAATATGGTACTTTAAGGACATTTACCAAAACCTGATGACCATTAGCTTAGCAAACAGCATTTAAAGTAACTCCCATGTGCACATTAATCGGTGCCAAAAACCAACTCATTATGAGTTTTAAAGTGTTTGGAATTATATTTGCCATTTGGTAGGAAAGGTTAGGGCAATAGGTAAAGTTAATAATTTGAAAGGAACATTAGCGAAAGAAATTAAAATGTTAATGGCACTATAGGTTATTAATGCTGTCCACCATAAATAACCTATGAGGAGGGCGATTTGAACCTGCCTGCTACGCAGACAATGTTAAAATATTTCAAAAAAGCAAGAATCAAAATCAGCCAAGCAGAAGGGCCGAAAGAGTCTTTGAGATGGCATACGACTGGACTACACTTACTGAGAAGGCTCACAGATGTTGGACACTATGTAGACGGATGGGATAGTCCCCTGGCTTTAAAGAAGCGTAATTTGACCAATACTTAGTTATGCCTCAGTAGTTTGGTGGACTGCGATGGAGAAAAATTGCAACGTACGGATAATGCAATAGGGTCAGAGAATATGTTGTCTTGGCATAGATCGAGCCATGAGGACTACGCCCACTAGGGCACTGGAGACTACTTTAGATATTCGATCCATAGGCATACAGATTAAGTGTGAGTCCGCCACTAAGGCTATGAGACTAAAGGCAATGGGAGAATGGATAGAGGATAGGAGCAGGTCATACCATTGCGGTATAATCGAGGCGACGATAGGAAACCTGGAAGGAATGGAAGAGGTTTCACATCGGACCTGAGACGATAGGAGCAGGTCATATCATTGCGGTATAATCGGGGCGACGATAGGAAACTTGGAAGGAATGGAAGAGGTTTCACATCGGACCTAAGACGACACTTAAGGTCAAGTGCTAGGCACTGCTGCCAGCGGCACAGACTTGTATTGACGGAGCTCTGGTATTGCCATGTGGACAATCCAAGGGATAGATGAATTAAAGCCAGACAGATGAATCAAAGCTAGAAGGCAAATTGGGCCTGGGGGTCTACATTGAGAACGCAGGGACTGAGATCTGATTTCGACTATCTGACCATAAGACGGTCCTGCAGTCGGAGATCTGGGCGATCACGAAATGCGTGGGGTGTCGTGGTGTTAACGCGAGGATGTCGTGTATTTACGAACAGTAAACTAGACATCAGGGCAACAAACAGCCAGGACGAAAAGGTCACGAAGAGTCTTAAGAGGAATTCACTGAGGAAGGAATTTTAGAGGAAATCACTGAGGAAGGCACGAACCGCATTGTTTGGGAGATATGCCATAGCGAAATAAAGAGGTGGCGTGGTGTTAACGCGAGGATGTCGTGTATTTACGAACAGTAAAATGGCCATCAGGGCAACAAACAGCCAGGACGAAAAGGTCACGAAGAGTCTTGGAATTTAAGAGGAATTCACTGAGGAAGGAATTTCAGAGGAAATCACTGAGGAAGGCACGAACCGCATTGTTTGGAAGCTATGCCATAGCGAAAAAAGGGGATTGGAAGGGCAGACAACTTTGCAACGAATACCTGGAAACTGCCGTCTATTTTGTGAGCTGGGGGATGTCGATCTTTCTCTTAAGGTCGAGCTTTGCACCCCAGAGAGTCTGGATACTCACAATGAGCTTTTTGACGGTAACAATATTTTCCGCTAACGCAAATCGGAGCGTTAATCTGTATGGATGGGCCCCTTCAGAGTTCAACACATGATCGAAAACCCGTTCGTTTCTCAGATGCTTTACAAGGGACCGATGATGTGATGAAATCCTACCAGATGCACTGTCGATATCGATGAATGCAAAATTCATATCATCTTTGTTGTGCTTCCTTGCTAATCTGACGTAAGAAGGCGGCTTCTTACGGTAACAATACTTTCGCTGACGCAAAGCGCAGCGTTAATCTGTATCGGTGGACCCCTTCAGAGTTCAACACATGATCGAAAACCCGTTCGTTTATCAGATGCTTTACGAGGGACCGATGATCTGATGGAATCCTGGAATGGATGCACTGCCGATATCGATGAATGCTTGAGTCATCTCGTCTCTGTTGTGCTTCCTTGTCACTCTGGCGTAAGAAGGCGGCTCCCTACCGTTCTCAGCGATCATCTTCCCCTTTCATGATGGCTGTGGCATCCTTTTGGAAGTCACAGTCCTCCATGAAGACTCAGGGGCCGTGTGCGCTTCCTTTCCTCCGCAGAACACTGTCTGGAGTCTCCATTACGGGAGGTATGGCCTGGTCTTCCCAGAGAACTTGAAAGCGGGGAACTCTTTTTCTTCTTCAGCGTCTTAGCAGAATTATGCTCTTGGGGAGATGTGATTCTCTTCCAGCTTCAGTTCCATTCCTTCCAGCAACCTGCGCTTTCGCCCGATTGTGCTGCCGTTGCATACTTCTCTGTCTCCTTTGTCGTGCCCCGGATTGCTTTCTCGGTCTTTTTGAGAGCGTAACAAACTGTGCATCCCTCGGGCTTATCTGTCTCTTCCTCATATGTTATTCTGGCGACTGGTTGTGTGGTTGAAACAATACTCTTGACTACAGGTGCCAAGGCACCCACACCTATAGGAGGGGCGGACAACATGCTACGGTCTGATGCCACCTTTGCAGCTGTTGGGTCTTTGGAGCATGTAACACTGCGTAACAGCGAAAGGGTCGGTAGGACGACGAAAATCCTATGGGGAAATGATAATGATGAGAAGACGAGGCCATTTTTTTGGTATCATAACGGGACACACAAGACTACTAGCTCCCTCATGCAAAATGGGTGCGGCAAGTGATAGCTTGTGCAGAGCATGTGGGGTGAGATGATGAGACGTTTGAGAATTTCCTATGACATTGCCCGGCCTTCGCGGCTAACAGACACCGACACTTAGGTGGGGATACAATACCAGACATGAACCAACTTAGGGAGGTGAAATGGAAAACAATTAGGGATATAGTAAGTAACTCGGAGTTCCTGACTTAGATTTGCTTTTTAGTGTTTAGATTACCGGCTTAGGTGTATGTCCATAGTGCGTGGGGCGGATTAATATACGCACCATCGCACCATCGCACCTAATAACACTTTTAAATATATGTGAAGGGTAAAAAAAGGACTTATTCTTAGAAACATGTGGACTATGGTAATAGAAGGACTATCACCTATTTACTATCATATGACCATAAGAGTGGCTAATTGCTTGAATCTCTCCCAGCCAGATATAGAGAATTCAAACGATTACATCCAATTTTCAAATGAATACATCTTTTTGGTGTAGGTAGATGGGATTATAAATTGGATATATTGGTCCATATTTAGACACAGCTCCCATATATAAATCAATTTCCCGATTTTACTTCCTTACCCCCTAGAAGTTCAAATCTTAGATTTGGCAGAAATTTTGCAATAAGCCTTCTATTACGAATTTCAATATCCATGTAATGTGTGGTCCAAATCGACTTTTATCATGACTAGCTCTCATATAAATCCATTTCTCGATTTTTAAGCGAACCATTGAGTCTTACTTTGCCTTCCGACTTAGACATTTATTTGTTTTAAAATTAACACAATTTGTTAGACAACAGTAGCCCTTTCAAATTTGTACCACCATCATAATGACAAATATCCTGCCTCGAACTATTCCCAGTTAAACTGATTAAGTTATTATTACTCTCCTTTAAAGGACATAATATCCATTTCACATTTGCCCTAATAAATTACAAGCCTCCCTTGCTTCTTCTCTAAAATGAAAAAAACCAGAACAGGAGTTTAGAAAAAGTGTCATAAAAAGGTTAAAAGCTTTTGTTTAATAACTTCAGTGATTGGAAAATAATTTTATTTGTCCACCTTCTAAGTAGCTGATCTCCCTCCTCAAACTTGGTACACGGAACGCTTCAGTAGCTTTCACCTGAAAATTATCCGTGTAATAAGGTCCCTGTTCAGTTGTCGTACTTGTAGTCTGTGTTTTGTCATAAACAAACTTCCTTGGCAAAGCAAACATTCACACACACACACACACACAGGAACCAATGGTGGAGATATAATAATTATGGTAAATTCGGTCAAAACGAATTTTGGATACACTTCAACAGTAAATAAAAGGAATCGAAATATTGTTTGCAAGGAGGACGAAAGGGTCCGACCCAATACCGTTAACTTTGAGCAGACGGTAATGTATTCAATAGGAAGACGAAAATGTATCTTTAAAAGAGCCCAGGCTTCCTTAACAGAATGATCTCAATCCCCTATAGAGTAAGGACCTGGAAATAATAGTGGAGAGGAGGTTTAACAGGAGTTGTGTAACACATTCTGGAACGTGCCTTAAAAGAGTTACCGATTTTGGTCTATATGCAGAAGACCGTACGCTTTAAGTGTAGACTGAAGCCGAACATGGTAAAGTGTCACTACGGAAGTATCTCTACGCACAAATAGTATGGTGAACTGTAATAGATGCGAAGTGCAACACAGGCCCAACAGACGTGGTTTTTTGGTATAAGTGAGGATATGGGGACCACGTAGTCTAGGAAGGACCCTTAGGCTTTAAATGGAGACTGAAGCCGAACTTGGTAAAGTGTCTCTACGCCCAAATAGTATGGTGGAATGCAATAGAAGCGAAGTGCAACACAGGCCCAACCTTTGGTATAAGTGAGGATATGGGGACCACGTAGTCTAGGAAGGACCCCTCTTAGGCTTTAAATGGAGACTGAAGCCGAACTTGGTAAAGTGTCACTACGGAAGTATCTCTACGCACAAATAGTATGGTGAACTGTAATAGATGCGAAGTGCAACACAGGCCCAACAGACGTGGTTTTTTGGTATAAGTGAGGATATGGGGACCACGTAGTCTAGGAAGGACCCTTAGGCTTTAAATGGAGACTGAAGCCGAACTTGGTAAAGTGTATCTACGCCCAAATAGTATGGTGGAATGTAATAGAAGCGAAGTGCAACACAGGCCCAACCTTTGGTATAAGTGAGGATATGGGGACCACGTAGTCTAGGAAGGACCCCTCTTAGGCTTTAAATGGAGACTGAAGCCGAACTTGGTAAAGTGTCTCTACAAAAGTATCTCTACACACAAATATTGTAGTATGGTGAACTACAATAGATGCCAAGTGCAACACAGGTCCAACAGAAGTGATTTTTTGGTATTAGTGCGGATATGAGGACCACGTCGTCTAGGATATGGAGACGATCCCATAAGCCTGGGGCTAAAGTATGAGGCAACCCTAGTGAAAGCCATCAAGGATTAACACATCTGAAGTTGGTGTTGGCCGAAGCAAAAACTTCAACAGTGGCCAGAAGGGGGTGCCCTCCAGAAAATCAGAAGACAATCACGTATAACAAAGCCGCTTGAGTACTACAGGACTTGTAGGACTTCTCTGCAAAGAGCTGTCGCTCTCATGAGAAAATTTGCCATTTACGACTTCATTATTTTCAATTGTAACCAAAACAGTGATAAAGCTAATATTACCTCTCCATGCTATGTTGAAGCATCTTAAAACAATAGACAAACACCCAACAAGCGTAACAACAGAAACTAAACATCATCGTCCTGTCTGTTGATCCTTTCAGTGATTCATTCGCCGTCACTGTTGGCGTTGCCATTGTGTTGTGAATGCTCATGCTGCAGGTGGTAAGGCACAGAGAAAGAGCGCGTAAAGAGGGATGTGGGAAAAAGGTAATGATGTTGCTCTGTCGGAGTTTTAGAGTTTGGTTTTAAACGTATTTTCCTATAAAAATTAGTTGTTTGTTGTTCGGTAAACTTTTTAATAATTATGGTAATTATTCTTTTATAATGTGTCCCTGTTTGCTCGACAAGGCAAAGCAAACATTCATTCACAAAAGGCCTTTCAACTACCCTCCCTCTATGGCGAGCAGCTTAGGTGATTGCTTGTGGAGGGTGCCTCTATATAAGTGGAAGGGAGATTGTGATGGCCAGGCACATCTTCCTTAGCCCATATTTATGTTGCCCCAACAACAACAACAACAATGAAGGAGACGAAGGCTATGGCAACGGTGATGTTGATGTTGATGGTGACAACACCAACATCCGCCCTCAAATCCTGTAACAATTTTTTTTTTCTGACCTCTTTGTTTTGGGGAAAATTGGTTTTGTAAGTTGGGTTGATTGTTTGGTTGCTGTGTTGTTGTTCCAGGGTCCCCGTGTTGTTTGCGTCTATGGTACGCGACAGCCAATTGGCTGGCTAGCTGGCTGGGTGACTATAATGATTTTAATGGTGTCTGGAGTTTTTCATCGTCAATTATTTTAATGAAGCCATTTTATGGGGAATATTAAGCTAATGTCCACAACCAAAACAGCATCACTTAGAAAAAAATCAAAAAAAAAAAGATTTTTTGAGACATGTAAAACTTAGTTTTGGAAGTTGAAAATCGACAGCTTAACTGTTGTTTTGCCATTGAGCGAGCATGGCGAGGGCTTTATTGGTGAATATCGAATTAAGAAGGTGTTGATGTTGAGCAAATTGGTCATAAACTGTTGGATATTGCGAAAAATTATTTGTCATTATGCTTGATTGGTTGTACAGGATCGTTGATTTTCTCTTACCACCAATTTCATAGGCACTGGCAAGGGTTTCGATTAAATTCCATTTTTCAATGAAGTGGTCTTTGAAAACTAGAATTCTGGATTAATTGAAGAATATCGATTCATGTTACGATTTTAAGAAATATGATTTCTTGAAAAATTCTATTGCCTTGTATTCTATAGCCACATCCGTGACTTGGCACGGTGTTAGAAATGCAACATTTTTCGACAACACCATTACAAACGAACACTACACCCTTTTTTGGGGTTAAATTTTTTTGGACAAACAAACACAAAATTTCGATTGCAGCGTAACATGTCGAAAAAATGCTACACTATTTTGCACAATCGAAATCACCATTCATATAGCTCCCATATTGACCGATAAATGGTCTAAGGAGTCGCGAAAAAATCTTGAATAAGTCAAAACCCATGAGAACATCGCGGGACTGGGATATATTAAAGGTTCAGTTACGAAACCACAGGTGGGGGTCCAAAAAAGACTTGAAACAAATTCTGGGCAGAATTCTGCAGCTCCATGAAAGATGAAGCAAAAATGCTTTGCCTATCAAAAGTTTCGGTACATTTAAATCACCAGACCCAGATAAAGAAAGTCCACTAGAATAAGACCCAGACAAAGTAACACCCTTGCGATAGGGTAGTTTTGGTACCCTTTCCCTTGGGATAGGGTTGTTTTAGTACCCTTTCCCTTGGGATAGGGTAGTTTTAGTAACCTTTCCCTTGAGATGGTGTAGTTTTAGTAATCTTTCCCTTTGGATAGGGTAGTTTTAGTACCATTTCCTTTGGATAGGGTAGTTTTAGTACCATTTCCCTTGGTATAGGGTTGTTCTAGTACACTTTCTTTTGAGATAGGGTAGCTTTAGTACCCTTTTTCTTTGGATAGGGTAGTTTTAATACCCTTTCCCTTGGTATAGGCTAGTTTTAGTACCCTTTCCCGTGGTGGTTTTACTACCCTTTCCCATGGGATAGGCTAGCTTTAGTACCATATACCTTCGGATGAAGTAGTTTTTGTACCCTTTCATTTGGGATAGGGTAGTTTTAGTATCATTTTCCTTGGAATAGGGTAGCTTTATTACCTTTTTCTTGGGATAGGGTAGTTTTAGTACCCCTTCCCTTGGGATAGGTTAATTTTAGTACCCTTTACCTTGGAATAGAATAGTTTTAGTACCTTTTCGCTTGGGATAGGGTAGCTTTAGTACCCTTTTCCTTGGGATAGGATAGTTTTAGTACCCTTTTCCCTAAGGATAGGGTAGTTTTGGTATCGTTTCCTTGGGATAGGCTAATTTAGTACCCTTTCCCTTGAAATAAGGTAACTTGAGTACCATTCCCTTGGGTAGGGTAGTTTTAGTACCCTTTCCCTTGGGACAGGGTAGATTAAGTATCCTTTACCTTGGGATAGGGTAGTTTTAGTACCCTTTTCCTTGGGATAGGGTAGCTTTAGTACCCTTTTCCTTGGGATAGGGTAGTTTCAGCACCCTTTCCCTTAGGATAGGGTAGTTTTAGCACCCTTTTCCCTTAGTATATGGTAGTTTTGGTATCGTTTCCTTGGGATAGGCTAATTTAGTAACCTTTCCCTTGAAATAAGGTAATTTAAGTATCATTTCCCTTGGGTAGGGTAGTTTTAGTACCCTTCCCTTGGTATAGGGTAGTTCCATTCGGATATGTAGTTTTAGTACGCTTTTCCTTGGGATAAGGTTGTTTTAGTATCCTTTCCCTTGAGATAGGCTAATTTAGTCCTTTTTCCATTGAAATAGGATAGTTGTAGTACCCTTTCCCTTGGGTAGGGTAGTTTTAGTACACTTTCTCTTAGGATAGAGTAGTTTTTGCACCCTTTCCCGTGGGATTGGGTAATTTTAATGCCCTTTCCCGTGGGAGAGAGTAGTTTTGGTTCCCTTTCCCTTGGGATAGGGTAGCTTTGGTTCCCTTTCCCTTGCGATAGGGTAGTTTTAGTACCCTTTCCCTTGGGATAGACTAGTTTTGATTCCCTTTCCCTTGGGATAGGGTAGTTTTAGTTCCCTTTCGTTTGGGATAGGGTAGTTTTAGTACCCTTTCCCTAGGAATAGGATAGTTTTAGTTCCCTTTTCCTTGGGATAGGGTAGCCGATGACACTTCTTACGGTCTCTATGCCGCCGTTTTAGGTTCTATTCATATTTTTCTAATAAATTTTCTTTTGCTCTTTTCTCTTATCTTTTTTCTTTCTAGAACACAAAACAATGGACCAGAGGTCTTCAAATAAAGCGGTTGGTAACTGCGGTTGCCTAGTGAATATCCACTAACCTAACCAAACCATCCTTGTAAAGATAGGATACTCCATTTATTGATAGCTCATTATATTGGGTTGCCCAAAAAGTAATTGCGGATTTTTTAAAAGAAAGTAAATGCATTTTTAATTAGACTTAGAATGAACTTTAATCAAATATACTTTTTTTTACACTTTTTTCTAAAGCAAGCTAAAAGTAACAGCTGATAACTGACAGAAGAAAGAATCCAATTACAGAGTCACAAGCTGTGAAAAAATTTGTCAACGCCGACTATATGAAAAATTCGCAATTACTTTTTGGGCAACCCAATACATAAATTGAACTATAAATTCAACAATTTGAAATGAACGAAATAAGGCAACTCTTGCCCTAGGCGATCTATGTACCATCGTTGATAAATTAAGTCAAATGTCATTAAGTATACTGCAGAAATGAGACCTACAAAGATGTATGGTGTTGCGGTCTGGTGGACAGCGTTTCAAAAATCCTTGTACTGCTCAATACTCAGACGGATCCAAGGGAAGGCTTTTTTATGCATCACAGTCGCATTGAGGACTACATCATTTGATGCACTAAATTTATTGATACAGTTAATACCTCTGGGAGGGCACTATCCTTGACACATTTTTCTGGGACGCTTTTTGATAAACAAAAGGAATGTACTGTACTGACCCGCTTGGAATTGTAATATTCGCGTAACAGAAAGTGCATAGACTTCTGTACGGATACGGCTATACGGCCACGTGGTCTTTGTGAGTGCCCTCTGAAAAGGAGTCGATTTATCGAGAAAAGTAGCTAGTAGTCTAAAGGATGCGGTAAGTTAAAATTTAAGCTGAAGCTGTGAAGACTCGAGGACGAGGTTTTTAATTCTATTTAGACTTATCTGAATTAGTGGATGTGACAATTTGCAAGATATTGAATTTTTTCAAGTTGGTTTATGTGCTCGATTGCCAGTGCGGGGCCATGGTTTCGATTCTCACTAGAGGCCTGGTCTGTAGCTACTGTGGTACAACAATGAACTAAAATCAGTCTACGTGAGTCTGTTTAGAAAATAGATTTGGGTGGTTTAAAGTTACGAGCTATTTCTGCCACATGTACCACAAAACGCTGGCATGCCAATACGACTACCAACGACAAAAGAATCAACAGACAGTTCACTTGCCCGTGTCTTATTAAGTGTTATTCAACAGTAAAGAGCGCAATTACATACTTTGGTAAATAAATCGAAAAACAGCAGTTTAAAAAAAAACCCTACTTCCAACAATCCATTAAGTCATTAAGTGAATGTGATTGAGGTTTTAATCAAATTCAACACCATGCAACCTATTTCTAATGAATGATTTAATTCTGCCTAACCCTTGTTGTTGTTATCAACTTAAACTCCTTATTTCACAACCCTGGCAAATTTTAATAAAATTTGTAGAATCATAGCTTATTCAGTGGAGAATTAAATGGGCATTAACTGCAAATCAACTTATTCAGCCAAATTTAATGCCACTTTCAGTAAGTTCTCCTTTAACTTTGTCATTAATAAATTACAATTTTCCCACATTTTCCAGCTCATTTAGCATTCAACAATGAAACTTTGTCATATTTCCTTTGCTGTGGACCAAAAATACATCTAAAACAGAAGGTTGAGGGGAAACAAAAGCAACCCAAGAAAAAACCAAAAAAAAACATAAAATATCTAAAAACAATAAGGCAAATGAACATCAGACTCTTGCGGATGCGAACGTTAAGTTACTAACCCAAATAACCCGGGATAACACGGCAAAAAGTTAAAAACGTCAAAACGTTGACATTATTTCAAAACCAGCCAGTCAACCAACGACGACAACGCACCACAAAACACTTCCGTTTCCGCTCTAATGAGCGCATGGCAGTGTGAGTGTTCGTTGCTGCTTTGCAGCAAGTGTCTCTAGGCTCACACTGTGGGTGACTGGTTGGGATGATTTGTTCCCCACTTGTGGGGACTTGGCATAAATGAGGGGAAAATGAGCTGGTTGATGTCACCAGACGCGGTGACAAAAACATTTAACGGATTTAACACCTTTTTCGAAAGTGTTTTGTTATTTCAATTAGGTAAAAACCAAAACATAATGCACACACACAAACACAAATAAATAACGCAGCGCAGTCGTCTAGCTAGAAGGTAAAAAATTAACTGCCATTTTAAGGACAGAATTAAGCTCTATTTAGAATATTCTATGTGTTGGAATAGTATGGATAGCGTTTTAATAAAAAATTTAATTACATTTATACCCACCTCCACAATTCATCCACCAAAGACAAAATTTCGATGAAATATTCTCCCAAGGCAAAATTTGATGATATTTTCTTTAAAGACGAAATTTGATGAAATTTTTTCTAAAGACAAATTTAGAGAAATTTTATGAAAATTTTGTCTTTTCAGAAATTTTCAAGAAAAACAAAATTTCTCGAAAGCCACAATTTCGATTAAATTTCTTGAAAGCCAAAATTTCGATTAAATTTTCTCGAAAGCCAAAATTTCTATAAAATTTTTTCTTAAGACGAAATTTTTATAAAATTTTCTCTTAAGACGAAATTTCGATGAAATTTTCACTAAAGACGAAATTTCGATGAAATTTTCTCTAAAGACAAAATTTCGATGAAATTTTCTCTAAAGACGAAATTTCGATGAAAGTATTTCTAAGAATAAACTTGGAATTGGGTATTTTTGGTTCCCTTTCCCTTTGGATAGGGTAGTTTTGGCACCCTTTCCCTTAGGATAGGGTAGTTGTAATACCCTTTCACTTGGGAGTGGGTGGTTTTTTACACTTTCCCTTGGGATACGGTAATTTGGTTCCCATTCCACAGGGAAAGATTAGTTTTATTACCCTTTTCTTGGGGATAGAATAGTTTTGTACCTTTTCCCTTAGGACAGGGTAGTTATACTACCTTTTCCCTTGGGCTGGGGTAGTTTTTGTACACTTTCCATTGGAATAAGGTATTTTTGGTACCATATCCCTTTGGATAGGGTGTTTTTGGTAACCTTTCCCTTTGGATAGGGCATTTTTGGTACCCTTTCCCTTTGGATAGGGTATTTTTGGTACCCTTTCCCTTTGGATAGGGTAGCTTTAGTACACTTTCCCTCGGGATAGTGTAGTTTTGGTACCTTTCCCCAGGGATAGATTAGTTTTAGTACCCTTTTCTTGGAGATAGAGTAGTTTTGATACCCTTTCTCTTGGGATAGGATGGTATTAGTAACCTTTCCCTGGAAATAGGGTAGTTTTAGTTCCCTTTCCCTTAGGATAGGGTAGTTATACTACCCTTTCCCTTAGGACGGGGTAGTTTTAGTACTCTTTCCATTGGAATAGGGTATTTTTGGTACCATATCCCTTTGGATAGGGTGTTTTGGTTGCCTTTCCCTTCGGATAGGGCATTTTTGGTACCCTTTCCCTTGGGATAGGATAGTTTCAGTACCCTTCCCCTAGGGATTAATTAGTTTCAGTAGCCTTTTCTTAGGGATAGGGTAGTTTGGGTACCCGTTCGCTTGGGATAGGGTAGTTTTAGTAACATTTCCCTTGGAATAGGGTAGTTTTAGTAACCTTTCTCTTAGGATAGAGTAGTTATACTGCCCTTTCCCATGGAATGGGTAGTTTAATTACCTTTTCCCTTGGGATAGGGTAGTTTTTGGTTACCTTTCCCTTCAGATAGGGTAGTTTTTTGTACCCTTTTCATTAGGATAGGGTAGTTGTAGTACCCTTTCCCTTGGAATAGGGTAATTTTAGAATGGGGTAATAAGAGAACACAACATGCTCAATTTCAGCCAAATCGGTTTGTAAGGGCTCAAGAAGTCCCATCGTAAGACCGGTTTATTTGGGAGCTATACCCAAATCTAAACCCATATGGCCCATTTGCAATTCCCAACGACCTACATCAATACTAAGTATCTATACAAAATTTCAAGAGGCTAGCTTTACGCGTTCGACCGCTATTGTGATTTCGACCGACGGATGGACATGGCTAAATCGACTCAGAACGTCGAGACGATCAAGAATATGTACTTTATGGGTCTGAGACGCATATTTCGAAGTGTTACAAACAGAATGACGAAATTAGTATACCCCGTCCTATGGTGGAGGGTATATAAATTAAAAAATGAAATGGATGTTTTTAATCACCACTGAATGTATACTTCCCATAATCTATTTTCTTTAAATTTAGATTCAAAAGGCCATGCCAGTCATGTACACATTAGTAGAACAATAACAAAAAATGCCAGCGACCTCAGACACCAATGGATGGACCAGTTAGATTCTTTACAGTAATATTCCGCAAATTAAAATAATTCCTTCCAACAAAACTTCTAAACAAATTTCAAAAAAAAAAATGCCTAAAGTAATCAAAACAAGTAACAGGCAAACATAAAAGAAATAGCATAACAATATTTTAAAGCAGATTTTTTACTTAAAAAAGCGGATTTTTTGCTGATTTAGCTGATCAAAATGTTTGCCAATATAGCAGCCTTATGTTTGTTGAAACAGCAATAATGTCTGCTTCCCATTTTCAGCAGACAAAAACTGATATTTTTTAGCAAAAATTTTTGCTGTTTTGAATAACATATTTGGTTGAGTATGGCGAAAAGTCTCTCGTCAATTTAATTGCCCTGCTAATGCCCACATTGTTGTGGCTACTGGATTTATAGTTAATTTTTGCTTATATTGTTATTGTATGAAAATAAGTCGTATGGAATGTAAACAGCCACTGAGACATACCATTTGCCCACTGGTCAATTTTCAAAATCTGGCTGTGACAACAATTTTTTTGGTCTACGTAAGTATTTTGTCTTTTTTACTTTACGCTTCTGCAAGGTTTTTCTGATACTTTTCCTTTATCAATTTCTCGTGTGTAGTGAAGTAGTACAACAGCAATGTAAAGGTATTTTAAACAGGGAAATGCTGCATAAGTGATTCATACCTCTTTGATGCTTATGACGCATGTGTACTGTGTATTGTTTAAAACAGCGATGACCCTTTTTTACTATGTCATAAAACACATGTGCGATGTTTGTCTGTTCTCAAAATTTTTCCAAAAGGTTATGCAATAAACAACAAAAACAAAGGAAAACCTTTTGTTTGTTGTGCGACTTCAACCTTTTTTCCTTATTTTCTTTTCAAAAACCTTCTCTTTCATTTCATTTCTTCTAACAAACCCCATCTTAAATTAGACAGCAGTCATTTTCACCATTCATCCTACTGTTCTGAAATTACAGAACTACTGCTGTAATAGACAGACTTTTTTCTATGAATGCTTCTCTTACAATTTTTTTGATGTTCTCAAAACGATTCAACCCCACTATTCAGCGTCATGCTACACAATTGAAAGATAAATTCAATCACTACACTATCTTCGAACTTTTCAAGTAAATTGATTCAGCTATTGTTGAGTCACATAGGGCTAAACCAAGGCGGATTTAAAAGGTGGTCTTACGCAAACAGCTGCTAACAGCCGGCCAGGTTTGACGGTATTAAGATGACATATTTTTGTTTGCATTCTCTGTGTTGTTTTCTTCTTTCTCGCATATTCCCTGCTCATGTACGCACACGTATATACACGAGCACACAAATTTTTTGTGTGTGTTGTTGCTTTATGGCAAGATGGCGGATTGCACCGTATAATTTGTGGTAGTTGTACAAATGAGACCACCTTTAATTGTTTCGCCATGGGTCTGATTTTTTTACATAAAAAACATACTTAATGCATGCATTAAAACTTCCAATAACCGTACCAAGTATGATGTAAATCGGTCTATAAACTAATATAGCACTCATATAAACCAATCTCGTGATTTGACTTCTTGAGCCTCTAGAGGCCGCTTTCAATAAAAACCCACAATAAAAGGACCAATCCCATGGCAGTCGGTTATACGTACCAGATTGACCCGATGGAGTCCTTCGTCGGCAAGGGCTGCCGCCTCAGTGTACAACACGATGCAACAACAGCAACATTAAAAAGTAACACACATTGACAATAATTGAGATTTTCCGCAATAAACAACGAGTGCAAACAAAAGCCCATCGACAGATTTTTGGCGTGGAAACCACTGAGACGACGTAATTCGAGGTATTACTGTAAAAAAAACACCCACTACATTTTGTAAACGACCAACTTGAAATAATGAATGCAAATATCGCACACTTCGGCCGAAGCTTAATCATGATTGCAATTGCCTGACCTCTACGTTTAACCACAACACGAACACCGTCACTATTTGGCGATCTCTTTTGGCATAACTTTCCACGCACACTCCTATCATATTCTCAATTATCTAATACTCTCATAATAAGACGTTGCTTTCACACAAATAACGGATTCTTAAGTAATACGCAACTACAATTTGTTATTTCTTCTTTTTGTTAATTTATTGGAAATTAATTCAATATTTTTTCACCTTTTTGTTTTTAAAATTAGTTTCATATACATTCTGCATATCTTTCGATATTTCACCAAGGCAAGTGACAATTTTTTTTTATATGTACCTACATGCATTTTTTTATGCATGCGAATGTTCGCCGGCCTAATAGCTAATAACTACAGCTACCTACATTAGAAAATGTGAATGAACTTACCTCACCAATATGCATCGATTTGCCCACGAAAATGCTACACAGCCGCTAGTAGGGTCACATATGTATGTATGTTTGTATTTATGTACAATTCCTCCAAACAATCGTTTCGTCAGCTTTAATGAAACATCTGTAACAAACGACATGCCTCACTTAGCAGAAACCTTGTTACGGCTTTCACAGGAGGCCCTCTAATCACAAACCGTTCTTATCTTCTTGACATTTCCTTTCTAACTGAAAGGAATTGTATTTGTATTCTTGTTGGCAGTCTTCTTGACTATCAAACTTGTTGCGCTGTTTATTTTTAAGACATTTGAAAGGATGCGAAAGAGAGAGCAAGAAGAAATGAAAATTAACTCACCTCGCTTAGCCAAGCCCATGGTTATATGTATTGGTTTTTAAGTTCAACACTGTCAAAGTGGAAGAGAGAGAGAGAGAGATGGATCTATTTTTGATATTGAGACAGATAAACGGAACCGTTAGCTTTGTTTTGACTAAAAGATAGAAAACTTCAAATAATAATTAGCGGCTGTAATAATCAGTGTTGCCGCTGTGCAAGTAAAGTCGGAATTTTCGACCTTTTTGGAGTCAAATTTTTGCAACTGTTTGTTAAATGTGCGACCTTTTTTATAAAATTATTTTAAATAAAAAGAGGAAATACTCCCAAAGCGTGTCTGTCTTTTATTATGCCACCTCTCTGTATTTCGGTCTTTACTGTCTGTGTGAACATCCGAGTGTTTATTCGCATGACTTTCTGGTTGAAGCAACGTCCTCTATTTTTATAAAGTTCTGTCGACGCACGCAGATTTTCTTAATTTTTCTAAGGGCAAAAAGATCATTGTGTCGTTGATTGAACCTTTTTCGGTACTGAGTATTCTTCCCCATTTTTGCTAATGTTCAATTGCCAGTTAAAGTGTTTAATTTATGATAGTTTGGATGAATAGAATTACACTGTACCTGTAAATCTTATGGAAGTCGGACCATGTTTACATGGAACCTTTTAAAAAGCGGGCCATTATACTTAGTAGTGTTTAATCTGTTATATTGGGTTACCCAAAAAGTAATTGCGGATTTTTTAAAAGAAAGTAAATGCATTTTTAATAAAACTTAGAATGAACTTTAATCAAATATACTTTTTTTTACACTTTTTTTCTAAAGCAAGATAAAAGTAACAGCTGATAACTGACAGAAGAAAGAATGCAATTACAGAGTCACAAGCTGTGAAAAAATTTGTCAACGCCGACTATATGAAAAATTTGCAATTACTTTTTCGGCAACCCAATAAAATGTTAAATAAACATTGTGCGACTACTTTATAAGAAAGCGATTCTTTTGGGCGACCTTTCTAAGAGAAATCTTCTTTTTGTGCTACCTTTCCAAATTCTTAACGGTAACCCTGTTATGAATTGACCTGTAAGCGTATTATGCAAATATATCATAAAAAATTTATTCGTTAATCTTATAATTTACATATTTTACTCAAAGGCGTTTATACTTGCGGGATGGGGATAACGATCCTTGGCCTGCTCCTATTTGTGAGTTGAGTTATTCCGTTACACAATCCACATCCCTGACACAATGGTCAACAAGATCGCCAATTTGCTCGCCATAAGTTGGAAAAAACGAAGGAAAGAAAGGAACCAATTACCGCAATAGAGACCAACCGCCTCTCCCGGTAGCAGATGCGGTAAATGGCTACCGGATGAATGTAGTCCTTGGAGAACTACCACCTCGCATTGCACCTGAAGAAATTGACCTCCCCCGGCAAACAAGAGTAGTTCTGGCTCAATTACGTTCCGGCAGATGCAGCCGCCTCAACTCCTACAGAGCAAGGATTGATGCCGACGTGCAAGATGTAAGTCCCAATTGTAACCAGGGACCGCGCGATACACGTCACCTGTTTAACTGCCGAGCCAGACCCACTCGACAAGGGTTGCCTTCATTGGCAAGGGTTGCCGCCTCAGTCTAATACACACAGCTACAACAACAACTGTAATCCGGCATATATACCGAAATCTGCAGCTAAAACAATGAACACAGTTCAACTCGTTTAACTTAAAATACCTTTATTTATTGTTCAATTCAAAGAGAACAAATAAAATTCAACAGCTTTCGCATGACTTTTTTGTTTTCTTTCTTTTTGTGAAATATTAAGTTATATGTACTGGTGTATATCCATATGACTTATATAGTAATTTTGGGAAATTAATATTAAAAATTTGGTTAAACTATTATATACGTAAAATATATTTATATATGTTACAAAATTTAATTTTTAGTTGAAAATAATTGTTTATTAAATCATGTTGATAAAACCTATTTAATGTAGTTTAAAATATTAACAATTTGTGATAAATAGAAGAATATTTTTTTTTTATAAACTTGGAAGTTAAGAGGAAAGCAATGAAAGAACCTGAGTCAAAGAACAAAAGAAAAACAGAAACTAAATGATATGAAATGTAGCCCTACGCACTGAATTCTATCTTTGTAAATTTATTAAGGCAGCACATACTATCAGTACCTCGTTGAGATATTGATATACTAAGGGCTCTTTGATGGCCAATGGATTTAAGATTCTAAATTCTTGCAGACTATCAACCATGCTGCGCATTTGTGTGCGGCACACCGACTCACGAACGCGCATTGTGGGTACACTGTAGTTTTTCAGACGACGGGAGGTGAGCTCACTATTTACAACCGTTAGACTTTGATTGGAGGCCAGCTCTCCAGCCATACGTGATGCAATAAATTTACTTAGGCGACCCTCTTGGGGTGGTCCATCGTGTTGTATTAGATCGTCGGCTGATTCATCAGCGGAATCTGTTGTTGAATCTGTCTCCCCGTTGTTGTTTAAGGTCGATGACTTTATGGATTGTAGTTTCGGCTGTTGGGGTCTTATTGATTTGGGTCTACGTTTTCGCCTTACTGCTTTGCCTGGATCTACGACCAAGGATAAATATTTTGGTATGACTTCCTTAAAATTGGATACTTTGAATATGGTCAAATCATCATGATGGCCCATGTATGCATCCGAAATATGGGATATAATACCTATGGAATGGTGGGAAAAAAATGACAATGTTAATAAAATAAAATTTATAGTTGAAAATGTTGGTGAAACGGAATGAATATGTATGTATATTTGCATGTATATGTGAAAAGTTCTTTAGACATTTATGGGCTAATGTGGACACAATTTACTACATATAGTAGGGAAGAAACGGCCTATTAGGGCCATAAAATCATCAGCGGCTGCAATAAAACAAAATTGTATAACATTTCGGTTATTTAACTTTCAAAAGCTGCACGAACATCTCGCTAAGGAACCGCAGATAAATATCTTCCATAACAATGAGTTTTGTTGTTGTCGTTGTTGTAGCAGTGTGTTAAACACTGAGACGACAGCCCTTGCGGATGAAGAACTCCATCGGGTCAATCCGGTGCGTACAACCGGCTGCCATGGGATTGACAATGAGTTTTGTGCCATGTAAATGTTAGTTGCAGAGACACCTTTTTATAGTTTAGTGAGTACGGTGTGCTGCGGTAAATCTTCGCTAAATGTTTTTTTTTTTTTTTTTGGTTTAAAGCCTTAACAAATCGTCATCGCGCTTATCCCCTTATATGAGTAAACTTATTAAAATGAGAGAAATATTTTGTTGAAATACTCACGGGAAAATTTTCTAATTGAGTTGGGTTAGGCATTGTTGAAGGATGGAAGGTGATGTGCCCGAAGTATACAGAAAGTGTGTATCGCAGTGCGGTGCCAAACAATAGGGTGAACAAGGAAAAAGTGAGTACTTAACTCGATCGGGTCAAATACGGACAATGTGAAATACATAGGAGTGATCTAGGACAGGTTGCGGATAGTGGAATGCTCCATACGGAGTAGCTGCAATGGCAGCCGAGGACAGTCAGCGGTATCGAGCGGAGTCTCAAAGAGTGGCCGGGCGGCACTGGCTCTTGCACACATCAGAGTGCCTATGACGGTCGATATGACAAGGGAAGTTGTTGGCGCCTGTAAATAACCAATGGCCACCTTGTTCCCGCGGCGATCGGTCCTTTGGATCGGAACGAGTTTAGTCATTTTCAGGTGCTTGACGTGGATCGCCACCTTCTCATAAAAATGTGGGAACAACAGCTATGTACTATGTTGGGCACTCGAAATGGGTCACATTCAGGAGCGTATCACAGATGTTGGGTACTCGAAATGGGGCCTTAATCCGAGGAAAGTCCACTGGCTCTACAGGAGCGTGATTAGACTAGTACTTACTTACGCCTCAGTTGTTGTTGTTGTTGTAGCAGTGTGTCGTACACTGAGGCGACAGCCCTCGCCGATGAATGATTCCATCGGGTCAATCCGGTACATACAACCAGCTGCCTTGGGATTGGGCCTCAGTAGTTTGATGGACTACCATGGAGAAAAAGTGCAACGTAGCGATAATACAACACGTTGTCTTGATATAGGAGGAGCGATGAGGACCATGCCCACTAGGGCAGTGGAAACTATTCTAGATATTTGACCCACAGACATACAGATTAAGTGTGAGGTAACCGCTGTGGCTCTGAAACATAAATAGAGGTTAGGAGCTGCTCATATCATCGCGGTATAATGGAGGAAAAGGTCGGATACCTGTAACCACAATTGAGGTCGAGTGCTAGGCACTGCTGTCAGGGGTACAGTATTGGATTAACGGAACCCAGTGTTACCATCAGGAAGATGTTCTTGTTGTAGTAACCAGATTTGTATGTGGAGATGGCTATGCTCGTCAAGCTTCATATGTGACCAAGATCGTTCCGGTCCATTATGGTGATTGGTTTCAAAGGCGCCAATAACTCGCCTTGTCATTTCGAGTTTCACAGGCACTCAGTATTTAAGCAAAATCCGGTGCCGGTCTGCCTCTCACCAACTCCTTCTAACGATACCGCTGATAGTCCGCGACTGCAGTTGCAACTACGCCGTATATGCAGTACCCTACTATCCGCAACCTGTGGACGCGCCCGGTAGCTCTAAGCTGAGCATCTCGTAATGACAATGAACACAGACCACTTCCCCATTATTCTCACCATCGATCGACCACCCGACTTCACAACCACTGAGCGCCGGACGTTTATCAATCAGAATAAGGCCGACTGGGACTGCTTCAGAGAGTACACCAATCGCCGTTTCAGTGAACTGAGACCATCTCAAATGTGGTAGTTGCCGAGAGGAACAATCCCATGGCAGCCGGTTGTATGTACCGGATTGACCCGATGAATTCCTTCATCGGCAAGGGCTGCCGACTCAGTGTACCACACACTGCTACTACAACATATCTCGCTCGCTTTATACCATCCGCTCGAATACCCTAAGTGCGGTTCAATTTACCGACGCAGGCAGTGGTACCCGCAGACGAGCGTAATGGAATTCGATACACGGACCCAACTAACCGCCAGAAACTGCGAGCTGAATTTGGAAATCAACAGGGTAGTCAACGAATATAAGCGGAATTTGTGGCTAGAGCACTTGTAGCAATGTACCTCAGGTACCGGTTTAGGCAAGCTGTGGCCTATCGTTAAGTCACTCTCGAACCCCGGTAGACGGGATGGCAGGACTCCAGTCACTGAAACGCTGGATTGCAAATTATCTGTGTGGTCGCCAGTCATTCGTGGAATTTAAGGATAAGAAGGAGAGAAACACCGTAGAGTGAAACAGGGAATTCCCCAAGGCGGGGAACTCCCTGTTTCGCTGACAGCATTTGTGGGTCCTTAAGTCATGTAAAATTCCTCACGACGAGGTGTTACTCAGCAACATTTCTGATTTATACACATCATTTTTACACATATTTCGCTACTGTGCTATCACAATGCATTAAAATGTTCTGAATGCGCCACTTTGTCTCAAAACTTCGTCACTTTTATTCGTTACCACTTCTTTAGCAACTGGAATTCATGTATTTACATAACCCTTACGTTACAGGATTAGTCTCTATCAATACCGCATCATGGCGATAAGAGCCCGTTTCTATTCAAATTTTCTAACGGTGAAGAAACGAACGACGAAAAGTTTCCCCCCATCCCACTATGATACACTTTTTAGTTACTCACCATTTGTATTAATGCTCAATATGAACTTAAAGCACGCACAGTCAATCTGCAAAGGACTTGGTGTCATATCCACCTCGACACATTCTATCATGGATTGTACATGAAATAAATTCTGTCTGAAGGCAAATGGCAGTCCTTTATGACGATCATAGTATTTCTTACTGTCTGGCCAATTGATGAGAAATCTCAGGTATCTAGCCAATTTAACAATCGTTCGGGCAAAAGCATGTTGTGCATCACCCTCAGACATCTCAAAGTAATCGGCCATCGAAGAGAAATCTTCATTTTGTTTCAGTTTCTTTAAAGTCAAATAACAATCAACCAATGATACATTGGCTGTGGAACAAATAACATTTTTGAGCAAGGGCAAGCGCGAAGATGGAATACCCAAATGAGTACTTGGATTCTTTTCAATCATCTCCAGGGTTATGGTACGTATTGTGCGTTCGGGTACATCGCGTTTAATTATAAGTGTTGGCCTTCGAACTTGCATTGATGCCACGGGTGAGACGACAGCAGATGAAGATATACTTTGATTGAGCAAAGAGCCAGTACCATTGGAGTTTTGTAAACTGCTAGCTGTTGTGGCCTTTATAATAGTATTGGGTGGTAGTGAACTGATGGCAGCACCAAGCTGTTTCTTCGTGGTTGAAGAGCCACCTATAGTTTGCTGCCATTGAAAGCTAGTGAGCGGAGTTCCAGCCGATGCTACTGTTTGTAAAGAATATTTGGGATGTTTACTAACAATATCTGTGGACGAAAGGGAAGAAATTTTAGTTTTACGGAATGTATGAAAAATTTCAAATGATTAACCTTACCTCCCGATACTGTACTTGCACGTTTCATTGCTGGTTTGATTACCGCCGGAATTTTATTGATGACCAAGCCAGAGCCACCTCCTATTTTAATTAGAGACTTCTGAAAAGCATAGAAATATGATAATTTGCACAATTTATGAATGCCTTAGTAAAAATTAGATTAAATTTTATTTGACGTATATATCAGGGAAATAAAACCATTATTTCTTAAATTTTTAAGCTTTTAGACACCCACTCAAACAGACCTATGATAAAAATTTAACGCGGAAATATATACATAGTCAGAAATAAGCCAATTTTTATAGTTAAACAGTTTTAATTCAAATATTTTGCAGAGGCAATAATTTTTTGACAAATTTTTGTAAACAGCATGCACACGCTGACTGAGACGGACGCGTTGAAGGAAAGCAGTACAAGGGTTGCCAGTCTTTGATAAATCAAATCCCCCATGACAAAAACATTTGAACTAAATTTCGTCGACAACTATATGTATTGCATTAAAATAATGCAAAATTATAAGAACTGCAATGAATTTATTTTAGATATATGCAAATCTAAAAAAATTATGAAAATTACTCGACTTGGAATGTATGGCGGGGACAACATAACTTTACTAATTGATTTCTGATGCGGTGGCATCCCTCTTATTTATTGGTTTCGCTCTATTATATGGTTGTCTTTGTCTATCATATGAAATGCATTTGCTGCAAAAAATGAAAACAGTGGTGAGTTTGAGAATTTGGCATTCACAACGAATGGTGAAGCGAAAGTGTTTCTAGAGTTACCATTTAACAAGCCAGTAAAGTTAAAAAAAGCATAAAGGTCAAAAAGGAAATTTTTCCCACAAACATATTCGATGAACCCATTAACCGTCGATTTCCTTATCAGATTTTGATAAAATTCCATATATCCATTACTTAGAGCATTTATATTGACGTAGTAACTGTTTTCAATTGGTTACACTTTTTTTTGCAAAGAATTAAAAAAATTGATTTCTTTTAAAAAAAATAAAAACAATGTTTATTACCATTTAGCGAAGTGGATTTTATTGGCTAACATAAAATCGCACCTGTACACAAAACCAATAGGCTTGTAGCCATTAATGTAGTTTTTAATATAAAAACCATCAAATGAAAAACTATTTTCAAAAACATTTTTGGGCTATGAAAATGGAATTTTTGATAAGACAATTTTCCCAAAAAAAATACCTTATATAACGGGGATTTTTTTTCAAAATACTTTCATTCGTCCATTTTAAGACAATCAAAACTGTGTTGGGATACCTCTTTCCTAGGTTAGGTTAGGCATGAGTGTCAGTCCTTTACAGACTCACTTAGTAAATTTGAAGTCTATTGTGATACCACAGTATGACAAACCAAGGCCTCTGGTGGAAATCAAACCCACGACCCCCTCATTGGCACTCCAAACAACTCGGCACTCCTAACTTAAGCTACATTATTTTTAATGGGTTCATAATAGACTGCAAGCCAACTTCTGTTGCTTTGCCAACGGCCCTAAGACAGCTCCATTTTCTAGTATTTTTCTACCCATTTGGCGCTATTAGATTAATGAACAAGGGGCAAGCATCTCACATATCAACGAGTTCTACCCAATTAAGTTTAAGCTTGATGATAAGGGACTTTTTTTTAAAGCAGAGTCCGACGACTTATCTATAGCAACGGTTTGCAATTCTAATCGTATTTAGACGATGCTGAATAGAGTAAAATTCTCAACATACTAGAACAAATGTCCAATTTTTTTAGTTTTCATGCTCATGTATTAGTATGTCACTTAAAAGGTGGTAGACAGCGAATTTACAATCTTTTCTTGTGAAATATGCAAATTGTTACATTAATTCGGATACTATTTAAGAACTTTCCTAGGTAGATTTTAGAAGGTAACGTCATAAGCAAAGCTGATGAAATATTCCAATTTCAGAGTTGTATCCAAATAAACTCTTATGTCAAATGGTTCGTTTAGATTTAAGTTTTTTCAAAATTTTGTTTATTTTTCACATTCTTAATGTTTTAATTTAAAATTGACCGATTACAAACGTATATGTCATTACAAATCTCTTAATCTCTTTGGACTACTGCACGTGAAATTGCAAATCTACCTATAAACATTCAATATTCGATTGTGTCAACACCCCCAATAAGAAAAAAAAGCGCGAATTTTCCCAAACAAAGACAACCCTGTCCTAAAATCATCAACCACCTCTGCAAAAAGGTGAATATCTAATTATAACAAATTTACTGCAATGTAAAAAGTGGGCACATACACTACACCTCTCCCTCCCTCACACAACAAAAAAAAGTAAATTTTACCTTGTTAATATCCACTGTCGAGGATTGGTGCTGTTTATTGTGTGTACTTGGTGTTTGGGATTGTATTTTACTTTTCATCAATATGGCTGGGGTATTTGTAGTTCCACCTGCAGCAGATTTGCGATATTTTACAACGGTTAAGGCCATCTTTGTAAGTTTTTGTTATGCACAATCAATCTGTAAGCTCAGATGAACAATTTTTATAAGGGGGAGACAAGTCTGCCCCAATTGTTTGAATTAAACTTTTAAAGACTTTGTTTTATTTCGTATGTTGAAGCTCACAATGAATTTTTGTAATTTTTAAACTTCACTTTTATGTTATATCAACTTTTGTTGTTATTTAATATATTTTTATAACATTTCTCACTAAACTTGCATATACTAGAGAAGAGACAATTGCACTCATCGCAACAAAGTGCAGAGCCTTGGCATTATTGTGGGAAACGCCGCGCCCAAAGCTTGTGTGCGGCATCATAACTTAATTTAGGGATGCCAATCATTGAAAAATATACGAAGGGAATTGGAATACGTAAAGAATCTAATGGGTCGTGTTGTTTATCAGTCTAGCGGATTCGCTAGCTAAAGCTGCCATTAGACGACAAGGCATGCCATATGAGTTGTCACTTTCTGTTTCCATAAAGGCCAAAACATAATGATCACGTTGAGCTACGCAAAAATGCATTTCTGCACACAAATTCCCCAAAGCAACGCCCAAAAGGTATATTTTCAATTTTGACGCTTTAAACCGAGCGTCATTCGGTGTGGACATACCTCAAGAAGTGTTGTTGGTTGTCAAAGTTAAAAAATGGTTTAATGCCTGGCTTTGGTATAGGCACAGCCGCCTGCAGAAATCGAAATCGCCTGAAAATCGATGGTCCCACCCGGGTGGGTTTTTTCTTGCGAAAGTTAAGGTACAGAGATATTCATTATCTAAACAGAGCATGACTAAAAGAACGCGTACCCGATGATGGGAGCCTCAGCATACTACGCCCCGTTTACAAGAAAGGAGACCAAACGGTATGTGTCATCTACAGAGGGATAAGTTTTCCCATCGTATACAAGATACTCTCGAGCTTGCTGTTTGAAAGAATAAAATTTAAAGTCAATGCGATATTTGGTAAGTAAGTGGAAAAGACCCTAGGGGGACAACACTTACTATCTTTTTTTCGAATACGAAGCCGCTTTCGTCGAAGTTATGCGTTCATAGATTGGTATCTACACGTTCCTAAGTTAAGAAATAACTTCCCCGAATCGTTCAATATCAAACGAGGCTTTACACAGGGAGACAGTTTATCGTATGATCTCATTAAAATCCTGCTGGATAAGATGGTACGAGATGTAGGTTTGAATATTTACAAAAGAAAACATGCTGCTCACCTATCACGACGAGATTGATATTTAAAGTCGTTGTTGTTGTACTCACAATTGTATGTAGAAGTAGCAATCCTCGTCAAGCTCCATTGGTGAACAAGCTCGTTCCGGTCCATTGACCCAATCGCGCGGGAACGTTATGGCCATTGGTTATTTAAAGGCAATAACTCGCCTTGTCATATCGAGTGTAGCAGGCACTCAGTATCTAAGAGGAGCCGGTGCCGTCCGGCCTTTCACTGAGACCCTCCACTAGATATCGCTAATTGTCAGCGATTGCAATGACAGCTACTCCGTATGGAGCATTCCACTATCCGCAACCTGTGGACGCGCCTGGTAGCTCCCAGCTACGTTTCTCGTGATTACCAAGAACACTACACAGATTGGTGGTCAGAGTTCCAACCCGTGGTGCTTAGTCATCCCGTGCCGGTCATCAACAGCAGTAATTGTCGCCATTGAAAATGTCAAGAAGGAGTGAGTTCAAGTGAGTCTTTGAGTAAATTGACATAAAACAAGTAGAATACGAATATCGTATTAAGAATTATGTCCAAGTACCCAGGAAGTCGGCCTGACTCCGAAATTTCTCTAAGCAGATAAATTGAACGTTCCTATCAATATGGGGCTCAAATGAAAGCTATTCGAGAGTAGATTACGAATCTGGCATACAAATCAGGTCGAAGTATAGGAGCTCATCCCAGCTCAGAACGCCCCAAATGGGAATATTAGCCAATCACCACTATATGGGACTCGGTTTGTTTGTTCCGTATAGACTCAAAAACAGCAGAACCGTTTTTCTCGAAATTTTAACAGATTGTGTGGTTTGATCTGGTAGGAAACATAGGCAATATAATTTTTCGATATCGGAAGGGGGCGCACCTTCCCCCTGACCCCTCAAAAAACCACCCAAAATCAAAAATGGACCAATCAGAACAATATGGATATCAGATGAAAGGTATTGGAGAGTAGATTACGAATATGGTATTAAAAATTGAGTCTAAGAGCCCAGCTGGCCCCCCAACCCCAAAACTCTCCCAAAGAGACATACGTTCAGTCAATACGGGACTCAAATGAAAGATTTTCGGGAGTAGATTATGAATATGTAAAAAAAATGAAACATAAAATTTCGAAAAAAATTTTCTAAAAATTAGATTTTAAAAAATTTGTTTTTAAAAATCAAATTAAAATTTTATAAACATAAAATTTTGAAAAATTTTTCTATGAATATCAAATCATGGCAAATATTTCGAATAGCAAAATTTTTTTGATCGTTAAATTCCGCAAAAAAAATTTATGAACATCAAATTTGATGATATTTTCTGTGAAAATCAAATTCAATGAAATATTCTGTGGAAATCAAATTTCGTCGAAATTTTCTATGAACACCCACCACCACGGGTGGATATGAAAACCCCCTTTCGTCACAATCCGGTAAAAATTGGATAACTTATGCACCCAAATTCGCCACGAATATTGAGTGGTGTAATAAATATAAGCCACTGTTTAATTTTGTATTTCAAATTTCAACAAAATCGGGTAATAAATAAAGCTTTTATTCGCTTCAAACCCTTTATCGGGATATCGGTCTGTATGGCAGCCATATCAAAAGATAGTACGATCCGAACCATATTTAGGACGGATGTCGGGAGAACTAATACTACTCACTTTTTCAAATTTCAGCGAAATCGGGTAATAAATAGAGTATTTATGGGCTTCAGACTCCTTATAGGCAGATCGGTCTATACAGCAGCTATATCTAAATATAGTCCGATATGAACCACATTTGGGTCCTATGTTTGGTGGCGTAAAACTACTCAATGTTTCAAATTTCAGCAAAATCGGTTAAAAAATAAAGCATTTATTGGCTTTGGACCCTTTATCTGGAGATCGGTCTATATGGCAGCTATATATAAATATCGTGCGATATGGACCATATTTGGGTCACATGTGGGGAGGCCTAAAACTACTCAAAACTTTTAGCAAAATCGGATGAAAAATAAAGCATTTATGGGCATTAGACCCTTTATCGGAAAATCGGTCTATATAGCAGCTATATCCAAATATGGTCCGATTTGGCCCGTTCAAGAAGCTTGCATCAAAAAGACGTATCTGTGCCAAATTGCAGCTCAATATCTCAATTTTTGAAGGCTGTAGAGTGATTACAACGGACGGACAAACAGACTCGGACAACATTAAATCATCTTAGAATTTTACGACGATCCGAAATATATATACTTTGTAGGGTCGGAAATTAATATTTCGATGTGTTGCAAACGGAAAAAATTCTAAAAAAATTTAAAAGGTGTATGAAAAAAAAATCTTGGCCATTTTTGAACCGTCCATCATAGGATGGAGTTATTAACATTTTTAACCCCATTTGCCCAAAACTCCTCTGGTGAAGTTCAGAAAAATAGGTTCATAACGTCTATATAAAGATATCGCCCCATTTATATTTATGGGGTAGTTGCAAGTATTATACGGTCGACTTTAGCTCACCACCTTACTTGTTGTAAAGTAAACTATCAAAGGTTTAGTGGCCAAAGATCACCAAAGTCTACATGAAAGGGAAACACTAGTAATTCATTAAAATAAATTGGCTGCGGCTCATTCACCCTCTCCCATTTCTTTGCTGCAGTGATTCTCAAATATTGGGTTGCCCAAAAAGTAATTGCGGATTTTTTAAAAGAAAGTAAATGCATTTTTAATAAAACTTAGAACGAACTTTAATCAAATATACTTTTTTACACTTTTTTTCTAAAGCAACCTAAAAGTTACAGCTGATAACTGACAGAAGAAAGAATGCAATTACAGAGTCACAAGCTGTGAAAAAAATTGTCAACGCCGACTATATGAAAAATCCGCAATTACTTTTTGGGCAACCCAATATTTTAAAGCATAATTTTTCTTGTTATGGAAATATTGAATGTCTATGGAATAGCTTGAAAAGTACGATTTCCATTCAGTTCCTTAGGAATGCACACAAACATTTCCTGGGTGCAGAGTTATTACAGTTTAAGAAACCCTGCATCAGATACTCCACTACGTAGGCATGGATAATTGGATGGCTTATAAATTTAATTTGCTTGATCAAACAAAAAATAAGTAGCATGCATACACGATGTTGGGATAACAAAACAAAAATACTTCGTAAACTCAATTCAGTGAAGTGGATGTATAATAACAATTGTACGATGATAATTGTAATAAATAGGTCAAAAAGACCAGGGCGAAGTTACCACACAAATTGGAATGACTAACATTGGGATATACAGATTTTGCAGTGATTACACACAGAAAAAAGGTTTGCTGCTTTCAGCAAGTATTGATATTTTATTAAAATTTTTCAACTTTTGAAGAAAACCTTTTACTCGTACAAGTTTCGTAATGAAAATTAAGCATTTGTTTTAAAATATTTTTTTTATATCATGTAAATGTTCAATGGACAAAACGTGTCCTATAACGTGTCGAAAGAGTTCAATCTTGACACCCTGTATTAAATATATGGACCAACAATAAAATATTCCTGAAAGCCTATGTCCCCCTCTTAAGATGTCTGTAACAGTTTGTACTGCTTACGTCAATAGATGAAAAGTTGTGGACTTATTTCCATTTTGTTTGTTGTTTGAGCCATTATTCGGCGTTTTACACGTTTTATTTCATTGTAACTGTTATACCCTCCACCATAGGATGGCGGTATACTAATCTAGTCATTCCGTTTTTAACACCCCGAAACATTCGTCTAAGACCCCATCTTATATATAAAAACAACCGATTTTCTGTGGTGAAAATTGGGTACAACATCTTCTTCATATCTGTAGGGGAGACGGACCCTCCCCCTAACCCTAATTTTCTGAAACGCTAGATCTCGGAAATGGGTGATGCAATTTAAGCGAAATTTTGTGTGCTCTATTATGGCAACCTAAAAACAAAAATTTGAATCCAACCACCAACCCCCAAAACACCCGCCCACCCATATTTACCGACCATGGCAATATGGGACTCAAATAAAAGGTATGTGCGAGTTGAGTGCAAATCTGATATCCAAATGTGGGATCAAGTTGCTGGGGGTCCATCCTCTCCCCAAATAAGACTTATTTACTGACCATGGCAATATGGGGCTCAAATATAAGGTATTTGATTGAATCTGATATCCAAATGTAGGACCAAGTGTCGGGGGGCCGCCCCTCCGAAAGAGGACAAATTTACGACCATAGCAATGGGAGGCTCAAATAAAAGATCTTTGGGAGTAAAGCACGAATCTGATACCTGATATTCGGGAAAAAGTGTCTATGGGTAATGAAAGGTATTTGGGAGTAGACCAAGAATCAACATTCGTCACCAACTGTCTAGGGGACGTCCCACTCCCATAACAACTCACAAATAGGACCCATACCCCAAACGGGACATATTTGCTAACTTTTCCAGCAAGGGGTTTAATTGCATGATATTTGAGTTTAGAAAACGAATTTCATACTCAATTTTGAGACCACTGACAGTATGGGGTTCAAACTAAAGATATTTGAGAGTAGAGCACGATGCTGATATATTTTCAGGGCTAAGTTTTTGGTGGACCACCCCACTTTCCAAAACACCCCTAAATCGGACATATTTCAACCATGTCAATGTGGGGCTCAAATAAAAGGTTTTGGAGAGTAGAGCAGGAAATTGATACCCACTTTCGAGACCAATTTTCTGATGTCCAAAACACCCCACAAACAGCATTTATTTATTGACCATCGCAATATGGAGCGTATTTTGGGAGTAGAATACGAATCTTATATTCTAATGTGGAACTTGTATTTGGGGCACCGTCCCTTTCCCAAAACAACCCCCAAAAGGGTTCACATTTACCACCCATGGCAATAGGTGGCTTAAATTAAAGGTATTTGAGATTAGAAAACGAATTATTATTATTATTATTTATTAATAGATTGATTAAGAAATACAAAATAATACATGCATGTATATAATATTGATTCTTAAGTATACAATCTATATATGGCTTAGCACATATGCTGCTTGCCATGTTAAAATATTTAATCATTTATATAATTTTCAAACATCAAAACAGTTTATTATTAATTTTCTATATTTGATACAGCTTTCTAAATAAGAGTACAGAGAGGTAAGATTCGTGCCATTTAGTATGTTTAATGTTTCATTTTCTTCGAGACTTATTTTATTAAAATAAAGTTTCCTAAATTCTTTCAAGATAGGACATTTACCAATAAAATGTAAAGTATTTTCAGGTTCATCTGTGTTACAGATAGAACATATGCCGGTAGTGTTACTTCGAAATGCCCTGGAATTCAGATCAAGCAATCCACCTCTGGCTTTAATGATCAAGCTGGTAGCACGAGCAGAAAGATTCTCTGTCAGTGTTGGGATCATATTATAATCAAGATATGGGTAGAGATCGTGAAACTGAGAATTTCTGGCTGCCAATTCAAAACTATATCGTTCCTTTACATTCAAGGCATCAATTATTTCCCTCCAATAGGCGCATAAGGGCAATCTATTGTTGGCGGGCAGATAGTTCAAATCCTGACATAATTCCGACCACACTTTTGCCCAGGAAATATTTAGTTTAAGGATTTCCTCTGCTAGAATTCGAGGAAGTCTACTAACTTCTAGTTGAAGTACCCTCTTGATGTAAAGGAAATGAGTTTTAAGGGTGGAGGAGTATAAGGAGTATAGTCCGGATTCTAGATACAACATATAATTAGGTGTGTTGTTAGGTAAGTAAAACATCTTTTTAATGAAAAAACGAAACAACTTTTCAACATCATCATATTTTTCGTAACCCCATACTTGAGCAGCATAACACATGATAGACTTTGAACAAGAGTCAAATATTTTTAATTTATTATCGTGAGAGATTCTTGGGTTATTTATATATTTCGACCACGTGGAGTTAATAGCAATTTTCGATGCCGATAATTTGTTCTTTAAATGGTCTTTGAAAGACAAATTGTACGCGATTTCCACACCGAGATAAGTATATCTGTTAACTATTTCTATATCTTCATCGTTGTAGCGGAAACGAAGACCGGACGATATCCTAGTACTCTTTCTAAAAACCATAACTTTCGACTTAGTAAGGTTTACTTTTAAGCTCCATGTACTGCAATATTCCTGCAAAGTGTCAATCATAATCTGTAAATCTTTAGGTGTATCAGACAAGATCACAATATCGTCGGCATAGAGTAGTATTTTCACGTGTGTGTTCGCGATATTTATTCCTCCAGTTAGAGCATCGGGTAAGTCATTTAAATATAGTGAAAAAAGAACTGGGCTAAGAATACATCCCTGTTTCACTCCCGACTCTACAGGAAAATATTCCGAGTATGTATTTCCATCCCATACTCTGCTTTTAGTATTCTTGTACAGTAATGTCACTATCGATACAATTTTCGTTGAAAGTCCTAAAGATGAGAGTTTGTAGAACAGACTGTTTCTTGGGATAAGATCAAAAGCCGCGGAAAAATCAACAAAAAAGGCATAAGTGGTCTTACCTTTAGCCTGGTTCAACTTCACAATGCTAACTAAATTGAAAATGTTGTCAATCGTAGAATAATCCTTTCTGAAGCCAGCCTGAAATTCATTCAAAATACTATTCATTGACAACCAATTCGTTATCCTATTTAAAAGAATAGAGTTGAAAATTTTACAAACCGAGTCAATAAGCGATAAGCCTCTGTAGTTGCTTGGTACGTTTACATCCCCTTTTTTGTGTAATGGAATCAGAATGGATTCAGTGAATGTGATTGGTATGTCTTCCTTAAGGAAAATTTGATTGAAAACGTATAACAGTTTTTGAAGGAAACTTCTGGGAGCATGTCTGTAGAACTCATAAGGGATACCATCCTGCCCTGGTGACTTATTCGGTTTCAACTTCCTTATAACATTATATAATTCATAATATTCAATAGGGGAATCTAAGAACGGGTCTACGAAATACGGCATGCACCAACTAAATTCCTGGGATTGACCAGACTTATCCAAAAGCGAGCTGAAATATCGTTTGAACTCATTTGCATCAATGTTTCCTTTCATGCTGTTCGAACTGGTACTTAATGATTTAGATAGTTCCCACCATTCCTTGCTACACTTTACTTCGTCTAACCTCATCAAGTTGTTGTTAAAATATTCCAACTTCTTTTCACTACACAGTCTTCGAAAACTTTTCCTTGATGAGTAATAGAGCCTCCTATTGTTCTCCGTATTCATTCTTTTGTACAATTTCAGCCTTCTGTTCATAACAGACCGTGCACGGAAGCAAGACCAATCAAACCATCTTTGCCTAGGTTCAAAAAATTTTCTATTCCTCCTGTGGATATGAGCTTGTCTAATTGCCCGGGAAATGCTCTCGACCATAACATCAACAGGTAAACTATTCATTTGACCTAGATCAAGTAACATGGAATTAAGTTTTCTTACATACTGTGCTTTATATATTCCTTTCCAATAAAGACGGTGTTGAATGTTGTTATCGCCTCCACTGCCCATTAGCCTAGGAATTCTGATTTGAAGGCACAAAGGCATGTGGTCAGAAAATGGTTTAGGGGGAATCACAAGTTTCTCGACATAATGCATGAAAGTAGTGGAACAGATACAGTAATCAATAACAGAGTTACCCATTACACCGCAGAAACTGTATTCTCCCTCAACGTCGCCATCTATCCTACCATTTAATATAATACCGCCAATGTTCTCAACAATGTTCAATAGTTGTTTCCCACGAGAGTTTGTAGTTATATCTTTGGACTTTCTAACGGAATTAATATGAGAAATACCACGAATCATGTTGTTGTCTAGAATCTGGACGTTGCCAATTCTGGCATTCATATCTCCCATTAGGCAAAAGTTTGTTGGGCCAAGATCCAATAAAAAGGAGTCAAATTTTTCAGCCTCATGCTTCCAGCTAGTACAGTTTATGTAGATGGGAATTAAATAGACTGTGTTACCGCAAATATTTAAAGATAGAAATGGATAAGAGTATGACGTTATAAAGTTAGCTTTGAGTGAGATTTTTAACTCTTTTTTGAATCCATAGAGGCCTCCTCCACTTGCTCTACCAAATCTATTCATTTTAATTGCGTCCACCCAGTGTAGGTAGTAGTTTTTAAGGTATGACGAAAAGTTTGATCGTTTATTTGCAGTTACATGTGTTTCAAATAAAAGGAAAACATCAAAATTATTTAAAAAAGTTACAAAATTACCAGAATTGAGACAACTTTGTAGATTTGAAACATTATAAGATAGTATATGGCACGAATCAAACTGCTATTGTGTGAAAGAACCTGAGTTTGCAATACTTGAATCAACTGGTTTTTGACAGTGAACTTTAAAAGAACAATCTGTATCTGCTAGAATATTGTTGAGATAATCTGCCTCACGTTGAGAAGGTGCAAGTATTTTACCATCTCCCCAAGTGTATCTTATGTCGTCAACGAAAATACAGAATTCACCTAGACGAACTTTTATATTGTTTTTGCTACTGGATAGTACTTTAGACAGTTTTCTTAGATTGTATCTATTCATCTGTTCAACGGCAGTATAATCTTTTTGTATATATATAGATTTTCCATTTAGTTTTGTCCTTGAATCGATTACACGCTGCGCTTGTCCATAAGTATCAAGAGAGAAGATAAAGGATTTGCCAGACGATAACATTCTTGTTTTCACAATATCAACTTCCATTTTCAAATCATCTTTACATATTTTTTCAAATCTCTTCTTAGCTGATAAGGTGCTTTTACACGAAAGCCCACTCACCACAACATTTGCCGACCTGCTTCGTCTATCTATTTGTTCAATACGGTTCGTAAGCTTCTCTACCTCGATTTTCAACTTAGAGTTTTCAACTTTCAAGTCTTCCACTTCTTGCTTAATTGCAGCCACATTCTCCTTCTTGGCAACGTCCTTCAATTTGTCGTCCAACATATCCCCCAGCTTGCTCCATGAGAAAACATCTTTGTTGCTAGAATTCATGCTTTGGCACGGCGAAAATTTTTTCGGTGTATGATTTGCCTGATCTGGTGATGTTGATAATAACGTGCGCTTACTATTCATCTGGCAACACAGCACAACATATGATCGACGATAACGATAAAATACTTCAGCTGGCACTTGTTATCGATTAACAGCCTTTCGACAAGTATGATAGAATAGTACAGCTGATGTTTACCTTTTGCCTTGTCTGTGTTAGTCAAGAAGAACTCACATTCCAATGAAGAAACAACAATCTTTTTCCCTTTTCGCGGTAAAAAATTAATAGAATGTGTAAAATCTTTACATCACAGGCCACTTCCAAGCCGCCTTCGTCAGTGGGTGTTCAGCAGGCGCTGCTGTATACTTCAGGAACTTTTTTGGTGTCCGAACGAGTGTATTTAAGTTTTTATTTATCAAAGTTTGGAGCACGGAACAAAAGGCAGCTGTATGTGTGTGACTATCAATGACAACATAGAAAACGAATTTGATAATCAATTTTGGGTATTGGGGAGTAGAGCAGGAAATTGAATCCCACTTTCGGGACCAATTTTCTGGGGGTCTACTCCTTGCCCAAAACACCTCACAAACAGCATTTATTTACTGCCTATCACAATATGTGGCTCAATTGAAAGGTATTTGGGTGGAGAATACGAATCTTATATCCAAATGTGGGACCATGTATTTGGGGCACCACTCCTACCCCAAAAGGGTAAAAATGTTCCGATGGCAATATTTGGCTCAAAGGAAAGATATTTGAGATTAGGTCACAATAAACTCCCCTTAAACCATTAAATAAATGGTATTTGAGAGAAGAGCACCATGTTGATAGTTTTTTCAAGTGTCTAGGGGACCACTTCACCCCCGAAAACACTCCTAAATCAATCATCATGAGAAAATCGGGCCCATACAAAGTATTTGAAGAGAGGAGTATATCTAATATTCAAAAATTAAATGACCCTAAACGCTCCGAGCGAATTCATAGACCAATAAAGATCATATGGGATTCAGATAAAGACATTCATATTATTGTACTGTTAGTCAAGCGATATAAATGTAATGTTTTGCAAATGTAATGTTTTGCAAATGTAAATGTTTTGCAATCTTCACAAATTTTCAGACACCGTTGGATTCGTGAGGAAAAACTCTTTCCGTAGAGATGCTGGATGAAGCAATACTGTAAAGTTTTCTGTGAAAAACATTGCTAAAACCAATTTTTTTTGGGCGTAAAAATTCAGGGTCGTTTTCAAGGCCAAAAACGCTGTAACTCCTTAATTTTTTCGAATTTCGAAAATTTTTCAGCATTCCGCAATTCGAAATTCGAAGAAGATTCGAACAATTAACAAAATTACTTAAAATTTCACATTTTTTTTTTTTTTTTGCATTTTTTTAGCAAAGGCTAGCCCCTTATGAAAATTTGCAATTTTTGATGCGAAAATTTTTTCGAGTTGAGTATACAGTACTGAAGATTATGGCAAAAAATTCGGATTAGTGCAACTCCTATGTTTTTTCTTCAAAAAACAAGCTCAAAATCGCATAATTAATATCTGAAAAATGTTAAAAAATCAAGGTGAGTTTGAAATTACTGTAACATCTTTAGTTTTGCGAATTTCAAAATTCTGAGGACACCGTTGGATTCGTGAGGAAAATCTCTTTCCGTAGTGGTGCTACAAGAGCTGTAAACCTTTTTGGGAAAAACACCTCAAAAACCAATATTTTTAGGGCGTAAAAATTCAAGGTCGTTTTCAAGCCCAAAAACGCTGTAACTCCTTAATTTTTTCGAATTTCGATAATTTTCTAGCATTTCGCAGTTCGAAATTTTACGACTATTCGTACTATAAACACAATTACTTTAAAATTCACATTTTATTTTTTTGCATTTTTTTAGCAAAGGCTAACCCCTTATGAAATTTTTCAATTTTTGATGCGAAAAAATTTTTCGAGTTGAGTATACAGTACTGAAGATTATGGCAAAAAATTCGGTTAAGTGCAACTCCTATGTTTTTTTCTTCGAAAAACAAGCTCAAAATCGCATAACTAATATCCGAAAAATGCTTAAAAAAATCAAGGAGAGTTTGGAATTGCTGTAAAAAAAATGACGCGAAAAAATTTTTCGAGTTGAGTATACAGTACTGAAGATTATGGCAAAAAATTCGGTTAAGTGCAACTCCTATGTTTTTTCTTCAAAAAACAAGCTCAAAATCGCATAATTTATATTCGAAAAATGCTAAAAAAATCAAGGTGAGTTTGAAATTGCTGTAACCTCTTTAGTTTTGCGAATTTCAAAATTCTGAGGACACCGTTGGATTCGTGAAGGAAATCTCTTTCCGTAATGGTGCTGGACGAAGCAATGCTCTTTTCTGGTTCCTTAAAAACTATAGAGTATTGCTTCAAAAACGCATAATTCATATCCAGAAAATACAAAAAACCAACGTGAGTTTGCAAGTGCTGTAACTTCATTAGCTTTGGAATCTTCAGACACCGTTGGATTCGTGAGAAAAAACTCTTTCCGTAGAGGTGCTGGATGAAGCAATACTGTAAAGTTTTCTGTGAAAAACATTGCTAAAACCAAATTTTTTTGGGCGTAAAAATTCAAGGTCGTTTTCAAGACCAAAAACGCTGTAATTCCTTAATTTTTTCGAATTTTGAAAATTTTCCAACATTCCGCAATTCGAAATTCGAAGAAGATTCGAACAATTAACAAAATTACTTCAAAATTTCACATTTAATTTTTTTTGCATTTTGCATTTTTTTTTTGCAATGCTATTTTCGAAGCATTGTATTCACTAAAAGTTCTTTAATTGTCGAAAATAAATATTCAGAAGCAAATTTTGTTCCATTTAAAGTAAAAAAAGGCACAGCGGAGCGGGCTAGTAAAGTTTAAATATTCTTGATCGTCTCGACGTTCTGAGTCGATCGAGCCATGTCCGTCCGTCCGACTGTCGAAATCAGGATAACGATCCAACGCGTAAAGCTAGTCACATGAAATTTTGCACAGATACTCACTAATGATGTAGATTGTTGGAGATTGCAAATGGGCCATATCGGTTCAGATTTAGATATAGCTCCCATATAAACCGATCTCCCAATTTGACTTCTTGAACCCCTGGAAGCCCCAATTTTTGTCCGATTTGGCTGAAGTTTCGCATGTAGTGTTCTGTTATGACCTTCAACAACAGTGCCAAATACGGTTCAAATCGGTCTATAACCTGATATAGCTCCCATGCAAACCGATATCCCGTTTTGACTTCTTGAGCCCTTACTAGCTGCAATTTTTGTCCGATTTAGCTGAAATTTTGCATGCGGTGTTCTGTGACGACTTCCAACAAGGTACGGTCCAAATAAGTCTATAATCTGATATAGCTCCCATATAAACGGTCTCTCGATTATCCTTGTTTGGTTCCTAGAAGCTTTAATTTTTGCTGGTTTGACAGAAGTTTGGTATGTATTGGGTTGCCCAAAAAGTAATTGCGGATTTTTTAAAAGAAAGTAAATGCATTTTTAATAAAACTTAGAATAAACTTTAATCAAATATACTTTTTTTACACTTTTTTTCTAAAGCAAGCTAAAATTAACAGCTGATAGCTGACAGAAGAAAGAATGCAATTACAGAGTCACAAGCTGTGAAAAAATTTGTCAACGCCGACTATATGAAAAATCCGCAATTACTTTTTGGGCAACCCAATAGAATAAAATTATGCCCTTCAACTAAATTTATTTTGTATAATCCATGGTGATGGGTTCCCAAGATTCGGCCCGGCCTTACTTAGCACGCATTTACTTGTTAGATATATTTATTATTTTGTAATTTATAATTTTCAACTAGCTTTACCGTTTTTTTTATCTTCAATGCATAGCTTGGGCACCCCCATACCATAGGTAATGTGCCCATTACCATTCGTATTGCCGGCCCACTGGTTGACTGTTTATTTTAACTGTTTTGCTGCTGGGCTCATGTTGCGGTTAATTATATCTGTACACCCGCCATCGATGACTACAACGGCGACTGTGTTTGTTTGTTGGTCTTTGGCAAACACAGGCGGTACGGTGAGTTGTTATTGTCTTTGTTGTTTGCTTGATACCATGGTGGTGTTCAATATTCACAAACAAAATTATTTTTACACATATTTATTTTTATACACTTTTTTTTTGCCATTTCCTTGGCTATTTCTTTAATGCCGATTCATTTTGGGTAACTCTCGCCTGTGTGCTTAGCTTTGTGTGGTGGTTTAAGTAACCATAATGCGGCCAAAAAGCATAACGGTCGCACTGCTAAACAAAAGTGTAATATATCAAAATTTTATACTGTTTTTAGTAGAAGCAAAATTTCGTTAACTAGGCTTTGAGTGTTATTCTCATGGGGAGTAGAAAATACATTAGGTGAAATATTTTGATAAATTTTATACAGCAAATGCTTTTATAGAAATGCTGTCTACGATAGTAGACATAGGTATGAGTAGTTTAAGAAACCGACATTTTTACATTTCGAGTTACTACACTTTTAAATGATAGTTGAATGTTGTATTTCTGCTGAGTTATAATTGGAGATGTGCGCGTGAGCGCTGTTTTGTGTTTTGTAACTAAGCTCTATTGTCAAGCGAATTTTTAAGCTTCAACCATATTGACTTTTATTGAAAAACTTTTATGCCCCGCCTCTAAGTTGGTTCATGTCTGGTATTGTGTCCCCAGCTAAGTGCCGGTACTTGTTAGCCGCGAAAGCCAGGAAATGCTCCAACGTCTCATCATCCGCATGCCCTACACATGCTATCACTTGCCGCAACGATTTAACATAAGTGAACTCGTAGTCCTATGTGTCCCATTGTGATACCGAAAGCTATACTGGACACCTTCTTACTTCCTACCAGTAATAACCTCTCATCTGGATCTCCTCACAGGATTTTCGCCGTCCTATCTATCGTTACGTTGTTCCATAGGGTTACATGCGCATTCGTTGCCTACACCCTTTTCTCGGACTGCGTGGTCCCGAAAGGCTTCGGGTTAAACAATTTTATTGACGGCAGTTCTCTTGCCTTCACTACCAAATCGTCTGCTTTCTAATTCCCAATTCATACGGAAGCTATCTTAGGTAATGCATCGATTCCGACTCCACTTGGCATGAATATTTGAAGTCATAACAAAACTCAACGGGAGCCAACGTGGTGCATAGGTTAGCATGCCCGCCTGTCACATCCAAACGCCCGGGTTTAATTCCCATCGGCGAGAACACCTTAAAACATTTTTCAGCGGTGGTTATACCCTTACCAAATGCTGGCAACAGCCATGTACAGCTTCTCAACAAAGAGGCGTCACCTCATTTCGGTGACACGCCGTTCGGACTCGGCATAAAACAGGAGGTGCCCTTATCATTGAGCTTAAATTTGAATCGGGCAGCACTCAGTTGATAATGTGAGAAGTTAGTCTCCCTCTAAATTGTTCCATAATTTGATGTTAGGGAAACACAAAAATTGCAAATTTTGCCCATGAATATTCCACCAAGGAACAGGGGCAAACTTCTCACATATCAATGAGTGCAGTCCGAATTAAGTTTTAAGCTCAATGATAAGGGGCCTCCTTTTTATAGCCGACTCCGAACGACGTGCCGCAGTGCGACACCTCTTTGGAGAGAACTTTTACATGGCATAGTACCTCACAAATGTTGCCAGCATTAGGAGGGGAAAACCACCGCTGAAAATTATTTTCTGATGGTCTCGACAGGATTCGAACCCAGGCGTTCAGCGTCATAGGCGGACATGCTAACCTCTGCGCTATGATGGGGTAGTAGTTAGGGAAACACTAAACCAACAAAACCCAATACGACATGCCAAATCAGACTAGTAGGAACCATTCTAGCGCTTTACTTTGCTTTGTTGCAAGATCGGTTGGGCTCCTACGAAATCTCTTCACTGATGTTGAAGAATCTGGATCTGCCTGTAGTACCCGATGTGGTAGTTGTGGCCACATTTTCATGTGTAGCTGGCAAGTTCATTCCTTTCCAAAGGAACGATCGTCGCGGGCCATTGGTTATTTAAAGGCGCCAATAACTCGCCTTGTCATATCGAGCATCATAGGCACTCAGTATTTGTGCAAGAGCCGGTGCCGCCCAGCCTCTCACTGAGGCTCTCCGCTCGTTACCGCTGATTGTCCGCGACAGCCATAGCAGCTACGACGCGCCCGGTAGCTCACAGCTAAACGTCTCGTGACAGCAATGAACTCCATACAGATTGGACCTCAATGTTCCAGCCTGTGTACTGCCCACAGCTATTTCGTGCCAAGGTAGTACCCGATGCAAGATAGGCAGAGTGATTCCGTTACTGTAGCCAATCTCTCTTCTCTCACCAGTAGCCTAGACTACTCCTCCCGAGTCTCGTTCGAAAATTTCCATTCGCAGAGCATCAGCATGGATTTCCAAGACTTGCAGTCTTTGCCCATGAACATTCTATTAAGCAACAGGGCAAACTTCTCACATATCAATGAGTTCTGTCCAATTGAGGTTTAAGCTTAATGATAAAGGGCCTCCTTTTAGAGCCGAGTCCAAAGGGCGTGCCGCTGTGCTATACTTTGGAGACAAGTTTTTCATGGCAAAGTGCTTCACAAACTTCTCCCCAAGGAGGTGCCACACCGTTTGGACTGGGCTATAAAACGGAGGTCCCTTATCATTGAGCTTAAACTTGAATCGCACAGCACTCATTGATATGTGATAAGTTTACCCCTAACCTCTGTGGAATGTTCATGGGCAAATTTGCATTTGCAAGTACCTCATAAATGTGGGAAATGTAGAGGGGGATAACCACCGTTGAACATTTTTTCAGATTTTCTGGCCAGGATTCGACCTCCGGCGTTCAGCGTCATAGGTGTACATGCTAATCTCTACGCTACGATAGCCTCCAGATTTTAAAGACTGCATAGCACAACAACTACTTTGCATCACCGCACATATATGCCGTGGCTTCAATCACCCCAGCTAAGAGTTTTGAAGATATGTGTCACCAAATCTCTTAAGCCACATTGTTTTTCATTTTTTTTTTTACAAGTATTTTTATATGAAACAAGTAAAAGCGTGCTAACTTCGGCCGGGCTGAATCTTATATACCCTCCACCATGGATCGCATTTGTCGAGTTCTTTTCCCGGCATCTCTTCTTAGGCAAAAAAAGGATATAAGAAAAGATTTGCTCTGATATTAGAGCTATATCAAAATATGGTCCGGTGTGAACCACAATTAAATTATATTGTATGTTGGAGGCCTGTGTAAAATGTCAGCCAATTCGAATAATAATTGCGCCCTTTGGGGGCTCATGAAGTAAAATAGAGAGATCGGTTTATATGGGAGCTGTATCGGCCTATAGACCGATTCAGACTATAATTAACACGTATGTTGATGGTCATGAGAAAGTCCGTCGTACAAAATGTCAGGCAAATCGGATAATAATTGCGACCTCTAGAGGCTCAAGAAGTCAAGATCCCAGATCGGTTTATATGGCAGCTATATCAGGTTATGAACCGATTTGAAACTTATTTGACACAGTTGTTGAAAGTAACAATAAAATACGTCATGCAAAATTTCAGCCAAATCGGAATTGCGCCCTCTAGAAGCTCAAGAAGTCAAGACCCCAGATCTGTTTCTATGACAGCTATATCAGGTTGTGGACCATACTTCGCACAGTTGTTGGACATCATAACAAAATACTTCGTGCAAAAATTCATTCAAATCGGATAATAATTTCGCCCTGTAGAGGCTCAAGAAGTCAAGACCCAAGATGGGTTTATATGACAGCTATATCAGGTTATTAACCGATTTGAACTATACTTGGCACACTTGTTGGACATCATAACAAAACACGTCGTGCAAAATTTCATTCCAATCGGATAAGAATTGCGACCTCTAGAGGCTCAAGAAGTCAAGACCCAAGATCGGTTTATATGGCAGCTATATCAGGTTATGGACCGACTTGAACCATACTTAGCACAGTGGTTGGATATCATAATAAAACACGTCGTGCTAAATTTCATTCCAATCAGATAAGAATTGCGCACTCTAGAGGCTCAAGAAGTCAAGACCCAAGATCGGTTTATATGGCAGCTATATCAAAACATGGACCGATATGGCCCATTTACAATACCAATCGACCTACACTAATAAGAAGTATTTGTGCAAAATTTCAAGCGGCTAGCTTTACTCCTTCGGAATTTAGCGTGCTTTCGACAGACAGACGGACGGATATGGCTAGATCGACGGACATCGCGACGATCAAGAATATATACACTTTATGGGGTCTCAGACGAATATTTCGGGTAGTTACAAACAGAATAACGAAATTAGTATACCCCCCATTCTATGGTGGAGGGTATAAAAATGATTGACCTGGGTGACGTATGATGTATGTCATATGTGGGAATTATTATAAAAAAGTAATCATTCGCACCCACGGTAAATGGAATAAATAAAGCAATTATTTTAAATGGATGGCAGGTTTTTTTGATACAATTGAAAACAAAACTGCGCTTAAAAATCACCCTTTATATTGTATACCCTTTTGATGTAGTTGTGACCCCTTTTCCAATTCAACCCACTTCCTCATTCCCCAGATCATAAACTGTACCTTCTCTGTAGAGATATACCAGGGACAGTTTTGCAAATCATGGTCCTTACTTCATTTGTGGGAATAGTCAAAATTAGCGACATGTTTTCGTTTAGTTTTTTTGGTTGCATTTTTACCAGGGCGGGTAAGTGTCTCGACCATGACTTTATAGTTCTTATGGGTTACCCGCTCCACATGTAGTTCACTGCCTTTAACAGATCTTCAAAATAGCTATCCAAAGTCACACCACAGTGATGTCTTTAGTTGAGATAAAGGAGGGACCAAGATTGGTCTGGACTATTGGGTTGCCCAAAAAGTAATTGCGGATTTTTCATATAGTCGGCGTTGACAAATTTTTTCACAGCTTGTGACTCTGTAATTGCATTCTTTCTTCTGTCAGTTATCAGCTGTTACTTTCAACTAGCTTTAGAAAAAAAGTTTAAAAAAAGTATATTTGATTAAAGTTCATTCTAAGTTTTATTAAAAATGCATTTACTTTCTTTTAAAAAATCCGCAATTACTTTTTGGGCAAACGGTATTTGTTATCCAAAATCTTCTTGAAGGGTTTTCTTTACACTCACAAACGTTTGTTCTCTAATTGAAGATGTATTGCAAAACACATACCGCTAATTGGATGAGTATAACTTCCTCTTCGTTAATGTTATGGACGACGTGAACGTGATTCCATAAACATAACATCTCAACTATGTGTCACGCTCTCAACACTCAACGTAATGTTACTGCTGCTCAACGTGCGGCTAGCCTCATTCATAGCTTTGGCTGATTCGGGGAGTCTATAGAGCTTTGTTTGCTAACAGCAAATTTTAAAATTTCATTCAACAAGTGCGAGTGAGTATTTTGCGAGCGCTTTTTGAAAACGGACGTAGATGGGGACGTGTCGGCGCATCGTAATAAGTCTAACAAAAATCAGCCGTTGAAAATCAATATTAGTCGTGCATTAAAATAATTTTAAATTATCTCAAAAGGTGCAAACAATTGCAGCAAACAAAATAGAAGCGATTTGTAAACAAATATTTTATGTGTTCAATTAATAGATGTATGAAAAAGCTATGATGATAAGTGTGATAATGATATAGGAAGAAATCGTTAAAGTTTTAAGCAAATACGAAAATAAAAATTAAAAGATGTGTCTAACAATGTTAATATGATGATGGAAAAATCCTGAAAAATATTAAAAAAAATATAAGAAAAATTAAAAAAAAATATATATTCAAAGGAAAAACTATCAACTCGTTGGAGAAATTCTGCTTGCTGTAATTAAAAAGTAAGGAAAGGTGCACGAGATTGTGAAAACCTCGCATGAAATAATTCAAATAAAATATTTCCAGCAATTTGCCGAAAAATACTCAAACATGTCGCACAGTGGGATAGAAGCGAAAAAATCTAGTAAAAAATCTATCATTTGAGAACGGGTAAAGATAACTATTTGTAAGATAATGTGCAAGGTTTCAAGTGGTCCTAAGTGGTCCGGGCACCTTTTGTCATGCCCCTTAAGTTGGTAACCTTGGCCTTTCGAAAAATTGTTGGGGCTGCTTAAACTTCTTTCGTGCTCAGAATTCCAAAATTTTTTTTCTAGAAAAAAAATTCAAATTGAAAAAAAAATTGCATGAAAAAACGAACAGATATCTTAAATTGAATTTTGCATATAAAAGTGTCCCTAAAAAAGTGATTGTCCGAATTGTTTCACAAAAATACCTAAAATACCCATTTCGGGCAAAGATGGTTTCTAAATCGGCATTTTTTAGCAAATTGGCGGTGGAGGCTATAAATATTCTTAGGTGCAAAATATTTTTTGCATGGGCTAAGGAGACATATGAAGTAAAAATCACAAGCTCAAATGGTGGATTTGGGCTTTGAGTATTTAAGAAAGTTTTTCAATAAATATCAATCAGTGATTTTTTTTTTCAAAACTTTCAAGATTTTTTATTTCAAAACTGTATAACTTATAACTGAATAATGCGGTGTGGACACTTTTTGCGACAAAGTCTTTGTAAAATTTGACACCAAACCATGCATCAAACTGAAAATCGAACTGTAAATGTCTTTGTAAATCTCAAAATACGTAAATCTCGGTTAAAATTTCAAAGAAATAAAAATTTTAAGTTGAATATTCCCGAAACCAGTAGAGATATTGTAGACTTCAAGCAGACTTTTTTGAGCACTATCCTGCAAATGCACTATTCAGAGGTTTGCCCTTGTTCCTTAGTGGAACGTTCATGGGCAAAATTTGCAATTTGCAAATCCTGCATATGATAAAAAATAATTTTGAAAATCGGACGAAAATTGAGCCCGAACAATTTTTCGAAATGCCGAGGTGGTGCCTGAACCACTTAGGGCCTTGAAGTTGTGCACTTCTTTTCAATAACATCTCAGCTCTAAACATTGCTTTCTATGCCGCGCCCCTAAGTTGGTTCATGGCTGGTATTGTGTCCCCAACTTAGTTCCGAAATTTGTTAGACGCCAAAGCCGGGTAATGACATAGGAAATGCTCTATAGTATCACCATCTTCCCCGCATGCCCTACACATGCTATAACTTGCCGCAACGATTTTGCATAAGTGAGCTCTTAATCCTATGTGTCCCGTTATGATACCGAAAGCTATACTATTGGGTTGCCCAAAAAGGAATTGCTGATTTTTCATATAGTCGGCGTTGACAAATTTTTTCACAGCTTGTGACTCTGTAATTGCATTCTTAGCTTGCTTTAGAAAAAAAGTGTAAAAAAAGTATATTTGATTAAAGTTCATTCTAAGTTTTATTAAAAATGCATTTATTTTCTTTTAAAAAATCCGCAATTACTTTTTGGGCAACCCAATACATTCCTTCTTACTTCCTTTCAGTAATAGTTTCGTCCTCTCACGATCCAGATCTTCCCATAGGATTTTTGCCATCCCACCGACCGTTTCGCTGATCCTTAGTGTTGCATGCCCTTCGTCACCCACGCCCTTAACTCCGACTGCGACTCCACCCGAAACGCTTCGGGTTAACCAAGTTTATTGACGGCAGTCCTTTGGCCTTCATTGCCAAATCGTCTGCCCTTTTATTCCCTCTTACTCCGTAATGGCCCTGCAACCAAACTATGCGGATTTTGCCATTCTCAGAGATGGCATTAATCTCCTTCTCACACTGCAAGACAGTTCGTGACCTCACCGTCCTGTTTGTTATTGCCCTTATGGCAATTTTACTGTCGGTAAAGATGTTCACACTTGACGACCTCGAGTTAGCACCACACCTTCTCACACCTTCTCTTCCGTGATCGCCCGGATCTCCGCCTGCAGGACCGTATTAAGTCTCAGTCACTGGGTTGTGAATGTAGACCCCTAGGCCCACTCTGTCCTTTAGCTTTGTAGCATTCGTGTAACATGATCTGCCAGATGGCAATTCTAGTTATCCGTCAGTCAAAGCAGTGCCTCGCACTCGTTCTCTAGTATCGTCTCAGGTATCCGATCGGAAACCTCTTCCATTCCTTCCAGGTTTCCTGTCGTCGCCTCGATTATACCGCAATGGTATGGGCTGCTCATATCCTCAATTCATTCTCCCATCACCTTAAATCTCATAGCCGCAGTGGCCTCACACTTAATCTGTATGTCAATGTGTCTAGAATGGTCTCTATTGCCCTAGTAGGAGTAGTCCTCATCGCTCCTTCTCACACTGCAAGACAGTTCGTGACCTTGCCGTCCTGGTTGTTATTGCCCTAATGACAATTTTACTGTCGGTAAAGATGTTCACACTTGACGCCCTCGCGTTAGCACCACACCACCTCACGCATTCCGTGATCGCCCGGATTTCCGCCTGCAGGACCGTATTATGGTCAGGCAGCCTAAAACAGATCTCAGTCCCTGGGTTCTCAATGTAGACCCCTAGGCCCACTCTGTCCTTTAGCTTTGAACCATTCGTGTAACATGATCTGCCAGATGGCAATACTAGGGTTCCGTCAGTCAAAGGCTGTTCCGCTGGCAGCAGTGCCTCGCACTCGTCCTCTAGCATCGTCTCAGGTATCCGAACGGAAACCTCTTCCATTCCTTCCTGTCGTCGCCTCGATTATACCGCAATGGTATGAGATGCTCATATCCTCAATCCATTCTCCTATCGCCTTAAGTCTCACACTTAATCTGTATGTCAATGTGTCTAGAATGGTCTCTATTGCCCTAGTAGGAGTAGTCCTTATCGCTCCTTCTCAGGTATCCGATCGGAAACCTCTTCCATTCCATCCAGGTTTCCTGTCGTCGCCTCGATTATACCGCGATGGTATGAGCTGCTCATATCCTCAATCTATTCTCCCATCGCCTTAAGTCTCATAGTCGCAGTGGCCTCACACTTAATCTGTATGTCAATGTGTCGGATATCTAGAATGGTCTCTATTGCCCTAGTAGGAGTAGTCCTCATCGCTCCGCCTATGCCAGGATAACATGTTCTCGGAACCTGTTGCATAATCCTAACGTTGCACTTTTTCTCCATCGTAGTCCAACAAACTACTAAGGCGTAAGTGGACGTGGTCCTCATCGCTCCTCCTATGCCAAGGCAACATGTTCTCTGAACCTGTTGTATGGTCCTTACGTTGCTTTTTTTCTGCATAGCAGTCCACCAAACTACTGAGGCATAAGTAAGTATTGGTCTTATCACTCTCCTGTAGAGCCAATGGACTATCCTGGGATTCAGCCACAATTTCGAGCCTACAGTCCATCTACATAGTGTTCAACATCTGTGAGCCTTCTCCGTACCCTCCTGAATGTGACACTTCCAATTCAGTTTCCTATCCAAGATCACTCCTAATCATTTGACCTTGTCAGATATTGACATCGTTTTATTGTGGTAACGTGATGCGTCATTTTGGCCCTCCTTTGTCTTTCTTGTGAAAAGGCAGATTTCAGTCTTCTCTGGGTTAGCATTGAGGCCACTAGGTCTAGCCAAGTCGTGTGCCATCTGCAAGACCCGTTCGACACTTCTGCATAGCTGCTTCATATCCTTACCTCTTAGAAGTATTATAACATCGTCTGCGTAGCAGATGGGTTCAAATCCCTGCTCAGTCAGCATCCGTAATTGGTCATTTATGGTGGTCACGCACAGGAGTGGCAATAAAATGCCCCCTATGGCGTTCCTTGTGCCACTTTCTCCCTTATATTTATGTCATGGGACACACAATTTATCCACCTGTTCCTTAGCATATGGTTTATCCAGTCTCTTAGGAACGGGTCCACCCGATACTGGTCTTAGGATTGGATCTGTGAGTCAATGGCAATGCATTCTGCCAGTGTGTACGTTTTGGCATCGAAGTATTCATCTATTTTATGCACAACCTCGGGCAGGGCAGTTTCCATCGACCTACCCCTGACATAGGCATGATGTTTATAGTATTTAAGCAGTTCGCTGGATATGATGTATGGAATATTTTTCTTTGACTGTCTATGGAATATGTTTCTATGACTTTTAACAGCCATGACAAGCATGGTCCATATCGGTCTATAACTGGATATAGCTCTTATATAGTTGTCACATGCGATCCATGTTGGAGGTTTCCCAATATTCGGGCCGGCCGAACTTGGCATGTTTTTATTGGGTTGCCCAAAAAGTAATTGCGGATTTTTTAAAAGAAAGCAAATGCATTTTTAATAAAACTTAGAATGAACTTTAATCAAATATACTTTTTTTACACTTTTTTTCTAAAGCAAGCTAAAAGTAACAGCTGATAACTGACAGATGAAAGAATGCAATTACAGAGTCACAAGCTGTGAAAAAATTTGTCAACGCCGACTATATGAAAAATCCGCAATTACTTTTTGGGCAACCCAATACTTTGTTTTTTTTATATAATTTATTGTCCTTGGCAAAATACAGTTAATTTTATTAGTTTTCCCTATTTGCCAAAAATCATTAGCGTTTCCGATAATAAAAGACTATCGGTATGGACTTTCGGTATTGTGTCGATGATTTGTGTGTAAATTAGTTTTAAATATCCTATTTAAAATGGAATTTAATTCCGCAAACTGTTTTTATTTCCAACAAATGTTATTTAACAAACAATTAGCAATGAAAGACAACCACAACCACCACCACCACCATCAGTCACTCCATCACTGACATTGACGTAATGACAATGAAAATATCAACCAAACAACTGCTAACAATAATTTACAATCTGCTTGTTTTTTTTTAGGTAGGGATGAACACAGTTATCGCATACTAATCGAATTGAATTGTTTTGTCGCTTTGCCATGTCTTTTCAATTATTCCATCTCGAATAACATTCATGTCGTTTAAATGCATTTTATTAATAATTTTGATGACATCCGCTTGCTATGACAACAATTGCTGGTCAAACCTTCTGTTGGAATAGCAGTTTGCAATGAAAATTAATAGGGGAAAATAATTAACTAGTCGTTCCGTTTTGTAAGACTAAGAAATATCGATGTGGGATCCTATTTAGTTGTTGTTGTTGTAGTAGCAGTGTGTGGTACACTGAGGCGGCAGCCCTTGCCGATGAAGGAATTCATCGGGTCAATCCGGTACGTACAACCGGCTGCCATGGGATTGATCCTATTTAGTATATCTATTTTCCTGATAGTTAAGATTTTCTAAGTCGAACTAGGCATAGCCGTCCGCCCGCCTGTCGAAATCACGAAAAAGGTTATGGCAAACGGGAAAAGGGTACTTACCTTAACATTAAATACTTGATAAAATGGCAGAGATACAGAATTCACATTAGAGCGATTTTGAACTATTGGTTGCCCAAAAAGTAATTGCGGATTTTTTAAAAGAAAGTAAATGTATTTTTAATAAAACTTAGATTGAACTTTAATCAAATATATATGAAAAATCCGCAATTACTTTTTGGGCAACCCAATATTTTACTCGTTCACTTATGCGGTAATTCAGGCCCTGGCCTATAAAATGAGTGTGCCAAAACTTTCCATCCACTATTTTGACTCAGCGTTGTTATAATGGAACATTAAGGGACAAAAATGCAGTTTACAGGGAAAATAGCCAAAAATCCTATTCTTGGCACCAGGGACGTAGCCAGGGAGGGGGGCCTCGGGCTCAAGCCCCCACCTCAAAATATTGTCTGAAGAAAAAATTTAAATTAAATTTCTTCTAAACAAAAAATTTCATATTTATAATATTCTACAAGGACAACATTTTGCTGAGCCAGGGCCGCCTTAAAATTATTTTTCTAAAGGGCAAAATTGTAACGAAATTCTTTGTAAAAAAAAACTTTTAATGACATTTTTTCTAAAAAAAATTTTAATGGAATTGTTCTAAAAACAAAATTTCAGTGTAACATTCTCTAATTCCAAAACTTCAGCAAGGGCCGGTCCCTCCTCGAAAATATTTTTATTAAGACAAAATTTCTTTAAAATTTTTTAAATTCTGAAACAAAAATTTTTATAAAAAAAAAATCAATAAAATTTTTAAGGCATTTCAATTCTTGGGTATTTTTGTCATTAATGGGTTAATGCAATATTTTTTAGGCACCGAATCACAATGTAATTTTTGTAACGATTGTTTTAACCAAAAATTATTTAAAAAAAAATTCATGGAATTTTCTTGCGAAAATTTTTTTTTTTGTAAAAATTGTTCCGAAAGAAAAACCTTTGACAATCATTTTTCTAAGACATAATTCTATATGAATTTTTTCTTAACTCTCGTTTTATTATTTTAATTAAAATTTTATCTGCGCAAAAAAATTTTATTTGAAAAATGTCTTTAAATAAATTATTGGTTGTCCAAAAAGTAATTGCGGATTTTTTAAAAGAAAGTAAATGCATTTTAAATAAAACTTAGAATAAACTTTAATCAAATATATAATTGCCATTTTGTTCGATAACCTTTTGCCATCTTCCTGGCAAATTTAGTATTCCACGCTCATAGAACTTCTGGCCTTTATCTGCAAAAAACTGAACCAAGTGCGATTTTATAGCCTCATCATTGCCGAAAGTTTTACCATTTAAGGAGTTCTGCAAAGATCGAAATAAATGGTAGTCTGATGGTGCAAGGTCAAGGCTATATGGTGGATGCATCAAAAGTTCCCAGCCAAGCTCACTCAGTTTTTGGCGAGTGACCAAAGATGTGTGCGGTCTAGCGTTGTCCTGGTGGAATATGACACCTTTACGATTGACCAATTCTGGTCGCTTCTCCTTGATGGCTGTATTCAATTTGTCCAATTGTTGACAGTAAACATCCGAATTAATCGTTTGGTTCCTTGGAAGCAGCTAAAAATATACCACACCCTTCCAATCCCACCAAACAGACAGCATAACATTCTTTTGGTGGATATCAGCCTTTGAAGTGGTTTGAGCTGGTTCACCATGTCTGGACCATGATCGTTTTCGACTAGCGTTGTTGTAAACAATCCATTTTTCATCTCCAGTTATGATTCGTTTTAAAAACGGATCGAATTCATTGCGTTTAAGGTGCATTCGGTTTGTTAAATGAATTTCTTTCAATACATGTGGTACCCATATTAAAATTGACGCCAAACAAACAAATGTAAACAAAATTTCGCGCACTTTTTTCTAAAGCAAGCTAAAAGTAACAGCTGATAACTGACAGAAGAAAGAATGCAATTACAGAGTCACAAGCCGTTGAAAAAATTTGTCAACGCCGACTATATTATTGTACTACTATATTACCGACAATTACTTTTTGGGAAACCCAATAGCTGCCATATAAACCGATCTTGGATCTTGACTTCTTGAGCCTCCAAAGGGCCCAACTCTCGCCCGATTTGCATGTGGTGTTTTGGTATCACTTCCAACAACTGCACTAAGTAGGGTTCAAATCGTTCCAAGTTTTGATATAGCTGCCATATAAACCGATCTTGGGTCTTGACTTCTTAAGCCTCTATAGGGCCCAATTCTCGCCCGATCTGACTGAATTTTGTACGTAGTGTTTTGGTATCACTTCCATTGACTGTGTTAAGTATAATTCAAATTGGTTCATAATCTGGCATAGCTGGCATAAAAACCGATCTTGGATCTTGACTTCTTGAGCCAATAGAGCGCGCAAGTCTCATCCGATTTGGATGATATTTTTTTTAAATTTTGCACAGATACTGTTTTTCAGTGTAGGTCGGATGGTCGATTGTAAATGGGCCAAATCGGTCCATGTTTTGATATAGCTGCCATATAAACCGATCTTGGGTCTTGACTTCTTGAGCCTCTGGAGGGCGCAATTCTCGTCCGATTTGACTGAAATTTAGCACGCAGTGTTTTAGTATCACAAAACTGTCAACTGTGTTAAGTATGATTCAAATCGGTTTATAATCTGGCATAGCTGTCATATAAGCCGATCTTGGATCTTGACTTCTTGAGCCAATGGTCTCATCCGATTTGGCTGAAATTTAGCAAGAGGTTAGGTTAGGTTGAAAAGTGGGTGCAGATATTAATCCGCCCCATGCCACTATGGACATACACCTAAGCCAGTAATCGGTTTTTTGTGCGCTCTACAAACTAAAAAGTAACCTCTAAAAAGAAAATTTTATGTTACGAATTCCTTGCTACTTCCAAAATCCTTAATTGTTGTCAATACCACTCCCCTAAGTTGGTTCATGTCTGGTATTGTATGCCCACCTAAGTACCGGTGTCTTTTAGCCGCGAAAGTCGGCCAATGACTTAGGAAATGCTTCAACCTTTCATCATCTTCCCCGCATGCCCTACACGTGCTATCACTTGCCGCACCGATTTTACATAAGTGAGCTCGTAGTCCTATGTGTCCCGTTATGATACCAAAGGCTATACTGACCTTCTTCTTGCTGCCTTTCAGTAATAGCCTCGTCTTCTCACGATCTAGACCCCCCCCATAGGATTTTCGCCGTCCTACCGACCGTTTCGCTGTTCCACAATGTTGCATGCGCATTCGTCGCTCACTCCCTTAAACTCGGACTGCGTCGACCCTAAAGGCTTCGGGTTAACCAAGTTTATTGACGACAGTCCTCTGGCCTTCATTGCCAAATCGTCTGCCCTTTCATTTCCCCTTACTCCGTTATGTCCTGGCACACAAACAATGCGGATTTTCCCATCCTCAGAGGAGGCGTTAATCTCCCTACACTGCAATCCAATGAAAATGTCAGATTGCATCTGGCAACATTTAGTGTTGCCTAGGCCAGAAACTTATATAGCAGCCAACGTGGAGCTGTTTCCACATATCCCAAACTGTTTGTCAGCCAGAAAATAAAAACTAGGTTGCCCAAAAAGTAATTGCGGATTTTTCATATAGTCGGCGTTGACAAATTTTTTCAACGGCTTGTGACTCTGTAATTGCATTCTTTCTTCTGTCAGTTATCAGCTGTTACTTTTAGCTTGCTTCAGAAAAAAAGTGCGCGAAATTTTGTTTACATTTGTTTGATTGGCGTCAATTTTAATATGGAGCCCACAAAGGAGCATTTTCGTCATATTTTACTTTATTATTTCCGTAAAGGAAAAAACGCAGAGCAGGTTGCTAAAAAGTTACGAGATGTGTATGGTGATAAAGCCTTAAAAGGAAGACAGTGTCAAAATTGGTTTCGCAAATTCCGTTCTGGAGATTTTTCACTTATAAATGAGCCACGTTCAGGTCGGCCAAATGAAGGATCGTCATGTAACTGAGCGTGAGATAGAAGAGAAGTTAAATATACCAAAATCAACCGTTCATTATCACATAAAAAGTCTTGGACTGGTGAAAAAGCTTGATATTTGGGTACCGAATTGGTCAATCGTGAAGGTGTCATATTCCACCAGGACAACGCTAGACCGCACACATCTTTGGTCACTCGCCAAAAACTGAGTGAACTTGGCTGGGAACTTTTGATGCATCCACCACATAGCCCTGACCTTGCACCATCAGACTACCATTTATTTCGATCTTTGCAGAACTTCTTAAATGGTAAAACTTTCGGCAATGATGAGGCTATAAAATTGCACTTGGTTCAGTTTTTTTCAGATAAAGGCCAGGAGTTCTATGAGCGTGGAATACTAAATTTGCCAGGAAGATGGTAAAAGGTTATCGAACAAAATGGCAATTATATATTTGATTAAAGTTCATTCTAAGTTTTATTAAAAATGTATTTACTTTCTTTTAAAAAATCCGCAATTACTTTTTGGGCAACCCAAACAAATTCTTTCGAAGCAAAAAAATTTATTTTCCTGGGAAGAGGCAGTGAATTGGCAGCCATTACCCTGACTACCCCGACGACAGCTGCTCAACAGTGTCAATTTACCACCATTTTATTTGAATTCAGCTTAAAGCTGTAAGTAGTTGCCATATACTATTGCATTCAAGTTTAGTTCAAAGATGAGGAAATTTCTTCTTATAACCAATTTATGGTGGCGCTAACAAACACCTTCCTCCCCCAACCTAACCTAGGTTCATAGGCTTGTCACTGTTGAAAACGATTTTACATTTGAAAAGTAACATTTACATGGTTGTAAGTGTCTACAAACTACATACATGATAATTAGTTTTTTTTTTAATTTCATATGATCCCTTTGCTGTGGTGCATTTTGAGAAATCAATCTTTGAGCACAATTGAATTTCAAACTTCTGAAATAGGTTCAAGTTTTTGATCTAATGCGATATTGCCAAAGCCACAGACTATCGAAGCTGTCAATCCGATTGCAATAATTGATGTATGCCTCTACATATAAATTGTTTCAGCGATACAATCGACACTTGTATATGTTTTGCGGTTATTGTAATGGTCTTCGACGTGTGTATCTCAGGGAGATTTAAGATCAAAATCGTTAGCGGCATTCTATCACGTTTTCCCAACAACAAATTGAAGCTTGAATCATTTGGTGCCCCACCACCTCCATTGGTAGATAGACGCATTGCTTTGGGCAATGGCCAACAACTAGACATTAGATATGGACAACAGCCATTTAAAATCACGATCATTGCTTTTTGTGTATGCAAAAAATCCACCACACACATTAACACACCCGAATTGGGGTTGTGGTTTTTCTCAGTGTAGCATGGTGTTAAGTTGTTTTTAATTACACTGCCACTCGTCGGGGCGTTAGAAAATTATTCGGGGCGTTGGGTATTGTATTTCTTGATTGTCGTTGTTAGCTGAATGCTTAAAGCGGCAACATGTGTTATCTATAGTTTTTTAATCAGTCAGTCAGTCAGTCAGTGGAGCAAACGGGTGCGTTTCAGTAACTCCACCTACATTGTTGTGAAGTTTTCTTATGCCCGTATTGCTGGTGTTGTTGTCTTACTCTTATCTGAATATTTAAAATTCAATTAAGCCACGAACATTAACAAAAGGTAAATAGTTGTAATGACTGCACTTGAAGAAAATATTGGGTTGCCCAACAAGTAATTGCGGATTTTTTAAAAGAAAGTAAATGCATTTTTAATAAAACTTAGAATGAACTTTAATCAAATATACTTTTTTTACACTTTTTTTCTAAAGCAAGCTAAAAGTAACAGCTGATAACTGACAGAAGAAAAATGCAATTACAGAGTCACAAGCTGTGAAAAAATTTGTCAACGCCGACTATATGAAAAATCGGCAATTACTTTTTGGGCAACCCAATAGTTGATAGTGAATTTTATAAGAAATTCTAATGGTCAAGATGGACGAATTATCAAATTGTAAATTTGACACTGTGTAATACAAAAAACGTGCTAAATTCCGCCGTGCAGATTTTTAGATTCACACCACCATGGATATATAAATCATCCCAGTTTATTAAAACTCCATAACCATTTCTTTAGTTATATCCAACTGTGGGCTGGTCTGGATCGTATTTGAACCGAGAAGTCTTATACAAGTCACAGTTTCAACAAAGTCGGACTCCGCCTTTTGTGGGGCCAAGACCCTAAATAGGAATATGGTTCTATATGACAGCTATATCCAAATATATAGGATGTGGTAGAAGTCAGTGTCGACTGTATAATACCCTAGACCTACCCAATAAGTACAATATGGGACCTATATCCAATTCCGAACCAATTTTGGTGGACCTCGGCGAGCAAATATGTTTAAACTGTAAAAATTACGGTTGACATATGACAACATTATGGCAAATTACCCAAAATCTGACGAACATATGTATGGGAGCTATATCTAATTCTGAATTGATTTCGGGCAATGTGGTAGTCGTCGAGGAAAGCGTTGTGCAAAACTTTGGCATGATTGGTCAAACAATGCGCTTGCAGTGGCTCTTGTGGTGAAAATCTGGCGATATACATATATGACAGCTATATCTAAATCTGGGCCGATTTCTATGAAATTCACCAGTAATATTAAGAGTCATAAAAAAATCCTTCCTGCAAAATTTCAACCGAATCGGTTAACAAATGAACACTTTTTAGCAATATTTCTCAAAATCGGACGAACATATACATGAGAGTTATATCTAAATTTGATCGAGCAAACTCCTCAGATACTGTGGCAGTTGTCGAGGAAAGCGTTTTGCAAAATTTTGGCAAGATGGGTCAATAAATGCGCTTGTTGCGAATTTAGAAGTTAAAATTGGACGATATATATATATGAGAGCTACATCTAAATCTTAACCGATTTCCATGAAAATCACCACTAAACTTGAGAGTCAAGAGAAAATCCCTCCTGCCAAAAGATAATCGGTTAACAAATGACCTTTTAAATGCAATATTACCGAAAATAGGACGAACATATATGTGGGAGCTATATCCAGGTGTGAACCGATTTTTTCCAATTTCAATAGGCTTCGTCCCTAGGCCGAAAAACATGCCTGTACCAAATTTGAAGGCGATCGGATGAAAACTGCGACCTGCACTTTGTACACAAATAAACATGGACAGACAGACGGACGGACAGACAGACAGATGGACATCGCTAAATCGAATCAGAAAGTGATTCTGGGTCGATCGATATACTTATCAATGGGTCTATCTGTCTTCCTTTTGGGTGTTACAAACTATTGGGTTGCCCAAAAAGTAATTGCGGATTTTTCATATAGTCGGCGTTAACAAATTTTTTCACAGCTTGTGACTCTGTAATTGCATTCTTTCTTCTGTCAGTTATCAGCTGTTACTTTTAGCTTGCTTTAGAAAAAAAGTGTAAAAAAAGTATATTTGATTAAAGTTCATTCTAAGTTTTATTAAAAATGCATTTTCTTTCTTTTAAAAAATCCGCAATTACTTTTTGGGCAACCCAATAATTCACTAAGTTATAATACCCTGTACCACAGTAGTGGTGTAGGGTATAAAAAGTATCTGTATATAAAATTTCATGTGGCTAGCTTCAATCGTTCGACCGCTATCGTGATTTGGACAGAAGAACGAACCGACATGGCCAGATCAACTCCGAATGTCAAGATGATCATGAATATATATTGCAGACTAATATTTGAAGCGATTACAAACGAAATGACTAGATATAAAAAACCATTTACCATTTAATTTTCCATCTGTTTTTTTTTTTTTTGAGTGTACAGATATGTGTCACACACATGTGTCTGAATGTAAAACTTCATACCAGGTTTCACACACAAAACTCCCACCAATATTGTCACTTTGGTCTCTGAACAACATTTTGAACTTCCCCACTGACAGCTAGACATACAATCTTGACATATTTTGAATACAATGCTCGAATAGAGCCTTATTTAAAATTTGCCAAATGTCATGTATTGGCATTTAAGTGCGATCGGTCGACCGACCGACTTACCAACCAACTTCTTGTGATAGTGGCATTGTTTGCCAAGTTCAATTTCAATTTGAAGTGCTACCAGAAGGCAAACCAAAATACCACTAACAATATATGGGCCAGGTTTTTGCGGGAGAGACCGGAAAATATTTATATGGTGGAATTAAACATTCACGCGTCCAATATCGATGGCATAAAAATAAAAAATCAACAAAATAAACATTCGAACAATAAACTACCCATTTACCAAAGCATTTGATAAAATAAACCTTTGCAAGACATTTGAATTAAAATTGTCTACCAGGTGATTTATTTAGGAATGAGTTTATTTCGAGAGTGTCATAACTGAAAATTTTCTTAAACGTATTTAGTCCACATTCCAAACATTGCTGGATTTGAACTAGAGTGCTATTGATATGCAGATTTTTCCCTTTATTAAATCAGTTGACGAGAGCCTTAAATTTAATGAGCAGTTTAATCGGGGTGTTATGTATAAAAGTTATGTATAAAAACCCGTAAGAAAAGGCAAAAGTCGGGCGGGGCCGACTATATAATACCCTACACCACCTGGCATACGTAGCACTTTTTATATGTAGAACTTATCTCGAAATCAGACTTTAATTTGGATACATATTGAAATATCATATAGACCCTTGCAAGATTTTCTTACGATAGGACAACAAATTTGGATTTCCTCATCCTAAAAAAGGCCATATCGGATAAAATATTATATGGGAGTTATATCGAAACTTGTGTCAATTTTGATGACACATACTGGAACGTCAATTGGAACATCTCACGCCCTATATTGTAGAGATGTGACCAAAATTGTTACTTTTACTGTCTTAAAAATCCATATCGGATAAAATATATACATTGAAGCTATATCTAAATCAGGACCGATTTTAATGAAATTTTGGGCACATATTTGGGCACGCCAAATATAATGTCCCATGCAAAATCGGACGAAAATTGTGCTTTTTACAGGCTATAATCTATTTCGGATGGAAGATATATCAGGGACCTATATCTAAATCTTATCCGTATTTTACGAAATTTCGCACACGTATTAGGACGTCAAATAAAACACCTCGTACTACATCTTGTTAAGATCGGACTAAAATAGTGGCTTCTACAGCCTCAAAAGACCATATCGGACAAAAGATATATATGGGAGCTATGTCTTAATCTAGACCGATTTATATGAAATTTTGCACTCGCATTGGGACTTTAAATAGAACAACTCAGGCTAAATTTTGTAAAAATCGGGCCAAAATTGTGCCTACTACAGCCTTTAAAGTCCAAATCGGATGAAAGATATATATGGGTGCTTTATCTAAATCTGAACCGATTTTTATGAAATTTTACACACATATGAGGGCGTCAAATAAAGCACCCCATACCAAATTTTTTAAAGATCGGGCCAAACTTGTGGCTTCTACAGCCTTGAAAGGCCATATCGGATGAAAGTTATATATGGGAGCTCTATCTTAATCTGAACCGATTTTAATGAAATTTTGCACGCATATGAGGACGTCAAATAAAACACCCCATGCCAAATTTAGTAAAGATCGGACCAAAATTCTGGCGCTTATAGCCTTAAAAGCCCATATCGGATGAAAGATATATATGAGAGCTATATCTAAATCTGGACCGATTTTCATAAAATTTTGCACACATATGAAGACGTCAAATAAAACATCCCATGCCAAATTTTGTAAAGATCGGACCAAATTTGTGGCTTCTACAGCCTTGAAAGGCCAAATCGGATGAATGATATATATATGAGAGCTATATCTAAATCTGGACCGATTTTCATAAAATTTTGCACACATATGAAGACGTCAAATAAAACACCCCATGCCAAATTTTGTAAAGATCGGACCAAAATTGTGGCTTATACAGCCTTGAGAGGCCAAATCGGATGAAAGATATATATGGGAGCTATATCTAAATCTGAACCGATTTCGTTCAAAATTAATAGTATTCGTCCTTGGGCCAAAAAAGAGACTTGTGCAAAATTTCATGACAATATGACTATAAATGCTAACTGAAACTTGATCACAAGAATACATGGACAGACAGACGGACCGACGGACAGACGGCCATAGCTAAATCGAATCAGGAAGTGATTCTAAGCCAATCGGTGTTCTTATCAACAGGTCTAGCTCTTCTTCTTCTAAGCATTGCAAACAAATGCACAAAGTTATAATACTCTGTACCACAGTGGTGGTGTAGGGTATAATTAAGACTCCTGCAACATTGATCTGGAGGCCACCCTACCGCAGAGGTTAGCATGTTCGCCTCTGACGCTAAACGCCTGGGTTCGAAACCTGGCGAGACCATCAGAAATAAATTTTCAGCGGTGGTTTTTCCCCTCCTAAAGCTGGCAACATTTGTGAGTTACTATGCCATGTAAAACTTCTCCCCAAAGAGGTGTCACACTGTGGCACGCCGTTCGGACTCGGTTATAAAAAGGAGGCCCCTTATCATTGGGCTTAAACTTGAATCGGACGTCACTCATTGATATGTGAGAAGTTTGTCCCTGTTCCTTAGTGGAATGTTCATGGACAAAATTAGCATTTGTATTTGCATTTGCAAAGCTGGCAACATTTGTGAGTTACTTGCCATGTAAAACTGCTCTCCAAAGAGGTGTCGCACTGCGGCACGCCGTTCGGACTCGGCTATAAAAAGGAGACCCCTTATGATTGAGCTTAAACTTGAATTGGACGACACTCATTAATATGTGAGAAGTTTTCCCCTGTTCCTTAGTGGAATGTTCATGGGCAAAATTTGCAAAAGTTGCCAAGTTGATCTATTTGCCCTCTATTTTTTATGATCCTTGCTCTATAACTGTTTTGATTTTTATTTCAACTTTGTTCTATATCACAAAATTTAACACCCATTAGTTATTACAACAATGCGTATAAATATGGGAGTCCCCATAGAATGTGTTTTCGTTTATCTATAGCCATTGACTTTGGTCATGTCCATGTCCAAAACTAAAGCAGCAACAGCTAGTCGACTGTTGCTGGTAGCCAAGTTGTCCGACAGGCTAGCCGGCCTGGCTCAGACTGTCTTGGGGTCTTGTTTGTTATACATTCCACGTACGTCCTCTAGTTACTAAATTAACAACTGCCCATAGAAGTTGTGACTGGACATAAATTAACGCCAAATGGTGATACATGAGAGCCACATAAGTTTGCTTAACTACCTAGTCTTGGTTTAGGCCTAGGCCAACCCAACAACAAATGGCTGAAGGTAAAACTTAAGAGAGACCGATATGTTTGCAGTATTTCCCGTTTTTTATATTTGAATGTCCACTTTTTTCTATTCCCCACCCTTTTTTTGTAATCAATTCAATGATTTTTCATTGCCCCACAAATGATATGAAAAATTAAGCGATAATAAATTTTTCAAGACAGCTGGGACATATATCTTAAAAGTTTGCAATTTACAAGCCCCGATTAGATTGGAAGCTCACGACTTGGAGAAAAACGCCTATATTTGTATATGGTTGGAAAATCTCTAAAGACTAAATTAAAGCCAAACACTTTTCATTATTTTCCACTTTAAAGTAGTTTTGGTGAAGTAGCCTCCTCCCTACCAGCCTGCCTGCCAGCCTACTTAAATGCACGCAGGTGTATTTTAAGTAAAATATATTTTTATTGCATTTTCATTGGCCAATTGTGCAAATGACGACTGATGACTGTCGATTCTCAAACACAACCCCCTTCCATTTTAAGAAAAAAACTAACAAATAATTCAAACAAAAATGATTGCTTTAAAAAAAATCTCAGCCGTCGGCTAGTAACAACAGCCTGTGCCTAGATCACCTCATCATAATCATGGGCCACACAACTCTAACCATCTCCATTGGATATCGCTCTACAAAGTTGGCATGCGGACTAGACTGCACTGTATGCACAAGGCTCTAGCTCATTTGATCATTTGTAAAATGTTTGGACGTACCAAAACATACACTGTGGAGTGTAGACACAGTTGTTTTTATAGATATGGTCCAAACGACAAACGTACGAAGCAGTGGACACAATCGCATACGAGTATCAATATATTTGTAGAGTCTATACAATGCCCGTTTACATTTCAACCACATGACTTAGTAAGGCATTTTTCTACGAGAGTAGTTAGGTAAGGTATATTACAGACACTAGTCAATGTTTTTATAAATTTTTTAAAATTTAATTTTCATAGAAAATTTGACCAAAAATGTATTTTCACAGAAAATCTCCTCAAAAATTTAATAAAAAATTGGAATGAAATACTTTCTCGAAATTTTGTTTTTATAAAAATTTTTAAATTTCTTTAAAATGTTATATGTAATGAGATAATAACTGAGATTTTTACAAACCCATGGCCTTGAATCGGGAAATTGTTTATAAGGCAGCTATATCCTAATATGATCTCATCTCGACCATACCCGAGTGGGATTTTAAACTCACTCAAAGGCGCCTTGAATGGGCTCATGACCTGGAATTGGGTCTATATGGCAGGTATGTCAGAATACAGTTCGATTTGGCTAATATTGGCTAAAGATGTCGAGGCGACAATTACAAATTTCAGCGGATTCTGAATTAATTTAAAAAAAATAAAATAAAGTGCGTTAAGTTCGGCTGGATGGATGGAATGGATCGCATGTGACAAGTTCTTTGAATGCATTTTTCAAATATATATGAGCTTTATCAAGTTATGGACCAATATGATCCCTACTTTTCATGGCTGTTAGAAGTCCTAGAAAAATACCACCTCTAAAATTCCAGCAAATCGAGTAACAATTGCGCGCTCCAGAGGCTGAGGGAGTCAAATTGGGAGATCGGTTTATATGGCAGTAATATCAGGTGTGATGAATAGAGTGATCGAAAACGCGGTTATTTGGAATAACGGCTTTTACCGGATTTTAAAAACCACAGAATTTTCAAAACCGGTGGACGGTAAAATTTGATTAAAAAAAAAACCGATAAAACCGGTGGTAACGGGTTTTCATTTAAAATCATACAAAAGCATAAATTGATCTAAAAAAAAGGTAAAAGCGTGCTACCACCACGGATTCTGCTAAAAATGTATACAAAATAAATTTAGTTGAAGGGCATAAATAAAATTCTGTTTTAACCAGCAAAGATTAAAGCTTCTAGGAACCGAACAAGGATGATCGAGAGACCGGTTTAATTGGGACTTATATCAAGTTATAGACTGATTTGGACCTTACTTGGCACAGTTGTTGAAAGTCATAACAAAACACCGCATTAAAAAATTTGGCAAAATCGTACAAAAATTGCGGCTTGTGAGGACTCAAGAAATCAAATCGGATGATCGGTTTATATGGGAGCTATATCAGGTTATAGACCTATTCGGGCCGTTATTGGAACTCATTCGGACAGTTATTGGAGCTCATCTCAGAACACTACATGTTCAATTTCAGCCAAATCGGCTTGTGGCTTGTAAGGGCTCAAGAAGTCAAAACGGGAGATTGGTTTATATGGGAGATGCATCAGGTTACAGACCGATTTAAATCGTACATGGCACAGTTGTTGGAAGTCATAACAGAGCACTACATGGAAAATTTCAGCTAAATCGGACCAGAATTGCGACTTCCAGGGGCTCAAGATGTCAAATCGGGTTATGGACTGATTTGGACCGTACTAAGCACAGAACACAGTTTCATAACAGGACACTACATGCAAAATTTCAGCAAAATAGGACAAAAATTGCGGTTTCCAGTGGCTCAAGAAGTCAAATCGGGAGATCGGTTTATATGGGAGCTATATCTAAATCTGAACCGATTTCGCCCATTTGCAATCCCCAACGACCTACATCCATATTAAGTATTTGTGCAAAATTTCAAGCGGCTAGCTCTACGCCTTCGACCTCTATCGTGATTTCGAGAGACAGACGGACGGACATGGCCAGATCGAATCAGAATGTCGAGACGATCCAAAATATATATACTTTATGGGGTCGCAGATTATTATTTCGAGGTGTTACAAATGGAATGACCAGATTAGTATACTCCCATCCTATGATGGTGGGTATAAAAAACAAGTAAACGCGTTTAAAGATCGGACGCGCCGAATCAAGCAATGCAAAGGGAAATTCTTTCAATTAATTTTCAAAATATATATTGGGTTGCCCAAAAGTAATTGCGGATTTTTTAAAAGAAAGTAAATGCATTTTTAATAAAACTTAGAATGAACTTTAATCAAATATACTTTTTTTAAACTTTTTTCTAAAGCAAGCTAAAAGTAACAGCTGATAACTGACAGAAAAAAGAATGCAATTACAGAGTCACAAGCTGTAAAAAAATTTGTCAACGCCGTCTATATGAAAAATCCGCAATTATTTTTTGGGCAACCCATAGCAGCTACATCATGTTATTGTCCGTACTTGTCTTTGCTGTTAAAAGTCATAAAAAATAAAATAAAAGTCATCAAAAATAAAAGAGATACAGTATTTTTTAAGAGATAACATTGTTTCACAATAAGTTGGGTAGAATTTCATATTTTTAGATGCAATTAAAAACCGAAAACCTGCATTTTTATATGAAAACAATCGGTTACACCGGTCCACCAAAAATCTAATTTTATGACAAACTGACAGTTGGTTGAAAAAGAAAAACTGGCCGACCGGTTTTACAAACCGGTTTCGATCACTCTAGTTATAAACCGATTTAGATCATAAATGACACAATTATTGAAAGTCGAAACAAAACGTTACGTGCAAAATTTCAGTGAAATCGGAAAGAATTGTGCCCTCTAGAAGTTCAAGAAGTGAAATCGGGAGAACGGTTTATATGGCAGCTATATCAAAATACATACCGACTTGGCCCATTTACAATCCCAACCGACCTACACTAATAGGAAGAATTCATGTAAATTTCAAGCGCCCAGCGTTACTTCTTCGAAAGTTAGCAAGCTTTCGACTGACTGACAGCGAGATGGACGGACAGCTCAATGGAAGGGGCCTCCTTTTTTATGCCGAGTCAGAACGTGTCGCATGTCGCATACGAACCCCCCTTGATATAGAAGTTTAACATGGCAGGATATCTCACAAATGTAGCCAGAATTAGTAAAGTTGTTTCTGATGTTCACGTCAGGATTTGAACCAGGAGTTCGGCGTCACAAGCGGTAATGCTAATCCCTGCGCCACGGTGGTGAAGGATATAAAATTATTTAAAAAATTATCTTTAAAAACTTTATTTTCGAAAATATTGGTTTTTAGAAGAGATTCTTGCAAAAAACACAGTACTGTTATAGACCAATTGAATTTTGAAATCCTTTTTGTTTGGTACCCAAAGGGTATGTATTGAAAAGCTTGGATACCATCTCATACTCCAGAAACTTTACGAACAACCCTCGCATGTGCTCATATTAGACGTAATATATAACCCGTGTTAAGCTCAACATCACCAATTGGTTTTACCAATTGTGTCTGGGATAAATTCGTCACTGGCAGAGTTTTAAATGTATTAAATCTTCGCACTTGAGGTAAGAATAAGGAAAACGCTTGAATTTGGGATCCAGCAACCTGGGGGAATGCCCCACCCCAAAACCAACTAGCAAAGGTCTTTGAGAGTAAAGTAGGAATCTCACATTAATAATTGGGGCCAAAAATTAGAAGGACCCCCAAAAATACAACTTGACCAAGTCTATATGGTACTCAAATGAAAGGTCTGTGAATCTGATCTCCGATATCCAAATCTGGGACAAGCGTCTGGAGACCGTCCATCCCACAAATAACCCTCCGATCGGAGAAAAAAGGGTTCCAAAGAAGGTTTTAGGTTTGGTTTGTGCAAGGTTACAAACCTTGCACCCAAATTTAAGGTAAAGTTGAGTTCGAATCTGATAGGGACTTATAGTCCTGCATGTCTTGATTTTATCAGCTCCAGCTCTACAAAAGCTAGAAAGAGATGTAGATTAGGTAAGGTTATGTTGATAAGAGGGTGGGGATATTAATCTGCTCTATGCCACTATGGACAGACACATTAGCCAGTAAGCGGCTTGTCCCTTATCATTGAGCTCAAAATTGAATCGAACAGCACTCATTGATATGTGAGAAGTTTCCCCTAGTTCTTTAATGGAATGTTCATGGGCACATTTGCAGTCGTAGTTTGCATTTTAAGCAATACGCGCGAAGGCTCACATTTAGCGCATCTGATGAGAACACACACACATCTACTGTGCAAAATTATGAGCGTTTAAATTAATGTGTATGCTTTGTAATGCGTGGGTAAAGTAAAACATGGAAGTAAGTCTGTCATTTTTCATAGAAAGGATACCCCGTACGTCACTGATGAAAACAATTCTCATGCTAAATAATAAAAACAATTGAGTGTTTTCTTGCCACTCAACAACATTTGCTGTGTCATTCCTCTACTTGCTTTACTTTCACAAAACACTGCCTGAGTGGTGCTCATTCGCTAACAACACACGATGTCCGGCGACAAAATTGAAAAACACATCTACCGAACGACTATTAAAACGTTAGGCCAACTCTCGTTCTATTGTCATAAGAGCGTGTGTTTCTAGTTGAGTTAGTTTTTAGGTGCCATGCGTAACAAACAAATGCTTGGGCACAAGTGGCTTTGAGTGGCAAATTTTGGGTCAGGTGACATTTTTGAGTTAGTCAACTGTGTACAATTTCTTTACTAAGTGGTGTCGCTCTGTGAAAAAAGAGGTTCCTTATTATTGAGCTTCTCTACAAAAGGTTCAGAGAACTATTCTAGATATCCGACCCATTGACATACAGATTAAGCGTGAGGCAGCCACTACGGCTATAAGACTTAAGGCGATGGGAGAATGGATTGAGGATGGGAGCAGCTTATACCATCGCGGTATAATGGAGGATAAGGGGAGAGGTTTCCGATCGGATACCTGAGATGAACCTTGAAGTCGAGTGCGACGGCACAGTCTTGGATTGACGGAACCCTAGTATTGCCATCTGGAAGATCATGTTACACGGATGGATCAAAGCTAGAGGACAGAGTGGGCTTGGGGGTTTACATTGAAAACCCAGGGACTGACATCTGTTTTAGACTGCTGACCATAATACGGTCCTGCAGGCGGAGATCCGGGCGATCACGGAATGCGTGAAGTGGTGTGGTGCTAACGCGAGGACGTCGAGTGTGAACATCTTTACCGACAGTAAAATTTCCACAAGGGCAATAACAACCAGGACGGTAAGGTCACGAACAGTATAACAAGAAGATTAACGCCTTCTCTGAGGATAGGAATATTAAAATAAGAACGCATTCCTTTAAATGTCTGCCTAACACAAGCCGATATGTACGCATGCCTCTAATGAATTGAATTCAAGAAAATTTATGATATGTGCGTCAGCGAATGTTGTACTACAGCTACGTGCAAAATAACAAAACAAGAGTTGCACATATTTATTGGCCATAATGGAGGATCATGAGTTGATTTGAAAGTGCTAAAAACATCAGTTTAAGGATTAAATAATGCTTATTAAGATGTTAAAGCAAAATCGTCATAGGAAAATTTTAATTTCTTGTCCTATGTTTGTTGTCCTAACACCTTTCACATAGCGTATCTTTAAGCCGTTAATGCTGCAATAGTCGTCGCTGGGTTGCTGGTTTTTTTTTTCAAATACTTGTAGTCGAATTTGTACATGGCACATAATGTCTGACTATTTTTGGTTTAATGTGCAACATGTTCAGATTGATCAGCTACAACATTTGAAACTTATCTTTAATTTATTGTTACTCGATGTGAAAACAGGCGAAATACAAAACATAAATTATTTTTTTAATTTTAATATGCTGAAGATACCCAAAGCCACCAACAGAGCCACAAATCCAATGGAACCCATGAGAATAAATGCTTTTGACTGATCTGCCTGGGGGAGATCAGCAGTTGTAGGTACATGTTCGCCAGGCATTATGACACGAAATGAGATTTTAGAAATTTCCGATATTTCAGTTCGATTTTGTTCAGTCGGCAACGTATCCCGTTTGCGTCGTATTAAATTGCCATTGGGAGCAAAGCATTGATCTGCCGCCACTTGGCAATCTCGGGAATCCAAACATCCTGTTATACGCATGGTCATCAGCAATTCTTCGCCACTATGCATGCCCTGAAACATAACCGCTTTGAAGGGCAGTTTATAGCCAAGTGGAGCATCATAGGAGGGTGGTTGAGAACATATGCTCTTCATGGAGGGATTTAAGCATCCCTGCGATGTTACAAGATTCACATTGTTAAGCATTTCGCCTGAGGGTGATATTCTCTGCAGACTGACATCGGTGAGTTTGGTAAAGTTCCAGCCTATAATAATGACAAAGTGGGTTGTATTCCTTGCGTTACATGTTTTTTTCTTGTAAACCTTACCATCTCCAGCCAACACATGAGCTCGTAGCAATAAATCCTCTCCCAATTGTACAGCCTCATTGCCATGCACATGGCGGGCATAACCTTGTGGAGTTTTTCTCAATAACTCAACATGGGTACGAAATGCATTTTGAGAACCTCCTTTGGCATAGGTACCGAGACTGCGAGATTGACTAAGGAGTAAGAAAGAAAGAGAAACTTCATCTTAAGAAGTAATTCGACAATATAAATTAACTTGGAATTCAAAAGTCATTATAGAGCTTTCTATTTCCAGCCTAATTCCATAGCAAGTGTGCTCTTCAGGTACCAAATCGAAGAATTCATGTAAATGGGGGCTACACAGGTTAAGGACCAATTCAGGCCATTGTAAGAATGCAAAATTTAAGACATATGGGGTGCTTGAAAAGGGAAATCGAGAGATCGGGAGATGGGAGCAGATAATCATTTGATTCTGTTCATACCTATACCAATATTGAAAGCCATATTCAAAAACCACATATTTAGAAAACCGCGATGCATTCTTATCAAAATTGAATAAAAGAATGTGAGATTTCTATGCTCGTAACCAACAATGGGTACAGTGCAATGATAGAAAAGAGCAAAAGCCATTGATCAACAAGTAAAAGCTTACTAAGTTTGGCCGGGCCGACTTAGTAAGACCATAGTGGCGGCTTCACCATGGATCGCATTTGTCAAGTTCTTTGCCCGGTATCTCTTTATAGGCAAACAAAGGATAATGGATACGAATTTCAATGCTATTGGAGTTATATCGGGATATAGACTGATTCGGGCCATACATGGCTTCGATGTTGAAGACCAACTTAGATGTCATTGTGCAAAATTTCAGCCAAATCCGATAAGAATTGTGGGTTAAATAGAAGTTTTAAACCGATTCAAGTCATACTCAGTACATCTTTAGAAATCATAGGAAAAGTTATTGTGCAAAATTTGGGCCAAATCGGATAAGAATTGCTCTCTCTTGAAGCTCAAGAAGTATAATCGGTAGATCGGTTTATATGGGACTTACCCAAAACACGGTCCGATATGAGCCATTCACAATCCCAAACGACCTACACTAGTAGGAAGTATTTGTGCAAAATTTCGAGAGCCTAGCTTTACTCCTCCGAAGTTAGCGTGCTGTTGACGGACGGGCAGGCAGACAGACGGATGGACATGGCTAATTCGACTCTGAATGTCAAGATGATCAAGAAAGCGATCAATCACTCCCTGTTATTAAAGAGGTATCTAGTCCTATGCCTAGGATATGTTTTCGAGCACGTGGAGTCAAAAGGGTTTTTGCAGATCTCGACGTTAATAAATCCTCGAGCCCGGATGGCATATCGTCACTTGTTTTATGCAAATGTTCTTCGACTCTCGCTAGTCCTTTACACAATATTTTCAACCTTGCTTACCGTGCGGGTGTTTTCCCGACTCATTGGAAGATTGCGAACGTGCAGCCTATGCCCAAGAAAGTAAGGCAACCCTTCGAATTTCCGACCATAAGCGTTATGCTCCACGCTTTCCAAGGTTATGAAGAGCATGGTCATCATTACCATCTTGTGAGATACTTAGAGTCCAATGGTCTTCTTAGCGACGGACAATAGGGGCTCCGCAGAAATCGCTCCACGGGTGACCTGATGGCATTCCTGTCTGAACGTTGGAGTCTTTCTATTCACCAGTTCGGTGGGAGTAAGATCGTGGCTCTGGATATCTCCAAGACATTTGATAGGATCTGGCATGGTGCACTCCTTTCAAAGCTTGTCGTTTTTGGTGTCGGTAATAACTTTGCTCGATTTATATCGAGATTTCTCAGAGATCGCACTATAAGGGTTATTGTAGATAGGTTCTCATCTGACGCATATATTGGGTTGCCCAAAAAGTAATTGCGGATTTTTTAAAAGAAAGTAAATGCATTTTTAATAAAACTTAGAATGAACTTTAATCAAATATACTTTTTTACACTTTTTTTCTAAAGCAAGCTAAAAGTAACAGCTGATAACTGACAGAAGAAAGAATGCAATTACAGAGTCACAAGCTGTGAAAAAATTTGTCAACGCCGACTATATGAAAAATTCGCAATTACTTTTTGGGCAACCCAATAGATTGACCGCAGGAGTACCACAAGGCTCTGTCCTTTCTCCCTCTCTTTTTCTTATTTTCATTGACGATCTTTAGGATCTGACTTAGAATCCGATTTACTCGTTCGCTCGAATGATAGCAATCTCTGTCATTCATTTTCATTCGACCACAGGCCGAGTCTTCGAGAGATTGAAGACAGGAGGCGGATTATGGATGTGACACTCTGCCAGGATTTGCTTGCCATTTCTTGGTTGGATCGAAAGAACAGAGTAGATTTAAATGCACGCAAGACGCAGTGGTGTTTCTTGTCCCACAAATGATGACATTTGATACTTTACAATCGTCAATATCTATCGACGGTGTAGATATCAAGCAGTCAGAGGCTCTTGATGTTCTGAGCATGAAGATTCAATGTAATGTCCGTTGGTCAAAACATGTATTCGAAGTGTTGAAGAAAGCATTCAAGTGCTTGGGTATTTCTTAAGCAGTGTAAGAAATATTACACTCCCTCTGATCTTCTTAATATCTACACTACGTACATCAGGTCAAAAATGGAATATAACTCGCATATATGGGCCGGAGTTCCAATATCATCCTTGGAGCTGCTTGACCGTATCCAGAGGCGGGCGTTGGTATTAATTGGAGATGGAAGGGTATCCAACTCTATTGTTTTCCTTAAACATCATCGAAATGTGGGTTGAGTGGCGCTGTTCTATCGATTCTTCCACGATGTATGTTCCTCGGAAATCACTCTTCTGATTCCTGACTTGAGGTTGTTTGTTAGAAATACAAGATTTTCTAGAAGCGCGCACCGGTTTGCAATCGATTGACCAGCTGATCAGACCATGCACTACCGAGTAAAATCGTTTTTTTGCAAGGACGGCTCGTATGTGGAATCGACTTACGGCAGATGTTTTCCCCGCTACTTACGACATCCGGAAATTTAAAGCAAATGTCAATAAGCACTACTCCCTTTTTTCCTCCTCCGATCTTAACTGTCCTCCCCAACGCAGTGCACTGCATATAAAGGAGACATCCCCTGCGTGTTAGTTGATTGAAAAAAACTAACACTCGCACACAGAAGGTGTTCTATAGTCTCTTCCTCTTCGATGTCCTCACAGCTTCTTCAAATGTCATTACTGGCAACGACTGTCAGCATGTTTTCCGATTATACAGTGACCTGTCATGACGGACACAATGACTGAGACGTCTGTTCTAGCCAATGGCAGCAACGAGGCAGACCTCTTCCAGTCAAGATTAGGCAACATATGTATATGTAAGTATGGATGTACGTGATGTGGAAATGATAGAGGAAAATAAAAGTAAATAATAAAATGTATCGAAGTCGCATAAACACCAAAGACTTAAGAAACGAACTTTATCATTATTCTGGTATGTTCGTTTCCTAAGTCTTTTGTTTTGTCTGTTATGTTCTATGGCTGCCACAGCAATATTAGGCAATAAATGATACAAAAACTAGGAATTTTAAATATCGGGAAGAGTTTCCCCTCTCTATTTCCTTTACCTCACTTTCTCACTAAGAATTGCCGCTGCGAGGAAAACAACAAAACAAAAAACACTTACATAGTGGTCTTAGGCAGAACAGTTAAAATTTCTATAAAATCTTTTCATTCGACCACAGGCCGAGTCTTCGAGAGATTGAAGACAGGAGGCGGATTATGGATGTGACAATCTGCCAGGATTTGCTGGCCATTTCTGAGTGGGTCGAAAGAACGGAGTAGATTTAAATGCACGCAAGACGCAGTGGTGTTTGTTGTCCCACAAATGATGACATTTGATACTTTACAATCGTCAATATCTATCGACGGTATAGATATCAAGCAGTCATGGGCCCTTGATGTTCTGGGCATGAAGGTTCAATGTGATATCCATTGATCAAAACATGTATTCGAAGTGTCGAAGAAAGCATTCAAGTGCTTGGACATTTCTTAAGCGATGTAAGAAATATTTCACTCCCTCTGATCTTCTTAATATCTACACTACGTACATCGGGTCGAAAATGGAATATAACTCCCATATATGGGCTGGAGTTCTAATATCATCCTTGGAGCTGCTTGACCGTATCCAGAGGCGGGCGTTGGTATGGTATTGGTATGGAGATGGTAGGGTATCCAACTTAATTGTTTCCCTTGAACATCATCGAAATGTGGGTTGAGTGGCGCTGTTCTATCGATTCTTCCACGATGTATGTTCCTCGCAAATCACTCTTCTGATTCCTGACTTGAGGTTGTTTGTCAGAAATACAAAATTTTCTATAAGCGCGCACCGGTTTGCAATCGATTGACCAGCTGATCAGACCATGCACTACCGCGAGAATTCTTCTTTTCGCAAGGTCGGCTCGTATGTGGAATCGATTTCCGGCAGATGTTTTCCCCGCTACTTACGACATCCAGAAATTCAAATGAAATGTCAACAAACACCACTCCATTTTTCCCTCCTCCGATCCTTAACTATCCTCCCCAACGCAGTGCACTGCATATAAAGGAGACATCCCCTGCGTGTTGGTTGATTGAAAAAACTAACACTCGCACACAGAAGTTGCTCTATAGTCTCTTCCTCTTCGATGTCCTCACAGCTTCTGCAAAACTCGTTACTGGCAACGACTGTCAGCATGTTTTCCGATTATACAGTGACCTGTCATGACGGACACAATGACTGAGACGTCTGTTCTAGCCAATGGCAGCAAAGAGGCAGACCTCTTCCAGTCAAGATTAGGCAACATATGTATATGTAAGTATGGATGTACGTGATGTGGAAATGATAGAGGAAAATAAAAGTAAATAATAAAATGTATCGAAGTCGCATAAACACCAAAGACTTAAGAAACGAACTTTATCATTATTCTGGTATGTTCGTTTCCTAAGTCTTTTGTTTTGTCTGTTATTTTCTATGGCTGCCACAGCAATATTAGGCAATAAATGATACAAGAACTAGGAATTTTAAATATCGGGAAGAGTTTCCCCTCTCTATTTCCTTTACCTCACTTTCTTACTAAGAATTACCGCTAGTAAACTCGCGCACTGTAAATTGGGATAAACTGCGAGGAAAACAAAAGACTTTCATGATGGTCTTGATAGAATTAGGCTGAACATTTAAAATTTCTATAAAATTTTTTCTAAAGACAAAATTTCTATGAAATTTCTTCTTTTGACAAAATTTCTATAAAATTTTTTTTCTTTTGACAAAATTTCTATGAAAATTTTCTCCAAAGACAAAATTTCTATTAACTTACACTTCATTGACCACTGTCATTTTCAGGGCATGTGTCTTTACTGCAACTCGACTCTGGGGTTTGCAATGCAATGTCAATATATTATCCGATCCAGTACGCATTCCTCGTATCGCTGGAAATCTTAGACGCAAACACAAACCCTCCTCACATTGTTGAACGCCACATGTGGTAAAGTCTTCTCCAGCTAAGTCAATAACCACATAGCTTTTATGCAATTTTAATTCGCAACGTTTATCACTAGAATCATTGTCTACAGTAGGTGTGGCTCCAATGAAACTATCCACTTTCAAGACCGTACGAAAATAGCCTCCGCCTGGAGTTTGTTGAAGGCAACGCATTTCATGTACCCGCAAACGCAGTGGGGGTATAGATGGATCTGTATTTTGTACCAGAGTCTGTTGATCTGTAGATGCTGGTAAATAGACTGGAGCTGGAGTTGATGGTTTAGAGTAGTCATAGCCTTGTGTTGGTGATACGAAGGTAGGTTTATCAAATTCATCATTCTCAAAAGCTGGTATAATGGGAGCAATGGGAGGTAAAACTTGTGGTGGTAAATCTTCTACCACAATTGGTCTAGATGTGGGTCTTCTAGTGGTTGTTGTAGTGGGGGTTGTGGAGGGTCTTTGGTAGTTATAGCCACTAAAGGGATATTTATCTTGATTTCTGGAACGATAAACAATTGTTGACATTAAACAAAGTATTTGATGGGTATGAAGTCGAATACAAGTGAAAGGTATTAAGCATATATGTTGAGGATGTTATCATAATTGAATCAACGAGCCCTTTGCGTGGAAATCAAATTGTAAATTTGACATATATGAGGCATATTGAAAGTGTACACATGTTTACTACAGATGTAGGAGGACCTAAGTCCGATATAGGCTAACATACTGATGGTCAACATAGCTTCACTTTTTCTGTGGGCCATAACCAACTTACCCTTGCTCTGGACTTTCATAGTTGGGTCTCTCCTCCATAGGTGGTAAATACTGTTTAATCAATGGTATAAACTGTCTCTCATCCTTGGCACTACGATTATCCACAATTTCGGGTAAACTAAATTCTGTGGTGCTGCTGGCCACTGGAGCCACAGGAGCTGGTGTGGCCACTTGCGATGGTCCCACCGGATTACCAGGATAAACAGGTTGCGGTGGTGGACCATATACTCCCGAATAGGATGGTTGAAAGGCTACAGGTATTGCTTGCTGATGCGGTATATGATGATGATGTTGAAAATAACTTAAATCTGATGGAGCAAAAAAATGAGAAATATCACCAAGGGAACACTTTAAAATTTTTAAAAGGAATATAATTAAGATAATTGATCTGAACATTTTGAGGGTTGAGCGACTACTAAGTGCCGTATTCTCGACCAATGCTATTTTTATAATTTAAATTTTTAACTTTTAGGAGAAAATTCACTTCTTTGATATTTATAGCGAAACCGTGATCATTGTTCCTATCGCATAGACGTAACGCTACCATGTGCTTTACTTTTACTTATTGGCTGCCATTGAAAATCACGCATTTTGTGTTCTTTTTGGCCATTACACTTTCCATGTTCACGTTTGTCTTTTATGTTGCTTTAGGTAGAAATTTCGAAGTATGTGTTTGAGTAGTAGGGCAACATTGACCAATATTCCTTAGTAATTATTGATACAGGTCATGTTAGTTTGGTATTGGGATTCACTTAACAATGATCAAGTGTTGCAGGGGAATTTAGTAAAAAAGAACCAACTTGGAAAAATTGTTGGGAAAATGGTTTGGGAAAAGATTTGAAACTTTTTAGAGAAAATTTCTTCGAAATTTTATATTTTTAAAAAAAATTTGTTAAAAGTTTGTCTTTGAAGAAAACTTTGTCTTGGTCTTTAGAGAAATTTTAACCAAAATTTTGTCTTTAAAGAATATGGTAACTTTCCACTTTAAACTTTTCTAAAACGTTTGCTTGGGTGACGTAGGAGTTGATAAATACAGAGCAGCGCTTCTGAGTATCTCATCTCAATTGTGGACACTTATCTCCCAGCGGTGTCACATGGGTGCCGTGATATGTACCGTGATGGTCTACAAACCATAAAACCATGGTTGAGTAGCAGTAACCCGCCCTTGCCGCAAGTACTCATTGCTGTGAAAAAAATAAAGAATGAGTAAAACGGACTTCTCAAACATTGATGACACCTGCAAACGAATTAAGGAGAATTATTTGCGAATCTGCACTGGAATAACCGAACTCTATACAGAGAATGTGCAGAATAAACAATGGCGGGTGTATTGGAAAAGTACAAGGCCAATATTACCGCTTTACAGTAAGTTCGATTGATTGAAAATGACAACACAACAACACCAAAAGGTGACGCGTTGCATTATACCCAGCTAACAATATTTTTCGACGTTGGTCCGACGTCGGTACGACAATCGGATGAATCATCCCATATAGGGTCCGATGTCTTACCGACATTGTAATTAAAAACGAGAGAAGTTGTTGTCATGTTTTCGGATCGACACGGATGAGGGAAATCTGATATATTTACCGCCGAATCATATCGATATCGGACCGATGTCGCAGCAGGGAAATTCGGATGGGAAATTTTACGTTGTACCGATTTGGGACCGAATTCCTAGACGATTTTTAAACGAATGTCTTACAAAATGCGCACGATTTTGCCGTCGAGTCGGTCCGATTTCTGAACGATTTCATGACGAATATCTTACAACTGATCAAACAAAACAAAAATTCCAAGGCCGTTAACGGCACCACACGCAATTCCAAAAAAAAAACCAAAGATATCTCCCCTCCACCACTTGTGTACATTCCACACACGTGGTAACGAAATATTGCTATGCCAAAATAAAAATGATCCAAAGCATTCCACCTACACGCCGTACAGAAATCGTAACGTTTTCGTTCTTAAATGCCGGAAAAGAAAGAATAAATTCCCTCAGACTTGTCGAACCGTCTTCTTTCCGGATTTGATAAGAATTGTCAAATGTTTCGTCCGATTATGTGCAGACATGTCGGACGTCAGACAAAGTCGGATCATATTATTAGCTGGGATAACTGTCCGGATACGTTACATGTGTTTGGGTGTGGATTTACGGTTAGTCGGAGACTCACTTACCTTTTCTTCGTTTTTACTCCGGTGAATGAGAGGCTAGATACAATCCGCATAAATCCAAATTCTTGTAAATCTGGTTATCTGTGTCCATTTTCCGACCGAAGGTAGAGACGAACAGATCATGGTTATAATTTATGGGGCTGCTATAAGATTTTAATTAGAGATCTGCGGCGATGTAGCGCATTTACATTGCACCGCAAAAATTCTTGTCCTTTTGAATCAACACAACCAACGCAACCATTCAACTTCAATCAACGCTTACGCTTTCTTCAAAAACACAAAAGATTTTGCGGTGGTGCTGATGTGTGCGTGTATGTACCGCAAGCAAGCGGGTAATGCCTGAGTATAAACTACCACCGCAAATATTTATGCTCATGTGTCTCTTGTATATGCGGTGGTATGATGAGTGTTTTTCAAAAAAATCAAACACTGTTGAAAAATAGTAATCAGGAATGAAATTAGATATTAGAAATATTAAAATATATTTTTGTCAAAACAAATGCGCTTTCTCGTCGATGCAAAAGCAACACCGCAATTATGATTAGAGTCAATGTGTTGTGGTGATGGGGTCTTGCCATTTTCGTCTTACATTCACTCATATCACCGCCGTGGGCAAAGACCTATGATTATCCCTACGATCGCCACTCATATCAGTGTGATGAGCATAACACCAAATCAATTGCGGAAGCGACAGACACTAAGACCGAATTTTTATGAGTATACCGCACGTATATTAGAAAAATACCACAGCTTGCAGTTATCTGATTTTAATGCCAAAATTAGAGGGGAGAAAATCTTTGATCAAACGGTTGGTAAAATTAGTTCCCCAAGGGATAATGGATTGAGACCAATAGATTTCGTAGATGCAAAAAACATGGTAGCTAACAGGACCAGATTTCAACATTGTAATGTTCACAATGATGATGTTTCCCGATAAAACAACGAGAAAGTAGAATGATTATTTTATGATAAAGGAAATGCGTTAGAGGCACGATCGATCCGGAAGCAAACATCGATTCGAATCATTATCTTGTTGTAGCAAAGTTTTGCATCCTTCTCAAAGTAGCGAAAAACGATTCCACACTACACTGAAGCTGGAGGCGAAAAGCTGCAAACGCAGTGGCATACTCTACTCGAATGGCACAAATGTATAAGGAAAGAACTCCTTGCCCCGATGATATGTCAGAGAAAGGGTAAACCTTTACCCTTTTCATATAAAAATGGAGCAAAATCCATACTTGTGTATCAAAGGTCTCCCCCAAGAAACCCCTGGTTCAGAACAGTTGAGAGGAGAAACGTCTATCCACTAAAAGAAGAGTGAAATGGAAACACGTGAGTTAAGCGAATCCATACGTTAAGGAGTCCGAATAAAGACTGGATATTGTATCAAAGAGTTTAATATAAAACCGATGGCTTTGCGTACAGGCACATCCTCATGCTGAAACAAACAAAGATATCTAGTTACAGTTAAGGTGCTATTACACGATATGTATTCCAATGTTTTTTTTTTCAAATGTGGCAACTCTGAAAGTTGTACACATCGTGTGTAACCGGCGGCACGACGTTCGGACCCGGCTATAAAAAAGAGCTTAAACTTGAATCGGACAGCACTCAGATGTTTGCCCCTGTTCCTTAATGGAATGCTCGTGGGAGAATTTGAAAGGAAAGTTTTGTGGATACAGAATGTGACAGCACATGAAGCACATGTAGTGTAAAGACATTTTGGAAATATGGAAATAACATTTTCCTAGCTGCTACTGTGTGATAGTGGTGGTGACGAGTAGTTCAAGTAGCAGTGACCCTATCGAAGAACAACAAGACTGCAGGGTCTATGCGTCGCCGTAAAATTTATTTAAAACGGGAGGCGACATGATATTAACCCGTTTGCATCAGATCGTGTACGTCATCTGGCCTCAGAAAGAAAATATTACACTGATACTACTCGCGTTATTATAAGCATCCCAAGCATGAGTACTTGCGAAAGTAGACAAGGCAGAACTTAGAGTTTTTGAAAGAAAGATTTTTCATAAAAAAATTTTCAGATTACCAACGTCGTACAACCCACGAGCTGTACGATGCCTGCTAAGCATATCAAAATGCAACGTTCTCGCTGGCTAGGTCATGTCGTCAGAAGGATTGAAGAAACCGCAGCTAAGAATTCAAAACTTTCATTCATAAAACTTTCAACTGAAGTAACATATTGTGAAAATTTTAATGAATTTTTGGTTTTAAGTTTAAATGTGCTTTAAAATGCTGTAACCTAAAATAAGTGTAGATCCTTAACCCGCCCATAAGCTGTTTATTCATTTAGTCATCCCGTTTGTAACACATCGAAATATGCATTTTCGAACCTACAAAGTATTGGGTTGCCCAAAAAGTAATTGCGAATTTTTTAAAAGAAAGTAAATGCATTTTTAATAAAACTTAGAATGAACTTTAATCAAATATACTTTTTGTACACTTTTTTTCTAAAGCAAGCTAAAAGTAGCAGCTGATAACTGACAGAAGAAAGAATGCAATTACAGAGTCACAAGCTGTGAAAAAATTTGTCAACGCCGACTTTATGAAAAATCCGCAATTACTTTTTGGGCAAACCAAAATATACATTTCGGATCGTTTTAAAATTCTAAGATGATTTGACAATGTCCGTGTGTCTGTCCGTCAGTTGTAGTCACGCTATAGTCTTTAAAAATTGATATCTTGAGTTGAAATTTTTGTACAAACTCGTATTTATTCTATGCGTAGGTTAAGTTCTTGAATGGACCACATCAGACTATATATATAAAACCGATTTCGCTGAAATTCGGCATGGTGAATTTTATTAGGCCCATCGATATCCGCACCAAAAATGGTCCAGATCGGAACATATTTAGATATAGCTATCATATAGACCAATCTGCCGATTTTGGGTCTCAGGCTTATTACAGGCGCATTTATTACCCATATTCGTTGAAATTTGGAACAGTGAGTTATTTCAACACTCCCAACATCTGTCTCGAATGTGGTTCAGTTCGGGCTTTATATAGATATAGCTGTCATAGAGACCGATTTTCAGCTTTAGGGTCTAAAGACCATAAAAGGCGCATTTATTCTCCGATTTTGCTGAAATTTGCAACAGGGCCCTCGACATCCGACCCGAATATGGTGTATATCAAACCATATTTACATATAACTGCCATATAGACCGATACGCCGATTCAGGGTCGTAAGCATATAACAAGCTGAATTTTGCTAAAACTCAGAACAGTGAGTTTTATTAGGCCCGTCGATATCCAAACCAAAAACGATCCATATCGGAATATATTTTGATATAGCTGTCATATAGACCGAAAGGCTTATAATAGGCATATTTATTACCCGACTTCGCTGAAATTCGGAACAGTGAGTTATTTCAAGACTCCCAACATCAGTCCCGAATATGGTTCTGTTCGGGCTTTATTTAGATATAGCTGCCATAGAGACGAATCTTCAGCTTTAGGGCCAAAAGACTATAAAAGGTACATTTATTCCCCGATTTTGCTGAAATGTGAAACAATGAGCTTCTTTAAAACTCCCGACATCCCAACCAAATATGGTCCAAATCAGACCACATTTAGATATAGCTATCATATATATCGATCATCCGAATCAGGGATTAATCATATGAACGGCGCTTTTATTACCCGATTTCGCTAAAATTACGAAGAGCTTCTCGGCACATGAACCAAATATGATTAAGACCGGACTATATATGGATATTTATATGGGTATAGTAAAATATAAAATTTTTGTTAAAGTTCCAAAATTGATGTAAGAAGGAATTGAAATCATGAATTTGATACATTTTCAACACACCGAATATGGTTCAGTTCGGGCTTTATTTAGATATAGCTGCCATAGAGACGAATCTTCAGCTTTAGGGCCAAAAGACTATAAAAGGCGCATTTATTCCCCGATTTTGCTGAAATGTGAAACAGTGAGCTTCTTTAAACTCCCGACATCCCAACTAAATATGGTCCAAATCGGACCACATTTAGATATAGGTATCATATATATCGATCATCCGAATCAGGGATTAATCACATGAACGGCACTTTTATTACCCGATTTCGCTAAAATTACGAAGAGCTTCACGGCACATGAACCAAATATGATTAAGATCGGACTATATATGGATATTTATATGGGTATAGTAAATATATCCAAGGTGGTGGGTATCAAAATTTCGGCACGGGCAAACTTAATGCGTTTTTACTTTTTTTTAAATGTATTGTACCAAGTTACCTCCCAATTGAAGTTTTCCTTAAAATTTTTGTTAAAGTTCCAAAATTGAGGTGAGAAGGAATTGGAGTCATGAATTTGATACATTTTCAACACAAAATATTAAAAATGGTCTTAAATTTAAGCTAAATTCATTATTTTATGGCCTATGCCATAAAAACAAACATGTTTCTACTTTCCATCTTAAATTTACAATTACAATTATTTCCCAATAAAGACACTTACTTAACTCCTTCAACAAAATCTTTTGCAGTCTCAACTAATTTTCTAATTTGGCAATGCAATGAAAAATTGCAATGAAGACATTTCCATTTTTTCTTCCATATAAGCAACATTAAACTTTTACCACCCGTTGTTAAATAGACTCATTAACCAGCTATTTATGTACCCCACTAAGAGTCATAAGGATTTGTGAACGAACAGCGAGACAGACAATAGTCAGGCAGATAGACAAGTAGACGAATGGCAGCAGCCTAAACAAATGCAATACAACATTTTTATATCGAATCATAATCATGAGTTTATGGCATGTATAATTTACGTTTTATCTCAATTTATAAAGTAACAATAAAAATGCCGCATTGAATCAGCAACCAACATTACGGGGGACATTTATGGATAACTTGTCAAACAAATCATTAATGGTAGTTATTTCTTAGCAACTGTAATACGTTGCTTCTCGATGAGATCAATCTATGTGTGTGTGTGTGTATGTGTGTGGTGAGTTCGTAGAAGGCTGGCTACTGTTAAGATTTGCTGCAGAAAGGAAATGGAAGACACAATTTTGTACGTCTGTCTTATATGATGACAAGTACTAATGACAGCACATATTCGATGACATTTTTTAACAGCCATAATTCATAAACACACCTGCACAGGTATCCAATGCAATAAATTGACAATTTTTTGCCAATACACGTAGGAAAATATGGGGAGACTTCTTGAATCCCCAAAGGGCCTCAATCTTAGCCACCGTCAACATCAATTCCGCCCAAATAGATCCCAAATATTAGATTCCGCCCGCATAGATCCTATATATACGAATTTCGCGTTATGTACTTTTCTCGATTCGCCGGATATGTCTTATGAGAGGTACCAATATTCACCTTTAATTCTCATACCAAATACTCAATCCAAATACGACCTACAAAAGTCGATAAACATGTATGAAAATGCAGATTAGTCCATGAACATTCCTTTAAGGAAAATCGGAGATTCTTCACTCATATCAATGAGTGCTGTCCGATACAACTTTAAGCTCATTGCCGATTCCGAACAGCATGACAAAAGCGACACTATTTTGCATGACTGATTACCTAAGTTTATTATCTCTCAGGTGTCGCCAGCTCTAGGAGTTCATAAAAAGCACTGAAATTTTTTTCTGATGTTCTAGCCGGGTTTTGAACCCAAACGATTAGCAGCAAAGGCACATATGTTAACCCTACCTGTGCCGTTTTTTCCTAATGGAACCGATTGGAACTACGGTATCCCTGGTAATAGCAGTTACATAGACTTCTATACGGATGGTTCCAAACTAGACGACCAGGTGGGCTTTGGATTGTACTCTAAAGGTCTAGAACTGGTCATATCGCAAAGGGTTACCCGACCCGCGGAGATCCGTGCAATTAAGGTAGTGGTACAATGGCTAATATCTTCTCAGACAGCCAGGCAGCCATTAAATCCCTGGAGAACGTATTTCTGAACACAAAAACCGCACTCGACTGTCGCAGATCTCTTAACGAGATGGCTGAACAGTTCAAAATTCACCTGTTCTGGGTGCCGGGCCATAGAGATATCTCAGAGAATTTCAAAGCGGACGAGCTCGATAGACTAGAAACTACCTTACCCATTCCAGGGAAACTGGAATCTGTGGGGATGCTTTTAGCGGCATGTAAGCTAAGTTTTCAGAACCAAGCCCGAAGGACAACGAATGATAGATGGTCACAAAGTGGGGGCTGTGAGCATTCCAAAGCTATATGGCCTAATCTAGACTTTAAGAGGTCTACCGCTTTGCTGTCACTGAGCAAGAACAGACACCTCAGTCATTGTGTCCGTCATGACAGGTCACAGTTTAATCGGAAAACATGCTGTCAGACTGAAGGTTGCCAGCAACGACTTTTGCAGAAGCTGTGGGGAAATTGAAGAAGAAGAGCCTATAGAATACCTTCTGTGTGTGTGTCCCGCACTGGCAGTCAAAAGGAGTTCCACTTTAGATTCTCATTTCTTTGAGAAGCTGTCTGATTTAAGCGGATGTAAACATTCGCAAGTAAACGGAAACGTCTAAGTGAGTCTGATGGCAGACTGCCACTTAAACCTAACCTAGATATAGCTCCCACTTTGTACAGGTTAGGTGTAGGGTATTAGGTAGCCTCATCTAACCTACCAATCTTCCAGTCGGTGATTGAAAGATTGGGTTTATATTCCCTTAGTCTTACCAGTATGGATTCAGGCTATATCAAATAACCAACCTAGTTTGATGGACCTCGGCGGATGTTTTCAGATATGTTATTCAATAATCCGTTTCAAATTTGGAGCAAATACTCGTATACTTGATCGCCATGACATTTTATGTCGTTCTAGACATGTCCGTTAGTCTGTGTGTCGAAAGCACGTTAACTTTAGGCGCTTGAAAATTTGCACAAATACTTCTTACTCAGTGGAGGTCATTTGGGATTGTAAATGGGCCAAATAGGTCCATGTTTGAGGTCTTGACTTATTGAGCTTCTATATGGTGCAATTTTTATCCGATTTGTCCGAAATTTTGCACGTGGTGTTTTGGTATCACTTCCAACACTTGCACTAAGTATGGCCAAAATCGGTTCATAACCTGATCTAGCTGCCATATAAACCGAACTACCGATGAAACTTCTTGAGCTTCTAGAGAGGGCAATTTGAATACGATTTGGTTGAAATTATGCACATATCGTTTTAGGATTGACTTCCAAGAACTGTACCAAGTATGGTCTAAATCAGTCCATAACCCGATGTAGCCGTCATATAAATCGATCTCCCGATTAGTCTTCTTGGGCCTCTAGAGGGCGCAATTGTTATCCAATTTGGTTGAAATTCTGCTTATGTTGTTTTGGTATGACTTTCAACAAACTTTCAACAACTGTTCCAAGTATGGTCTAAATCAGTTCATAACCCGATGTAGCCGCCATATATTGGGTTGCCCAAAAAGTAATTGCGGATTTTTTTAAAAAAAGTAAATGCATTTTTAATAAAGCTTAGAATGAACTTTAATCAAATATACTTTTTTTACACTTTTTTTCTAAAGCAAGCTAAAAGTAACAGCTGATAACTGACAGAAGAAAGAATGCAATTACAGAGTCACAAGCTGTGAAAAAATTTGTCAACGCCGACTATATGAAAAATCCGCAATTACTTTTTGGGCAACCCATATATTAATCTCCCGATTAGACTTCTTGGGCCTCTAGAGGATGCAATTGTTATCCAATTTGGTTGAAATTTTGCTTATGTCGTTTTGGTATAACTTTCAACAACTCTTCCAAGTATGGTCTCAAACGGCTAACAACCTCATATAGTTGCCATACAAACCGATCTCCCAATTAAATTTTTTGCGCCTCTGGAGGGCGCAATTACTACTCGATTTGCCTGAAATTTTGGAGATGGTATTTTTCTAAGAGTTGTAACAGCCATGACAAGTACATTCCATATCGGTCAATAACTTGATATAGCTCATATATTTTTGAAAAAGTCATACAAAGAACTTGACAAATGCGATGCATGGTGAAGGGTATATAAGATGCGGCCCGGCCAAACATAGCTCGCTTTAACTTGTTTAATCTCCGTTTATGCGAGAAACTCCCTATGTTTGGTTTTTCTGATATTTTGCCTTTAAACATAACAACAACAACAATCCATCTCTTGTGTGCAGTGAAGTAAAACAACAACAATGTATTTTAAACAGGGAAATGCCGCATAAGTGCTCCATACCAACTTGAAGCTTGTGATGCAGAAGGGCTGTGTATTGCTTACAATAACTATGACTCTTTTTACTATGTCATAAAACGTATCTCACATGCGCCTGAGCTCAAAAATTTGTTTACCAAAACAGCGTGTGCAATAAACAACAACAACAAAAGGATAACATTAGTGTGGGGGTGTAACCAAAACCATTATTTCTCATTTTCTTTGCAAAAAATGTCTCTTTCATTTCATTTTTTTTAACAAACACATCATAAATAAAGCAGCAGTAGGTTTCAGCAAACAACAGACTTTTCAGCAGTAGACCTGCTGTTCTGAAATTGCAGAACTACTGCTGTTATAGCTACAAAATTTACAACTAAATGTCAGCAGACAGTGTTTGCTGTTTTCAGCAGACTTTTTTTCTATAAGTGTATTAATGGATCTATCGGTTTCGGTGGGGAGTGGGAGTTGAAAAGCATATGAATACTTTACATGCCGAATTTCATTCAAATCTGATAAAAGTTAATGCTTCTAGAGATTCATAAAGTTAAATTCTTTCTATATTGGAGCTATATCCATGAACTCGTATGGTCTTTTTGCAATTCCCAGCGACCTGCATCAGTAAGAAGGAACTTTGTAAAAATTCAAGGGGATACCTGAATTCCTACAAGGACTAGGGTGCCCTTGATAAAAGGGCGGACAGGAGAATAGAAAATCGGATAAATAACATACTCTGTGTGCTCTCAAGGGGCAACACCGGCAGGATGGGCCATATGGCGGCCATACCGAAAGCTGGACCTATGCTACCCATACTTGTCACTTATTTGGAAGGGGCTTATAAAACTTTTCTTGTAAGCACCAACGAAAAAGGATAAAAAATACGATTTTTTTTTATTTTTTTTATTTTAACAAAATAAAAAGGGACCAAAAACAACGCTGTACCAAGTTTAAGTCCGGTGGCAAAATCTGTGAAAACAGTAGCATGCTTAAGACAAACAGATAGATAGAAGAGATACGTATGGACATACAGATGTGACTCAAGTGACTCAAATATACAAAGTTTATTGCTCAAAAGACACTCGTATATATACTTCCAATAAGTTCAGTATTTGCGTTGTCTGTAAAAGTCGGGATTTTCTCATATTTCTTGGCGAATAGTCTGGTGTCAGGATAGCCACAAAAAGTCGGGATAAACCCGAGCAATCCCGGCCATCTGGCAAGTCTAACCGTACGTGAAAACCTTCAGAATACGATTATGCTAGAAAATGTCTAACTTTCCAATGGAACTGTGAGGTTGTACCGGGCAACACTTAGTGCTGTCCAGGCCAGAAACTTATTTATCAGCAATTTCTTGATAAAACTCCAAAATCCTTCATTCGCTATAGCCAAGAGAAACAACTGGAAATAAACCAAACTATTTGGAGGCCACCGTAGCGCAGAGGTTAGCATGTCCGCCTATGACGCTGAACGCCTGGGTTCGAATCCTGGTGAGACCATCAGAAAAAATTTTCAGTGGTGGTTTTCCCCTCTTAATGCTGGCAACATTTGTGAGATACTATGTCATGTAAAACTTCTCTACAAAGAGGTATTGCACTGCGGCACGCCGTTCGCACTCGGCTAAAAAGGGAGGCCCCTTATCATTAAGCTCAAGCTTGAATTGGACTGCACTCATTGATATGTGAGAAGTTTCCCCTGTTCATGGACAAAATTTGCATTTGCATTTGAACTGTGTAAATTTTTCTCAGTACATTTTGTCCCACTACTCTTTCCAATATCTGATCTTTGAGTGCAGCTTGATTTTTCTGCCACCACTATCGTTGTATACTTCATTAAGCCATAAATCCCCCATTGAGCGGGCTCTGGGTCTGCAGTGGAAAAAACCACAAATGGTTAAAATCATAATAATTTTGAAATCTTAAGTTGCGTTTATGGTTTGCTGGAATTTTAATCAGAATTCAAAACGCTTAATAATGTCATAAAAAATGTGAACAGAAATATGTTTGTTTTTCTATTGCTTTTGCGAATTGAATGGCAGGCGGTTTTCGCATTCAATGTGCGTTTCGATTACTTTATGTATTCTGATGAATGATTCAAAGGCAGTGAGTAAAATCACAACAAGATAGTCACTCTAGTTTGAGGTCTGTTTTCGAGTCTTTGACAAAAAAAAAATAAAACCAACTCCACCACAAATGAAACTCGTTCACAGCTAAAGGATTATTGCGGTTGTTATTTGAATCGAATCTAGTCTAAGACTTGTCACTTGGAATTCGTACAGCAAAGATCGAAAATTTCGAAATGTTCTTTCTGTGAGTAACGGTGCGAGGTGGCATTTAAAAAATTAATTAATTTACTTTTAATGGACTCAATGTAAAATCAGTTCATTACGAACTGAATCAATGGATTTCCAAAAATTTGAAAGGCTGGCAAAATAATTTCACAGAAAACTGATTTTAATTGGAGCAACAACATTTTTTTTAGTTAATTTTTTGCAGAATATAAAAATGAAGCCAATTACATTGATCAGTCATATTTCCTTAAATGTTTCTTATTCAAGCGCCTGATGCATGCCAGTGTACGGCACATTTTGTAGTTTACCAACCACTTGTTAAAGTGTCTGCATTTACTGCAACATTTGTGTTTAGTTTTGGTTACCTTGACCATAAACAGTTGCGTATTAATTGTTAAGACATGAGATGAAAAACTAAGAAAATCTGTATATGAAAATGGTAACAGACATTACAAATAGTTTGCACCTAATTATCATAAACCATTAAGGCAATCTACCATTACGGCGTATGGAGTGACATTTGGACTTGTTTGAGTGTTTATATAAAAAAGAAATATCCATAATTTTTTGTAAACATAAGCTGAAGCTAGATGCTGATCGTTAAGTTTGCTGGCTCTAACGTTTTCAATCTGTATTTTCAACCTTCTATATTCATCTTACAATTGCAAAATTTGCCCATTATCTTTCCATTAAGGAACAGGGGTAAACTTCTCTCAATGAGTCCTGTCCGAATAAAATTTAAATGATGAATGCTAAATGATAAGGGATCTCCTTTTTGTAGCAGTGCGACACCTCTTTGTGGAGCAGTTTATACATGACTTCCATGAATGGCAAGTACCTCATAAATAACGGGGGAAAACCACCGCTGAAAATTGTTTTCTGAAGTACTCGCCAGGATTCGAACCCAGGCGTTCAGCGTCATAGGTGGGCATGATAGTCTCTGCGCTACAGGCTCTTATGTTTTCAATATGTATTTTCAACTGTTTTGTATTCATCTTACAATTGCAAAATTTTCCCATTATCTTTCCATTAAAGAACAGGGGTAAACTTCTCTTATGTCAATGAGTCCTTTCCGATTAAAATTTAAGTGATGAATGCTAAATGATAAGGGATCTCCTTTATATAGCAGTGCCACACCTCTTTGTGGAGCAGTTTATACATGACTTCCATGAATGGCAAGTACCTCATAAATAACGGGGGAAAATCAACGCTGAAAACTTTTTTCTGAAGTTCTCGCCAGGATTCGAACCCAGGCGTTCAGCGTCATAGGTGGGCATGATAGTCTCTGCGCTACGGTGGTGTTGTTTGACATTTGTATTTTGACAAAGAAAAGAGTCAGTCGGATTTTGCAATAATTTAATAGGCATTTTCGCATAGCAGTGCGGCACCTCTTTGGGGAGCAGTTTATACATGACTTCCATGAATGGCAAGTACCTCATAAATGTCGCCAGCAATAACGGGGGAAAACCACCGCTGAAAAATTTTTCTGAAGTACTCGCCAGGATTCGAACCCAGTCGTTCATCGTCATAGGTGGGCATGATAGTCGCTGCGCTACGGTGGTGTTGTTTGACATTTTTTTATGACAAAGAAGAGACCCAGTCGGATTTCGCAATAATCGTCGTATTCTACTCTCCAATACCTTTCATTTGATTCCTATATTGTTCCGATCTGTCCACTTTTGATTTTCGCTTGTGTTTTTGGCGTAAGGGGAGGGTCCGTCCCCCTTCCTATACCGAAAAGTTATATTTCCTATGTTTTATTCCAGACCAACCTACACAATATACGAAAATTTCGATAAAATCGGTTCTGCCGTTTTTCAGTCTATACGGAATAAACAAACCGAGTCCCATATATCTTTGATTGGCTAATGTGCCCATTTTGGGCGTTTTTATGGGGGTGGGATGACCCCCTATACTTTGACATGAATTTGAATGCCAGATTCGTTATCTACTCCCGCATACTTTTCATTTGATAACCATATTGTATTGGACCGATACACTTTAGATTATGGGGGGGGGGGGTTTGGGTTAACGGTAGAGGATCCGCCCCCTTCCGATATCAATAAATTATAATGCCTATTCCTACTTCCTGACCATATTTGTAATCTACTCCTGAACACCTTTCATTTGAGTCCCATATTGTCATGAACGTCAAATAAACCTATTTTAAGGGGTTTTGGGGCTGGGGCGACCCCCAGGTACTTGGACCCAACTTTTATTATGAATTTCGTACTCTACTCTTGAATGCCTTTTATTTGAATCACATATTGTCCCGATCGGTTCACTTTTATTTTTAGGTAGTGCTAGGTAAGGAGGAGGGTCCGCCCCTCCTATGTTTCCTTCCAGACCAACCTACACAATCTGTGCAAATTTCAAGGAAATCGGTTCAGCCGCTTTTGAGTCTATACGAACAAACAAACAAATCGACAAACAAACAAACACAAATTGAATTTTATATATAAGATTACGGAATATAGGTTAGGTTCGGTTTAAGTGGCAGTCAGCAATTGGATTCACTTAAACATTTTAGTCCATTACGATACATTAGGTAATGTTAAGTTGAAAAGAGGATGCGGATTATAATCCGCCCCATGCCACTGTACACATGCATCTAAGCTAGTAATCGGATTGTTGTGAGCTCTAAATAATAAAAAGTAAACTCCTTAGTTATTTTCCATACCACTCCCCTAAGTTGGTTCATGTTTTGTATATCGTCCCCACCTAAGTGCCGATGTCTGTTAACTGCAAAAGCCGGGCAATGACATAGGAAATGCTCCAACGTCTTATCATCTTCCCTACATGCCCTACACATGCTGCACCGATTTTGCATAAGTGAGCTCGTAGTCCTATGTATCACGTTATGATACCAAAATCTATACTGATCTCTCTCTTACTTCCTTTCAGAAATAGCCCCTTCCTCTCACGATCTAGATCTCCCCATAGGATTTTCGTCGTCCTACCGAGCGTTTCACTGTTCCTCAATGTTATATACGCGTTCGTCGCCCACGCCCTTAACTCGGACTGCGTCGATTCGAAAGGCTTCGGGTTAACTAAGTTTATTGACGGCAATCCTCTAGCTTTCACTGCCAAATCGTCGGCTCTTTCATTCCCACTACTCGGCTATGGCCCAGCACCTAAACGATGCGGATCGTGCCATCCCCAGAAAAGGCGTTAATTGCCTTCTTTCACTTACCGTCTTGGTTGTTTTTGCCCCAATGGCCAGTTTACTTTCCGTAAAGATGTTTACATACAACGTACTTGCGATAAAACCACACCACCTCACGAATTATAAAGGCCAAGCAATCAAAAACAGATGTCAGTCTCTGGGTTCTCAATATACAATAGATCCCCAGGCCCACCCTGTCCTCTAGCTTTGATCCACATGTGAAGCATGAACTTCCTGGTGGCAATACCAGAGTTCCGTCAATCCACGACTATGCCGCTGGCAGCAGTGCCTCGCACTAGACCTTAAGTATCGTCTCAGGTATCCGCACGGAAACCTCTTCCATTCCATCCAGGTTTCCGATCGTTGCCTCGATCATACCGCGATGATATGTATGACCCCTATCCTCCATTCATTCTCCTATCGCCTTAAGCCTTATAGCCGCTGTGGCTGCCTCACATTTAATCAGTATGCCTATGGGTCGGATATCTAGAATAGACTCCAGTGCCCTGGTGGAAGTGATCCTCATCGCTTCACCTATGCCAAGATAACATGTTTTCTGAAACTATTGAAGCCATGGCCCCGTAATACGTCATGCCTTTATTCTTAGCCAAACTTGTCGCGGAGACTTGATCAAGAAGAGTTCCTTCCTCCTTCTCCTCCCTTTGGAAAACCTCCCATTTCTCCTAGACCAAATCTTGGTTTTGCTTGTTTAAGACTTCCATCATGCGATCCGTCAAGATTTCGCCGCTGTGAGCTGTGAGATGTCCATCTCTCTCACAAGGTCGAGCTTTGGGCCCCATGGACTGTATACTTCCAACGAGCTTTTTGACGGTATCAATACATTCCGCTTACGCAAAGCACAGCGTTAAGATGTCCCCTCTATATTCGCAGCTCGTATGGGTGAACTCCCTTCAGAGTTTAACACATGTTCGATAACCCGCTCACTTCTGCCGTCATCCCGCTATCCTCTTCTCTCGATTCGGTTGCGATCACTGTTTCATTGACACTGTCGCTGTCGGAATCTGAACCGGAAACACCACCTTTACTTAAAGGCTGGGACGAACTGGGCATCCCTCTGGTTTATCCGTCTCTTCCTTATTTCTTAGTCTGACGACTGGTTGTAAGCTTGAAGCATAACTTTCGACTACAGGCGCCAAGGCACCCACACCTATAGGAGGGTAGAACAACATGCTACGGTCTGATGCCACAACCGCAGTTATTGGGTCTTTGGAGTCCATTTTGAGCCTACTCCTGAAAGGCTTTAACATTTTTCGTGATATGTACCTATTCCGATATACGGATTTTTTTTCTTCGAGAAGCAAAATGAATCCACGTCCGCTCCACTCAACGATTACTATAAGAGATGTAAATACTTGCGGTGTATCAAACATTTAATGTTCTGATAGGTTTTAGTTTTGCCATTTTTGGCCACCGCCGTGACACAGAGCCGTGAATTTAACCATGAATCGTCTTAGAAACGAACAATGCTTGCAAGTTATTGAATTTTATTAGCAAAATGCGTGTTCCAATTGTGTTCAGCGACGAAGCTCATTTTTGGCTCAATGGGTACGTAGTAAGCAGAATGGTCGATTTTGGACTAAAATCGGCCAGAAGCATTGTAAGAGCTACCAATGCATCCAGAATTTGGTGCGGTTTATGGGCTGATGGCATCATTGGACCGTACATCTTCAAAGATGATGCGAATCGTAAAATAACTGTGAATGGTGAGCGCTATCATGAGATATCCAACTATCGAATTTCATCTTCAAATTTGATATTGGCCTGTTTTTCGGCCTAGAGACGAAGCCTATTGAAATTGGAAAAAATCAGTTCAAATTTGGATATAGCTCCCATATATATTTTCGTCGGATTTGCAGTAACAATGCAATAAAATGATCATTTGTTAACCGATTTTCTCTAAATTTGGCAGGAAGGATTTTCTTATGACTCCCGATATTACAGGTGAATTTCATAGAAATCGGTTCAGATTTGGTTATAGCTCCCATATATATGTTCGTCGGATTTGCAGTAATACTGCAATAAAACGATCATTTGTTAACCGATTTTCTCTAAATTTGGCAGGAAGGATTTTCTTATGACTCCCGACATTACAGGTGAATTTCATAGAAATCGGTTCAGATTTGGATATAGCTCCCATATATATTTTCGTCGGATTTGCAGTAACAATGCAATAAAATGATCATTTGTTAACCGATTTTCTCTTAATTTGGTAGGAAGGATTTTCTTATGACTCCCGACATTACTGGTGAATTTCATAGAAATCGGTTCAGATTTGGATATAGCTCCCATATATATGTTTGTCCGATTTGCAGTAATAATGCAATAAAATGGTCATTTGTTACCCGATTCTCTCGAAATTTGGCAGAAAGGATTTTCTAATGACTCTCGCCATTACTGGTGAATTTCATAAAAATCGGTTCAGTATTAGTTATAGTTCCCATATATATGTTCGTCAGATTTTAGGTAATTTGCAGTAATGTTGTCATTTTTCAACCGTAGTTATAACAGTTTAAACATATTTTTGCTCGCCGAGTCCATCAGAAATGGTTCAGAATTGAATATAGCTCCCAATTGTACTTATAGGGTAGATGTAGGGTATTATACAGTCGGCATCGCCCGACTTTGGCCCTTCCTTTGTAGTTTTTCGATCGTTTTTTGTGAACATTTTGTTTTTAACCATACCTTTTTCTATAAAAATATATTTTCAGATACTGCGTCAAAAAGTTTTTATTTTCCTTAATAATGGCCTCCGGCTCGTATAACGAAAATAATCAAAATTCTTATGGCAATGCTAATTATAATCCAAATTTTTTGCAACCGCCAAATATTAACGAGCGATATAGCCATACGCAACCAAGAAGAAAATTTAGTTTTCCCGCCACCCTACACTCATCCAATTTGCTGGAAGTAAGTCAAATATCCACTCGAAGGCGGTTGAGTAATGTGGGGGATGTGGTAACGCGGAAACTATCCTACACCATAGGATGGAAGGCGGCACAGATACCAGCACAAGATATAATATCGCAGGTAAAAATAAGAAAATAGCAAATATTGGGTTGCCCAAAAGGTAATTGCGGATTTTTCATATAGTCGGCGTTGACAAATTTTTTCACAGCTTGTGACTCTGTAATTGCATTCTTTCTTCTGTCAGTTATCAGCTGTTACTTTTAGCTTGCTTGAGAAAAAAAGTGTAAAAAAAGTAAATTTGATTAAAGTTCATTCTAAGTTTTATTAAAAATGCATTTACTTTCTTTTAAAAAATCCGCATTTACTTTTTGGGCAACCCAATATATATTAAAACTATCAGGCTTGTTCCGGTTTTCGAAAACGGAATACGACTTATGACTTGTTTCTTAAAACCTTGCCACATTAAAGTTTGAATGCTTACTTTAAACAAATTTATATTCCCTAAGAGGAACCTTGAGTGATTTCAAACCTAAAAGACTAAGGTTTGGAAAATATACACAAAGCAATTTTTTGAGTTTTCCGAATTAGAAAACCGGATCAGGCCTGTTAAACTCATGTTTTATGTTTATATTTTACCGTAGGGTCGTTGCCTTTGTGGCCAGTATATAAAAAGACGTCTACGTCGTTCAGGTCTATTCAATAAGAAATTGGGTTTGCAGCGCATACGCAGCATATTGGGTACCTCGACCATGTCGGTGGTTCGTGAAGTTTTCCCCGCTGTAATGGTGGTAAGGATGTCGCTCTCTTTTTATCACTTGGTGTGTAAAAATTCTTGAATCTTTGTTAGTTAGGTGACGAATTGGAACGCATGCATCCCCGCATTTACACTGGTGTGGCCAGACAAATATGCCGTAATCCTGGCGGTGAATTTCAATCTGCCGATACTGTAATTTTATTAGTCAGTGCTGTGGCCAGAGAACTCTTTCGATTGGATATAACCTGGAGTAAAATTGTTTCCTTATTTGCCATTGCCGGTGGTCTTTCCGTGGATTGTGTTCGTCAGGGTCATCCCGAGTATTTGCCAAAACTAATGCAAAGTGTATCGGATGTAATAGAAGACGAATTGGTGCCTTGGATCAATGAAAATGGCGGTTGGGTAAGTACACACCAAAAAAGCGTACAGGTAATTAAATGAAAGCATTTCCTTGTCCTTCCTAAGGTACAACGTTGTACCTTGCTCAAAGTCCATTTCCTAAGCTTCAACGATATTTTCACCTTCATTAAGAAATGTTTAACAATAAGACGCAAAATTAAGATAAAAATACCAATGAAAAACAAATCTTTCGCCAATGTAATTGTTTCCTCAAACAATTGCAAAATTGGGCATCAGTAAACTAAGTTCTTCTTATTTGACAATTTGCCTTGGACCACTATGGCATATGCCTTCCACTATGGCATATTCATTGCTTATCGTTAAAAAAATGATATTGACACTGATAATGCTCAAGATTTTGCTACAAAACTATCTCTGAGACAAGACTTCCTATTTTACCTTGCCTCATTTTTTTTTTTCATTTTAGGTTGGCATCAACAACCACGTCCATCCGGCCACAAACACTTTGAATCCCTTGGAATGGACTACTATAATTGTTGGCAGTATTTTTGGCTTAGTATTAGTTTATATGTTCATAAGATTTCTTATCACCTACCTAATTCCAAAATTATACGACCGAGTTGTTGGCAAATAAAAACCAGGAGCATTGAAAACACAATTCATCGATTTAAAATGCAAAATTTCTTGCTTTAAATTTAACAGCTGTGGTGAATAAAAGCGAAAGCTTATAACCAAGTTTTCAGTTGAAAGCTTTTTTTTTAATCTTTCAAAATTTATCGACGCTTTTTGCATGGAAAGTGTAGCTAATGCCATATTTTAAAACGACACACACATCCAGTGTTGCCTTTTTCCATAGATTTTTCAATGCTTTCAGCGGTAAATGTAATTTTTTATACGTTTTAAAAATTCTTCAAAATTAATGTTTTGGGTTGCCCAAAAAGTAATTGCGGATTTTTCGGTTTGCCGAATGAAGTTGATGATGACCAAATCAAAGCATTAATCGAATTGGATCGTCATGTAACTGAGCGTGAGATAGGAGAGAAGTTAAATATACCAAAATCAACCGTTCATTATCACATAAAAAGTCTTGGACTGGTGAAAAAGCTTGATATTTGGGTACCACATGTATTGAAAGAAATTCATTTAACAAACCGAATCAACGCTTGTGATATGCACCTTAAACGCAATGAATTCGATCCGTTTTTAAAACGAATCATAACTGGAGATGAAAAATGGATTGTTTACAACAACATTAGTCGAAAACGATCATGGTCCAAGCATGGTGAACCAGCTCAAACCACTTCAAAGGCTGATATCCACCAAAAGAAGGTTATGCTGTCTGTTTGGTGGGATTGGAAGGGTGTGGTATATTTTGAGCTGCTTCCAAGGAACCAAACGATTAATTCGGATGTTTACTGTCAACAATTGGACAAATTGAATACAGCCATCAAGGAGAAGCGACCAGAATTGGTCAATCGTAAAGGTGTCATATTCCACCAGGACAACGCTAGACCGCACACATCTTTGGTCACTCGCCAAAAACTGAGTGAGCTTGGCTGGGAACTTTTGATGCATCCACCATATAGCCCTGACCTTGCACCATCAGACTGTCATTTATTTCGATCTTTGCAGAACTCCTTTCGGCAATGATGAGGCTATAAAATCGAACTTGGTTCAGTTTTTTGCAGATAAAGGCCAAAAGTTCTATGAGCGTGGAATACTAAATTTGCCAGGAAGATGGCAAAAGGTTATCGAACAAAATGGCAATTATATATTTGATTAAAGTTCATTCTAAGTCTTATTAAAAATGCATTTACTTTCTTTTAAAAAATCCGCAATTACTTTTTGGGCAACCATATGCACATATTTGCCGTGGCTTCCATCGGTTCTCATTGCAACATAAATCACTGTGTCAAATTTCAGCGAAATCGATTTATAAATGCGCTTTTTATGGGGACAAGACACTGAATCGAGAAATCGGTCTATATGGTCTATATCCAAATTTGAGCCGATCTGGTCCAAATTGAAGAAAGTGATCGAAGGACCTAACACAACTCACTCTCTCAAATTTCGGCGACATTGGACAATAAATGCGTCTTTTATGGGCCGAAAACCTTACGTGGAGAGATCGGTCTATATGGCATCTATATCCAAATCTGGACCGATCCAGGCCAAACTGCAGAAAGATGTTGAGGAGCCAAATACAACTTATTATCCCAAATTTCGGAGACATCGGACGATAAATGAGCCTTTTATGGGCCCACGACCTTAAATCGAGAGATCGGTCTATATGGCATCTATATCCAAATCTGAGCCGATCTGGGCCAAATTGCAGAAAGATGTCGAGGAGCCTAACACAACTCATTATCCCAAATTTCGGCGACATCGGACGATAAATGAGCCTTTTATGGGCCCACAACCTTAAATCGAGAGATTGGTCTATATGGCATCTATATCCAAATCTGAGCCGATCTGGGCCAAATTGCAGAAAGATGTCGAGGAGCCTAACACAATTTATTATCCCAAATTTCGGCGACATCGGACGATAAATGAGCCTTTTATGGGCCCACGACCTTAAATCGAGAGATCGGTCTATATGGCATCTATATCCAAATCTAAACCGATCTGGGCCAAATTGAAGAAAGATGTCGAGGAGCCTAACACAACTCACTGTCCCAAATTTCGGCGACACCTGTTTATAAATGAGTCTTTTATGGGCCCATGACCCTTAATCGAGAGATCGGTCTATATGGCAGCTATTTCCAAATCTAAACCGATCTGGGCCAAATTGAAGAAAGATGTCGAAGGGCCTAACACAACTCACTGTCCCAAATTTCAACGAAATCGGACAATTAATGCGCCATTTATGGGCCCAAGACCTTACAGCGAGAGATCGGTCTATATGGCAGCTATATCCAAATCTGGACCAATCTAGGCTAAACTGCAGAAAGATGTTGAGGAAGCTAACGCAACTCATTATCCCAAATTTCGGCGTCATCGGACAATAAATGCGCCTTTTATGGGCCCAAAACCTTAAATCGAGAGATCGGTCAGCTATATCCAAATCTGAACCGATCTGGGCCAAATTGAAGAGGAATGTCGATGGGCGTAACACAACTCATTGTCCAAAATTTCGGCGACATCGGATAATATATACGCCTTTTATGGGCCCAAAACCTTAAATCGAGAGATCGCTCTATATGATAGCTATATCCAAATCTGAATCGATCAGGGCGAAATTGAAGAAAGATATCGACTGGTCTAACACAACTCACTATCCCAAATTTCTGAGATCTCGGATAATAAATGTGGCTTTTATGGGCCTAAGACCCTAAATCGGCGGATCGGTCTATATGGGCAAGATGGGTCAATAAATGCGCTTGCTGTAACTCTAGAAGTTAAAATCGGGCGATATATATATGAGAGCCATATCCAAATCTGGGCCAAATCCCACGTAATATTGAGAGTCACAAGAAAATTCTTCCTGCAAAGTTTCGGGAGAATCGGTTAAAAAATTAGCACTTTCTTGCAATATTTCACAAAATCGGACGAACATATACATGGGAGCTATACCTAAATCTGAAACTTCTCAGATACTGTGGCAGTCGTCGAGGAAAGCGTTTTGCAAAATTTTGGCAAGATGGGTCAATAAATGCGCTTGCTGTAACTCTAGAAGTTAAAATCGGGCGATATATATATGAGAGCCATATCCAATTTTGGGCCGATTTCTATGAAATTCACCAGTAATATCAAGAGTCATAAGAAAATTCTTCCTGCAAAGTTTCGAGAGAATCGGTTAAAAATTAGCACTTGCAATATTTCACAAAATCGAACGAACATATATATGGGAGCTATACCTAAATCTGAACCGATTTCGAGAAAACTTCTCAGATACTGTGGCAGTCGTCGAGGAAAGCAAAATTTTGGCAAGATGGGTTGAGCTATATCTAAATCTGGACCGATTTCCATGAAATTCACTAGTAACTTTGAGAATCAAGAGAAATTCCTTCCTGCCAATTTTCGGGAGAATCGGTTAACAAATTACCATTTTATTGCATTATTAGTGAAAATCGGACGTACATATATATGGGTGCTATATCCAAATCCGAACCGATTTTTTCCAATTTCAATAGGCTTCGTCTCTAGGCCGAAAAATATGCCTGTACCAAATTTTAAGACGATCGGATGAAAACTGCGACCTGTATTTTGTACACAAATTAACATGGACAGACGGACATAGCTAAATCAAATCAGAAAGTGAGTCTGAGTCGATCAGTATGCTTATCAATGGGTCTATCTTTCTCCTTTCTGGGTGTTACAAAGAAATGCACTAAGTTATAATACCCTGTACCACAGTAATGGTGAAGGGTACAAAAATTTCAATGTAAACCTGCTATTATCATGTCTTATAAAACCGCCAAATTTTCCCCATCTATTGGCATCACTGCATTGCATTGGAGAGCTTAAGAGCACTCTCCCGGTATCCTCTCAGATTATGCCAAATGCTAGTCTTCTAATCATGAGCAACCACAAATGATTGATGTGAGCGAGAAAGGCACCTAGCTAGCGTACTTAACGTTTTAACTGCTCCCGCGAAAATAATTCAAGAATCAACATCCAGAGTTTTGTACATCGATCGATCGATCGATCAATCGTTCTTTAGACGTTGGCCGGCACATACGAATGGGAACAAGAAAAAAAAAATTGCCATAAACTGGAAAAACGCACAAAACTCTCGAACAACATTAAACGAATGGAAGGCAAACAGTCATAGTGTGGTAGGTAGATAGGTCGCCTATGCGTCTCTCATTCGGCCAAGAGGTTTTGTTATTTATTTTTGTTTTGTTTTCTTAAGTTTTTGTTATGAGAGCGTTTGAATTCTCGTCGCAGTTTACTTTTTAAACCTTAATTCGCTTCGTTGTCGTCGTTACCGCTGACGCCGCCGACGTCTTACTCTTTGATTAACACTCGATTTGAATTTGTGTGTGCGTGATTCTGTTTTAATTCGATTTTGTTGTATTAAAGACAGGAGGAGGAAACTGAACAAAAAATGTGAATTTCTTTCTGCTTAGAAACTGAATGACAGTGGACGGAGGGAGACACAGTAGCAAAGTCTAAAGAAAGCGTAACAAAGTTTAAGAAAAAAAAAACACGATACCAAAAATTTGCTACAAAACAAATAGAGCAGGCTAAAACCAAAGAAAGCTCATCAAACATAAAGACTTTAATATATACACAGACTTACTGGAAGAGGGCAAAGCCTCCCAATTCCCCCACTCAGATGAGGAAATAATGATTTTGTAAATCAAGGTAAGATTCTCTCAACAAATGCTAAAAAAAGAGATATCCAACAAATATCTGTCTGTCTGTCCTTCCATTTACAGTGCAATGCTGTATGCTGTTAATCTAGAAATACAATACAGAATCAAAACAACAACGTTGCAGCAACAAAACTAAAACAAAATAGTCTAACAAAGCAGATCTAAGGTTACATGCTCACACGTAGCAGATCAGCAGAACTGAAACGCAGTCGCCAAACAAAAAGCCAAGCAAAAATCTAAACGAGCTGCAAACGGTAGCCCCATTGCTGTGAGTAGTCAGGCAACATTATCTATCCAGCCACAGCATCCCGCAGCCCCACACGGAAACACCGACTGGCAGATAGATAGACCGAAAGACAAACAGCCAGACAACAAACAACAGGCCTCTCTCAGAACAACACCTAAACCCCTTGGCAAACGACAGAGATCAGTTCAGTTGTGAAGGCAAAAAAAAACAATCCACATTTCCACAACAAACCGCTGAGTGGCCGCCTGGCTGTTTTGGACAAGCATTTGCAACTGAAGCGTAAACATCATATATTGTACACGAAAAAAAGTCATTTCTAATAGCTCTAGCTTCTAGAACTGCATCATCAAACAGTCTTCACACATGCCTTCGCCACCGTCCACGCCACGTTTACGCAAAACTCCACCACTGTTTCCGCCAACCCCGAAACTAGCCCGTGCCAAACTAAAATCTTCATCCTTAGATCATGAGATATTCCTAACCAAAACCACCAGCCGGCCTAAACATCATCTTAGACAATTGCAGAGCAGCACTTCGGTAGAATGGCAACAATTACAATCCTCCCTTACCATACCACGCACCGGATCGACTTCCTCATTGGCCAGCAGTACATTTCAATATCCATTGACAGTGAATAATTATCATGATTTCAAAAACGACATCATCAATCAGGTGAGTAGTCCCCAGAGAAGTCGAAATATCGCATATAACTACCAAGCCATTTGGGCAAATAAAAAAGTGATCGACTATCTAAAGAGTAAAAGTAGTGTTTAAAATAGGCCACATCGAATTTCGCATACCCTTCAATGGGAATATTGCTGTAAAAGCTAATCTGGCGCCCCATAAAATCTTGGACAAACACCAAAACAGTGATAATGAATTTCAAATATGTAGCTATTTTCCTACCCACGAGATTAGAACACATTCAAATATGATTTTCCGAACCTGTAAACAATTTGTATATGTATGCTCCTGATTGCTGTGTTAAAAACAATAGTCGAATTACCGCTGTCCACGTGCCTGTCTATCTCCCTCTCTATGGTATTTACGCTACAGTCTTGAAAAGTAGTGCTATTAATAATTTTGGTTTTCGGGCTATATCTGATTAAACCTTGAACAGCTACTTTATAGGCCGGTCTTCCGATTTTATGTCTTGAAAGCAAAAGTGGATTATTTTCTCCTGGGTAAATTTTGTCTTTAAAGAATATTTAAAGGAAATTTCGTCTTTAAGGAAACTTTATTGACCTTTTGTCATTGAGAAAAATTTTACTAAAATTTTGACTTTAGGGAAAATTTTACTGAAATTTTGTCTTGAGGAAATACTTCAATGAAATTTCATCTTTAGGAAAAATATCATTGGAAACTAGTTTTCAGGGAAAATGTTTAAATAGCACATTCTATCTATAGAATAAATTTCAATTATCATCTCGGCTGGGATTCGAACCTAGGCACACGGAGCAACAGCGAGAGCCGTTGCCGTCGTCTATCAATACAACTTCCAACAGATGCGCAGAATCTTGTGCCTACGATGGAAGTAGTATAATTTGTGCAGACAGAAAATTTGCCATTACCCAAAAACACATGCATTGGGCAAAGTACAGCTAATAGACAGGGTTGTCGAGCGTGTCGTTAATGTGGTATTTGTATCATAGAGGCGTTTTCGCAATAAATTAGGTACAAGTACAAATTAACGTACGGCCCTGAAGCTTTCACACCTAATATGGCTGATCAGTAATTGTAACCAAATTACAAAACGCGTCCCATAGTGGTTGGTGTGTGTTGCGATCTCTGGCTTTCCGTTTCCACTTACAAAGAAAATCTCCCATCATTGAGCTCGTCTCGAAAGCAAAAGTGGATTATTTTCTCCTGGGAAAAGTTTGTCTTTAGAAAATTTTTAAAGGAAATTTCGTCTTTAAGGAAACTTTATTGACATTTTTTCATTGGGGAAAATTTTACTGAAATTTCGTTTTAAGGAAAGACTTGAATGAAATTTTATCTTTAGGAAAATATCATTGCCACCAAAAGTGGATTATTTTCTCTAGGGGAAATTTTGTCTTTAAAGAATATTTAAAGGAAATTTCATCTTTAAGGAAACTTTATTGACCTTTTGTCATTGAGAAAAATTTTACTAAAATTTTGACTTTAGGGAAAATTTTACTGAAATTTTGTTTTGAGGAAATACTTCAATGAAATTTCATCTTTAGGAAAAATATCATTGGAAACTTGTTTTCAGGGAAAATGTTTAAATATCACATTCTATTTATAGAATAAATATCAACTATCATCCCGGCCAGGACTCGAACCTGGGCACACGGAGCAACAGCGAGGGCCGTTGCCGTCGTCTATCAATACAACTTCCAACAGATGCACAGAATCTTGTGCGTACACATGGAAGTAGTGTAATTTGTGCAGACAGAAAATTTGCCATTACCCAAAAACACATGCATTGGGCAAAGTACAGCTAATAGACAGGGTTGTCGGGCGTGGTTAATGTGGTGTTTGTGCCATAGAGGCGTTTTCGCAATAAATTAGGTACAAGTACAACATAACAACGTACGGCCCTGAAGCTTTCACACCTAATATGGCTGATGAGTAATTGTAACCAAATTACGAAACGCATCCCATAGTGGTTGGTGTGTTGGGATCTCTGAATTTCATTTTCCACTTGCCAAGAAAATCTCCCATCATTGAGCTCGTCTCGAAAGAGAAACTAACAGAAATTTCTTTTCAATGGAAAATTTTACTGAAATTTTGTGTTGAAGGAAAATTTCACTGCAAATTTGTCCTTAAGAAAGAATATATTAGGTATGATAAGGTTAAATAGGTTGCTCACCGTAGATGTGATACCCTAGAAAAAAGAAGAGGAGAAATTTGATACCTCTGATCATAACCATATCCAAAGGTTATACACTAATAAAAACAAGTAAGAGCGTGCTAAGTTCGACCGGGCCGAATCTTATATACTCTCCACCATGGATCGCATTTGTCGAGTTCTATGCGCGGTATTTCTTTTTAGGCAAACAAAGAATATTGAATAAGAACTGTTAGGCTATTGGAGCTTTATCAAATTATTGTTCGATTCGGACCATAAATGAATGCTGAACATTGTAGAAATCATTGTGTAATATTTCAGTTTATTCGGATCAGAATTACTCCTTGTAGGGGCTCAAGAAGCAAAATCAGGAGTTTATATGGGAGCTGTATCAAGTTATTGATCGATTTATATCATATTAGACACGTAAGTTGAAGGTCATGAGACCTCCTCTAGAGGCTCAAGAAGTCAAGATCCAAGATCAGTTTATATGATAGCTATACCAGATTATAAACCGATTTAAATCATAATTAACACAGTTGTTGGAAGTGATACCAAACCATTACGTGCAAAATTTCAGGCAAATCGGACAAGAATTGCGCCCTATAGAGGCTCAAGAAGTCAAGACCCATTATCGGTTTATATGGCAGCTATATCAAAACATGGACCGATTTGGCCCATTTACAATCCCAACCGACCTACACTATAATAAAAAGTATTTGTGCAAAATTTCAAGCGGCTAGCTTTACTCCTTCGAAAGTTAGCGTGCTTTCGACAGACAGACGGACGGACGGACAGAAGGACGGACATTGCTAGATCGACTTAAAATGACATGACGATCAAGAATATATATACTTTATGGGGTCTCAGACGCATATTTCGAGGTGTTACAAACAGAATGACGAAATTAGTATACCCCCATCCTATGGTGGAGGGTATAAAAACAGGCAGAATGGAGAACTAGAACGGGGAATGAACGCCTACCCCTCACCCAAGCACGTATGGGCCCTCCCCGGATCTAATCACGACCTTTGTCGGAACCATCCCGTCCCGTCAATGAATTTCAGAAGACGTCCCAGAGGTACGTTGGCAAGATCTCCCAGATCGGAGAAGAACCGCGTTCCCAGAAGCGAGAGGCTGCGTCCTGCAGACCCGGACGAGTCTATCTGCAGGGAGTCCATCGATCTAACGGGAATCTATCGCGTAAGTGCCCAATAGAATCCTCCTCATCCTCATCAAGACAACTCCTGCAGAAATCATTGTGCGATATGTGCAAGGCGAGGGGGATTGGGATATCGCACAATACAACAAATACAAATTTTGCCCATGAACATTCCACTAAGGAACAGGGGCAAACTTCTTACATATCAATGTGTGCAGTCCGATTCAAGTTTAAGCTCAATGATAAGGGGCCTCCTTTTTGTAGCCGAGTCCGAACGGCGTGACGCAGTGCGACACCTCTTTGGAGAGAAGTTTTACATGGCATAGTATCTCACAAATGTCGCCAGCATTAGGAGGGTAATACCACCGCCGACAATTTTTTCTGATGATCTCGCCAGGATTCGAACCCAGGCGTTCAGCGTCATAGGCGGACATGGTAACCTCTGCACTACGGTGGCCTCCTCGCACAATATCGCATCACACAATAAGGAACATTTTACCGTAGGATGGGGGTATATTCATTTTGTCATTCCGTTTGCAACACATCGAAATATCCATTCCCAACCCTATAAAGTATATATATTCTTGATCGTCGTAAAAATCTTAGACGATCTAGCCATCTCCTTCCGTCTGTCTGTTGAAATCACGCTACAGTCAAAAAAAAACTGAAACTTTGCATAGATTCTTTTTTTGTCCATAGGCAGGTTTAGTTCGAAGATAGGCTATATGGGATCATATCTTAGGCCCATAAAAGCCACATTTATTATACAATTTTGCTAACATTTGGAACAGTGAGTTGTGTTAGGGCACTCGACATCCTTCTTCAATTTGGCCCAGATCGATCCAGATTTTGATATAGCTGCCATATAGACCGATCTGCAGATTAAAGGTTTTGGGCCCATAAAAGGCGCATTTATTGTCCGATGTCGCCGAAATTTGGAGCAGCGTGTTGTGTTAGGCCCTTCGACATCCTTCTTCAATTTTCGATTCAGATTTGGATATAGTTGCCATATGACCGATCTCTCGATTTAAGATTTTGGGCCCATAAAAGGCGCATTTATTATCCGATTTTTATGGGCCCGATTTTTTGTCCGCCTTTTATGGGCCCAAAATCTTAAACCGATTTCTCGATTTAAGATTTTGGGCCCATAAAAGGCGCATTTATTGTCCGATTTGGCCGAAATTTGAGTTGTGTTAGGCTCTTTAATATCTTCCTGCAATCTGGTCCAGATTTGGATATAGCTGCCATATAGACCGATCTCTCGATTTAAGGTTTTGTGCCCATAAAACGTACTTTTATTGTCCAATGCCGAAATTAGGGACGGGACTTTGTGTTAGGGCCTTCGACATCCTTTTTCAATTCGGGCCAGATTGGTCTCGATTTGAATGTAGACCGATCTCTCGATTTTAGGTTTTGGACCCATAAAAGACGCATTTCGCCAAAATTTGTGTCAGTGAGTAGTGCTAGGCCCTTCGACATCCATCATCAATTTGGAAGTCGTGGCCCCATAAAAGGCGCATTTATAATCCAATTTCGCTGAAACTTGACTCAGTGACTTATGTAAGGCTTTTCGACATCTTTGTCGTATATGGTTCAGATCGGTCTATATTTGGATATGGCTACCAAAAAGACCAATATTTTTTCTACAAAATTGAACAATGACTTGTACTTATTAGACCACACAATGTCCGTGACGAATTTCGTCCAAATCTGACCATATTTCGATATAGCTTCTATGAGGGCAAAAATCATGCATTTTTCATCGGATTATGAAGAAAGATGGTTTACATATGTACCCGAGGTGGTGGGTATTGAAAGTTCGGCCCAGCCGAACTTAACGCCTTTTTACTTGTTTTTAGAAAATTTTACTAAAATTTTTATTTTTTCACTAAAATCATATCTTTTTGGAAAACTTCGTTGAAATTATGTACTGACATTTTTATTTAAGGGAAAATATTTTGGGAAATTTCCTTTGGGGAAATTTCACTGTAATATTGTCTTTCGTGGAAATTTCACTGAAATTTTGTTCTTTGGGGAAATTTCAAGAGAAAGTTCGCAAGATCAATCAGATGGGAGATGAACCGCCTCCCCATAAAAGAGAGCATCCTTGCAGAGCCGGGCACGACCAAAACAACTACTTGATAGATTCATCCTCATCAAGACAACTCCTGCATCATCATTGTGCGGTATGCGCAAGGCGAGGCGTGCATGTTCCCATGCACGCACAATAAGGAACATTTTACCGACATTTGTTTTTTCAGGGAAAATTTTTCCTTTTGAAAAATTTCATTGAAATTTTGTCTGTTGAAAAAATTTCATTGAAATTTCGTCTTTTGAAAAAATTTCATTGACATTTTGTCTTAAGGCAAATTTCCTTAAAATTTTGTACTGATATTTTCATTTTTGGGAAAATATTACTGAATTTATATTTTAAGCAAAAATTAGAATTTTTTTTCTTTTGGGGAAATTTCACAAATTTTTTTCTTTTGGGGAAATTTCACTAAAATATTGTATTTAGGTAAAATTTCACTGAAATATTGTTCTTTGGGGATATTTCAAGAGGCTTCCTAGAGGTATGTTCGCAAGAACAACCAGACCGGTTAAGAACCACCTATCCAGACTCTAGAGCCTGCATCCCTGCTGAGCCTGGCATAAGCAGAGCAAGTCCTCGATAGACTCTTCCTTATCCTTATTAAGACAACTCCAGCAGAAGTCATTGTGCGGTATGGGAATACCGAAAATTTTACTGAAATTCATTTTTAAGAAAAATGTACTAAAATTTTGTCTAAAGAAAATTTCACAGAAATTTTGTCCTTAAGAAATTTCGAAAAAAAAAATTTTCATTAGGGAAATTTTACTAAAATTTTATTTGTAGGGAAAATTTCACTGAAATTGTGTTTTTAGGGACAATTTTACTGACATTATGGTTTATTGTCTTATGGTTGTTTGTTTTTTCCCGTTCACAAAAAAAAAATATTTTTTAAAGTTAGCATCATGCGCCAGGAATGGAAAAGTCCATACTACAGTACTTTTTTCAGTACTTTTTCAACTTGACCAGTACCATAGTACTCCCGACCGATTTAGTAACTTTTTTATGCACAATATCGAAGCTTAGCTTAAAAGTTGATACACTTTAGCACTTCTGCACTCCTCATTCCATTTGCAACACCTTCATATACTGGTCTAAGGACCTTCCAGGTATAACATCGTCATGACAATCTAAGTCGATTTAGCAAAGACAGTCTGACGATATCATGCTATGTTTCTAGGGTTATGTAACTACAAGTTCCCTCTTGGAGCTGGGGTTCAACTCACCGGCGGCAAGGTTCGTCACAGAAATTTATTTGATCTGGGACTGATAGAGTGAAACGCTTTTGAATTTGGTTTTATATGTTTTATTTGCTGGATGAAGCCTTTAGGCTAAAAGTTGAGGGGTGTGTTTCGAGGACACGGTCGCTGAGAGGCTCGATGGGTCGGTTTGCGAGCGGAAAACCCTTACCGGTAGTCCCAATACTCGGTTGGGCACTGATGAGTGGCTACAAAAGCAGACATTACTTCGCTTTCTGTAAATGGAACATTCTCTCCACCCAAGGAGACAGGTTCCACTGTAGGCAACTTGTATCTCCTGCTGGATAAAAAGAACTATTTCTGTCTTGCACGGATTTATACCGAGACCACTTTCGGTAAAACTTTCCCCTAACCGCAATTGCCACGTCATCAGCATACGCGACCAAGTTTTACGCCTTTTTCTTCCAGAGATAATAATATATTGTTAATAGCAATATTCCAAAGTAGAGGAGACAGTATACCTCCTTGAGGAGTTCCTCTGCTGACCCATCGTTTTAGATCCACAGATCCCAAGCCTGTCTGCTTTTCACATAAGTTTAATGCATATTCTCAGATTTGGGGCATTCTCTACCTTTTCATTATAAGGCCATTGAAGACTGATTCTTATTCGAATTTTTCTGAAACTTAGACAGTGTACTATCATCGTTTGTTCCTTCCTATTTGTGAGAACTTTAGCTTAATCCTATTATAAATACGATGCCCATTTCACTCTTCTGGAATCACAATGGGTTTATAAAATTCCACAACCGTGGCCTTACCTTCTAAAAGATTTACAGATTTTCTTTAGTAAGGAGATATGAATGATCCCAATAGTCATACATTGAGTGGCTATAGCAACTGATCTCCTTTTTATCCTACCCAACGGCATGACAAACATAGTATACCCCTGATTGCGAAGGGTATACAATTATTTCGAAATATAATATTCATTTTTTTTACCGCAACTGATAAGACGGCGTCGACGGCAATGTTGGCGACCTGTCGTTCTCGGCATTTGCAAATTCAACACAAATTTCCTCTCGCACCGCCTCCCACCCCACTCTACCCCAAGTAACAGCTATTTCATTCCAATTGTTATATGTACTTAGTACCTAGTGGGTGTCGGTGGGGTCTTTGTGTTTATAAGTAGTCGTCCGTCCATCCACAATCGAATATACGCCACTTGCGCTTTGTTTGGTTTATTTCTAAAAATTTTAACATTAATGTTTGTATGTATGTATGTGAGGAGGTCAAATAATTGATACCACAAAAAAACATGAAAATTAGCTAAGGAGACCGAATATTTTTTAAGCTGTGGGGGATTATTGAACATTAGCAAAATTTAAAGCGTGCTGTCAATAGCCAATTAGTAGGGAATTTGCGGTCCGTTAGAATGACGTTGCCACAATTTAGGTATATATGTCATCTAGGAATCTTAATTAATAAGTCTTTAACCCCTTATTATTAGATACGAAATAGGGTACAAATAAGAACGGTTCGAGTTTTTGAAAGATCTCAAATCATATTTGGTTCAAAATGCGTATAAAATATGGACTTCATTGATTTCCAACCTGATACAAAGGCAAAAAAAAAACTTATACCGTCTAATTGGAAACCGAGTGTTGGGAAGTTATCCTTTCAAAAGCTTGGCTATTACCACTCTTAGAATTTTATTCAATAGCCTTTAACCCCTTACTATTAGATATGAAATTGGCAATATATAACACCAAATCAAATTTTTTGAAAGATCTGAAACCTTTTTAAGGACCAAAGTTCGGCCCGGACGAATTTAATGCCTTTTTACTTATTTTGGCCTAGGTCTCTGACTGGAGAACAATATACAGTCTGAGACCCAGGCCAAAACAAGTAAAAAGGCATTAAATTCGGCCGGGCCGAACTTTGGATATCCACCACCTCGGGTATATATTTGAAAACCCCCTTTCGTCACAATCCGGTGAAAATTGGAAAACTTATGCACCCAATTTCGACACGTATATTGAGTGGGCTAATAAATATAAGTCACTGTTGAATTTTGTATTTCAAATTTTAACAAAATCGGGTAATAAATAAAGCTTTTATGAGCTTCAGACCGCACATCGGTCGATATGACAGCTATATCTAAATATAGTCCGATCCGAACCAAATTTAGGACAGATGTCGGGAGAACTAAGATAACCCACTGTTTAAAATTTCAGCGAAATCGGGTAGTAAATAGAGCTTTTATGGGCTTCAGACCCTTTATCGGCAGATCGGTCTATATGACAGCTATATCTAAATATTGTCCGATGTGAACTACATTTGGGTCCTATGTTAGGAGGCGTAAAACTATTCATAGTTTCAAATTTCACCGAAATCGGTTAAAAAATAAAGCATTTATGGGCTTTAGACCCTTTATCTGCAGATCGGTCTATATGTCAGCAATACCTCAATATAGTCCGATTTGATTCATATTTAGGTCAGATATCAGCAGGCTTAATATAATCCTCTGTTTCAAATTTCAGCGAAATCGGGTAATAAATAGAGCTTTTATGGGCTTCAGACCCTTTATCGGCAGATCGGTCTATATGACAGCTATATCGAAATATGGTCCGATGTGAACTACATTTGGGTCCTATGTTAGGAAGCGTAAAACTATTCAAAGTTTTAAATTTCAGCGAAATCGGTTAAAAAATAAAGCATTTATGGGCTTTAGACCCTTTATCTGGAGATCGGTCTAAATGGCAGCTATACCTAAATATATTCCGATTCAATCCGTATTTATATCGGATATCAGAAGGCTTAAGATTACCCACTGTTTCAAATTTCAACGATATCGGGTAATAAATAAAGCTTTTATGTGCTTCAGATCCTTTATCGGCAGATCGATATATATGGCAGCTATATATAAATATAGTCCGCCATGGACGATATTTGGTTCAGATGTCGGGAGGTCTAAAACTACTCTATGTTTCAAATTTCAGCAAAATCGGTTAAAAAATAAAGCTTTTATGAGCTTTAGACCGTTGATCTGAAGATCGGTCTATATGGCAGCTATACCTAAATATAGTCCGATTTGATTCATATTTAGATCAGATATCAAAAGGCTTAAGGTAACCCTCTGTTTCAAATTTCAGCGAAATCGGGTAATAAATAAAGCTTTCATGGGTTTTAGACCCTTTATCGGCATATCGGTATATATGGCAGCTATATCGAAATATAGTCCGATGTGAACTACATTTGGGTCCTATGTTAGGAAGCGTAAAACTATTCAAAGTTTCAAATTTCAGCGAAATCGGTTAAAAAATAAAGCATTTATGGGCTTTAGACCCTTTATCTGGAGATCGGTCTAAATGGCAGCTATACCTAAATATATTCCTATGCAATCCATATTTATATCGGATATCAGAAGGCTTAAGATAACCCACTGTTTCAAATTTCAGCGATATCGGGTAATAAATAAAGCTTTTATGGGCTTCAGACCTTTTATCGGCAGATCGATATATATGGCAGCTATATATAAATATAGTCCGCTATGGACCATATTTGGGTCAGATGTCGGGAGGCCCAAAACTACTCAATGTTTCAAATGTCAGCAAAATCGGTTAAAAAATAAATCTTTTATGGGCTTTAGACCCTTTATCTGGAGATCGGTCTATATGGCAGCTATACCTTAATATAGTCCGATTTGATTCATGTTTAGATCAGATATCATAAGGCTTAAGATAACCCACTGTCTCAAATTTCAGGGAAATCGAGTAATAAATAAAGCTTTCATGGGTTTTAGACCCTTTACCGGCATATCGGTATATAAAGGGTGATTTTTTTGAGGTTAGGATTTTCATGCATTAGTATTTGACAGACCACGTGGGATTTCAGACATGGTGTCAAAGAGAAAGATGCTCAGTATGCTTTGACATTTCATCATGAATAGACTTACTAACGAGCAACGCTTGCAAATCATTGAATTTTATTACCAAAATCAGTGTTCGGTTCGAAATGTGTTCATTCACCGTTCAGCGATGAGGCTCATTTCTGGTTGAATGGCTACGTAAATAAGCAAAATTGCCGCATTTGGAGTGAAGAGCAACCAGAAGCCGTTCAAGAACTGCCCATGCATCCCAAAAAATGCACTGTTTGGTGTGGTTTGTAGCTGGTGGAATCATTGAACCGTATTTTTTCAAAGATGCTGTTGGACGCAACGTTACGGTGAATGAACACATTTCGAACCGAACACTGATTTTGGTAATAAAATTCAATGATTTGCAAGCGTTGCTCGTTAGTAAGTCTATTCATGATGAAATGTCAAAGCATACTGAGCATCTTTCTCTTTGACACCATGTCTGAAATACCACGTGATCTGTCAAATACTAATGCATGAAAATCCTAACCTCAAAAAAATCACCCTTTATATAGCAGCTATATATAAATATAGTCCGATATGGACCATAT